>NC_069130.1:55213655-55545895 GCF_026914265.1 Mya arenaria | reverse complement strand
TTATGTTTTAGTGTTCTACAGTATATTGTAAAAACTTCAAACGTACATGGCCAGCTTCTGTTTTTATAAACCGTTTCACATAATTAAAGTCTTCAACGGCTAAATGCTAATTATTTGATATAAATTAATTTGAAAAGCTTAAAGAAAACTGCCAACTCATTGGACAACTATAATACAATTTGGAATATACTTTAAAAGATATGGGAACACATGATGTAATGGCAAGAAAACAATTTTAGATATCGCTTGATTTGAAATTCACTAAAAAGGGCATAAATGCATAACTGTCAAGCAGTATATATTTATTTACTTCGCAGGAAGCATCGTTCTAAATTTAAGAGCATATTGAAGATATTTTCAGTGGGCATGAAAGCAATTCAATTGATTTATTGTTGTCTTAATGTCTGTTATTCTGTCATTTCAATGATCTTTTAATGATCCCTTCATGAAATGTTTCGGAAGACTGACGTAAAGATAAGCGCTTTTACTCTAAGGCATTTATATGAAGTTGCATTTAATCTTTTATCTACAATATATTGTTCAAATGAAACTGTGGAGCTTATAACTACGTTTATACCTTACACAATGTTTTCCTAGTCAAGGTTTTGAATTAAAATTGATGAGTTAAAAATGTATAACGAAGCATCTCTTATATATGTGATTGTGTCAAGTAAGCATTATATTACTGTTCTATAAACTCGCAATATGGAAAATTACGATTGGAACCATTTTACAATTGTTAAATACCTTTAGTGTTTCCGGGTCGTGCAATCGAAACACTGAACTGAAAGTTGCCGAAGTAGTTTTCATCCCAGCTTATCTTTATACAAGTAATACGTTTTGCCATATATTATGCATATTACAATCAGTTTGGCAGTAATTTTACACTGGATTTCATTGTTTAATTAATCATCCACTTTGGATTGATCACAATGTATTCATATTATACGGTACGCTGTTTGATTTTCTGAAGGAGAATATTACGATTTACAAGGACATACAAATCAAAAAGATGTTTGAAGTATGATCTGACATATTATTTATGTTCGAGAAACTGTTTTCATCTGTAATTTGCTTGGTATGAAATCAAACATTTGGCCATTCAGCTCCAACGTTCAGGAAATCGTTTGAAAAACAGAATTACCATTTTTCTTTTAAACAATTTTATTGTTGATTTCCAAATGTATCTTTATTTAACCGTCTGGAACCTTTTGTAAATTTCTAATTATTTTTGTGCAACATTTTCTTGTTCAAACGTGACGTGTTTAGATTTTGTTCAGGAGACATTTACTACACTTAATTTGACATTAGTTCTTTAAGTTGATATTTTATGTCCTTATTTTGCAATGAAAATATCAAATTGATAATTTATCTGTGGTTATTTCCCTGATAAAACTCCATATTTCATCAAAAAGCATAAACATTATTACTCTTATGAATCTAGGTAGCCATACAGATAACACTGGCAATGAAGTACAGCATTTAAAATATGAATATTAACTTTGTGAATGCAAATAATCAATAGTTAAGTTTGTAGTGGTCTACATTATATTGTGTAAACTAATAAATAACATCGCCAACCACTGGTGATATAATTATACTGATTAATTTCATTAATGGCTAAATGCTGATTTATTGATATACATGAATTTGAAAACTAAAAGAACACTGCCTACTCATTGACCACTAAAGCACTGTAATATCCTTTTACAGCATATCAGAACATATGATGGCAAGAAGCAAGCTTGAAAAACACTGGTTTTGAAATTTACTATAAAAGGCATAAATGCATAACTGACATGCCGCATATATTAAATATGTTTTTCACAGGAAACATCGATCACATTTTAAGAACATGCTGCAGATGCTTTCAGCGTGCATGAAATCCAGTGACTCATGTATTGTTGTCTAAATGTCTGTTGTTTTGTCATTTCAATGATATTTTAATGATCCCTATGTTTTTGAAGACTTGCGTTTAGATAAAGGCTTTTACTTAGCGTCATGCTCATTTAATTTCATATTTTTTTTACAATAAACAGTACAAACGAAGGTACTGTACTGAAACCAACGTTGATACCGTAAACAATGTATGTCAAGTCAAAGTTATGTATACCACCAATCGTTAAAGAGATACATATAAAATGTATGAGGAACCATCTCTAATATATATGCTCGTGTCATGCAAGCTAAACATTACTGTTCGATTAACTGGCAATATTAAAAATTACGATTGGAGCCTTTTAACTATTTTTAATACATTTGAGGTTTTCGAGTCGTGCTTTCGAAACATTCAACTATAAATTGCCAACAATAGTTTTCATTCTAGCTTATCTTTATTCAAGTTACATGTTTTGCAAGTTTGAACACATACATTTGGTGATAGTTTCAAGAACACACAAGTATCCCTTACTACAGTTCTCTTGCATGTTTTTGTAAGTATACTACCTATTCGTCGCGTAAGAGATTGTAAGTTGCATCGGTTATCAAGAAGGAATTGGGAAAAAATTGTCAATTGTGTCGTTAAAAGTCCAAACATTTAAACCAGGAGATATGTTCCCTGAGTGTTGTCTGTCTTGTATCTTGTTATCTTGCCCTCTGAAGGCGCATATCTTAAAGAAGCTGTACTCCGTATGGTGAAATAGCGAAAAAAAAAGAAGAAAATTGCCGAAAACTGACATAAACTTGGTATCGATGTGTACAATGCATTGAAACTTACTAATTGAAGTACCACATAGTTTACAATTAATTTATATTTCGCATTTTTTTCGTGTTTTTCCATTAAAAAAAGATTACTAGGTATGTCTACCTAGTAGATTTCAATCCTTATGCGTGACAAACTGGTCAATGTTATCACGTGATATTAGCAAGTTGGGTATATAGCTTAAATATTCCAACTTTATAGGGTAAGCCTTCGTAGCACAGTGGATAGAACACTGGTTTGCTATTTTGGTGACACCGTTTCGAACCCGACTCCGTCTCCGACTATATGTTTTTTACATTTTGGTATTTACTTTACAATTATGATATCAAAGAGTAGAACATTTAATTAAATATTGTCCTGAGATTCGATACAGGAAAAAATTGGTGCCAATCTGGTGTACAGTCCCTTTAATTAAACAGAAGCACAATCGTTGCCTGAATGTTTGCGTCTTGCATGTGTGATGATGGGAATTATATGCGTCCACGACATGTACTCCCTGATTACTTATTTAATTAGGTATTATTTAAATCAAGAAAATACCCAACTATTTGTCGTCCACCTCAAGAACAAATGCGTGGCAAGGTAGCAACAAGATACCTACTTTTTACAATATGATGGTAATTATTTTAGGAAATACTTGAATTTAGTAAAAACATAGACAACTGCACTTCCATCCCTTATATATCATGGATTTAGCAACATTTTGTATCCATCAATAACAAATTGAAAGATGTGGCTTACATTTAATTGTACCACTTTATCGGTAAAGAAAAGGGAAAAGGTAACAAAAATAAGCAGGATCGTACAAAACCATTTAAGTTTTTAACTTTAAAACATGTTTTGACGTCGTCCATTGTTCAGTTTGTACTCTTTATGGGTAATTGGACCTAATTCCGTACTTGACTTTCACTCACTCTCCAGTATTTGAACAATGGACTGCCCAATATTTTAAAGATCTTGTTTTATTGGAAATGCTATAAAAACAGCAGTTCTATGCACATCTGTAAAGAAAGATATCTTGTCAAGCTTTTTCTATTAAGATGTTAAAAATATATATATTTTTTTTTATAAATTCCGATTTTAAGTTTGTATCAACTCAACGCCCAAAATGTGACAGAGTATTGTTAGAAAATAGGGAAAATGTTTATTTGTTGTATGTCCCGTAAAGAGGAGAAAACATAAAAAAGTTCTGTGATTAGGGAATATGCACAGCGAAAACACATTTGTCATATATCTATAAAAGATTGGTATTTAAAGATGTTTATATCAAAAAGTGTTCTGACAGTTTCGGTCGTTCACCTTTGAGTTACTGTAACGACTACATGGTAAACTATTTTAATTATCGTCTACAATTGAAGTACAAAACGCGGAAATAAGTCACATAATAAATATTTGAAATTTAATTATACTACTTTTCGACATCGTATAAAAAGGGCATAATCTACCTAAGATCAAAGCCTACATTTCCAGCCAAAGGAATAGCCTAACTTCATTTATTTAGTACTTCGCTTAATCGATAAGAATGTAAACATTTTTAGATACATGACGTCAGTTGGAACAATTTTTTTAACATCTCCATTCACTCGCTCCGCCATTTATTACCATAAAGATTTGCTTATACAATTAATTGATAATTTCCAAGAAACTTAAGAAACCCCAAGTCAGGAAATTATGATATCAAATGTCTCATAACGTCATATTTACTAAGGATATTATTCCTGTTCGTGGCAATTTATATCAATGATATTTCGAAGAGATGCTTAAATTTGACAATGTTCTTCTTCATATGGTTACCTCTGTTTCATTCTAAGGAACACATAAAGCGTAAAGGCTTGCTTAATTCCTATTCATATCGTTAATCAGAAAATATATAGGGGGGAAATAAGTGACAGGACTAGGTAGATATACATCGGTTAACTATTTAAACTAGTGTCGAACTCACAAATGTTGGTTTTCCATACTAATAAGTTTTTAGTGTTCAGCACGAAATGCGAATGCTTCTAAAATTAACACACCGTATACAAGAAACTAATGTCTAAATTGAATGGCTGTTGTTATCTGCTTCATGGATGTTTGGCTGTTATAGCTCTTTTCAATTCATTCCATTTGAGTTCCGAATAAAAAAGGAACCCTACTAAGAAAATCAGTAATTAGGAACTTCAAATCACATTCTACAATACGGAATCAGATTTCCGAAGGAAAGATCGTAAAGGTTTTCAGACATTAAATTAAACAGGATGAACACGAGGTCATTTAATGTGGTTTGGGGAATGATCAATGATTGTCGTTTTTTTACAACTCGCGTTTTCCTTTTCCAGGGATATTGAATCGGTAATCAATGTCAGAGCTCTCCGTGATTGATCAACTTGCTGCAACTTCTAATTTTTATTTTGAATTCATTGATAAACGTTCAGACAAGTGCGGGGCTGCACGTGCATCAACTAGTTTAAGTTGCAAGTGATCGTCTGTTTCGCTGATCGTTTTAAAGCGGTAACTCAACATTCGTTTTTTGTTTTTTTTGATGGATGTGTGAAATGTCTGTGCTGATTTATATATTTGCGTTCACTCATTAGGCCTTAGTATCATGCCTTCAAACAGGTCCTTCGTATTTTCGCGTTATGGCGTGTTCCTTTTCTTTACATTGTGTAATTTAGAATACTCTATGAAATGTTAAGCTGTATTGTTATATATATATATATATATCTTTTTAATTTTTGCCGCTTTTCACTTCGTAAAATCTTTACCAAAAATGTCATTTTCGGGTTATAAATGCAGTTGTGCAGGTTAAAGTATGCCTGGAGTCCATATCCCCGATAATGACATTTTCCAATAAATTATTACTTCAAGTTCACAAAAACTTTATTATTTCGTTCCAAAATTGTAAAATAATTAGTTTTATTTAAGAAAACCTAACAGTTATTCTTTGTAAACCATACTGTAAATAGAACGACCCGGCCGTTACCAGAGATAGTTATAATGAAATCAAAATAATGCGGGGGAAAATAATAACATGGTAGTTGATACGTTACTTATTAAAGTAAAATTGAAATGGTAATGACAAGAATACATTACAAAAAAATCATAAATTAACATTTTCTGCACGTTGATTAAAGTTGTCCCTGGTCTTTTGAAACAATACAAGCAATAACGATAAATAATATTCAATTTACATAAATATGCGAAGATTCGGGTTCCAGTTATAACCGAAGATGTTGAGTACATTGGAAAATATTAGCTATTGTCGAAAGGTCTTTCAGCTGATTGGTAAATATATTAGATTGATGATCAGTCGTTGCAGTTAAGTCAAGGTTATCCTTTATACAATAAAATTTTCTCTTTCAAAAACATTTTTCTAGAATTGCTTTTTATGAAATAACTTCAACAGAAAACAAATTATTATTGATGTCTTCCTGGAAACATCCTCTCTTAATTCATTCGATCCATATTTGAGTATGCTCCATTTATACAATGCGAGCAACTCATTCTGGTGATAAATCGTTCACATTCAAATCAAACATTTGGCGATGGACCAGTTGTGTCACAGAAATTGCACCACTCACTAAATGAGATAAATTATATTTAGTTGGCATTTCGAAGATCAAAAATAAACTCTTAATAGTACATAGAAATCTAGAAAGCGGTGTACATTTTAATTATTGCCTTAAATAAAAAGAACGAAAACTGCATCTGACATTCATTATACATTATTGTTTATTGGACCATGTCATTTGGCAATGTTATAGCGACTTCTATAAATGGCGCCTTCTATGGCAATTGTCAAAAGTAGGTGGTTAACAGTAATTGACACTTCCTTTTGTCGTTATGCCACTCACAAATACTCGCTTTATTGGTATTTTTAATTTCCAGATGCGTATGACCTCCCTAATTGCTGGTCAATCATTAGGTGTAATTGGCTTAGTTGTGCAAACATCAGCTTGCCTACATTACACTACAATATATTGTGGTTGTTTGTCCACCTGGTCACTTGCCTAAGGTTGTTTGTCAGAGTTATATGTACGACCACTTTGACACTTGTTTCCGTAGCTTTTCATTTAATTATTGTCTGCAAGTGTAACACTGACGTGGACGTGCCTGTACAGTAGTTCTGACCCGTAAATGACTGTATACAATTCTGCAATGTGGTTGTGTCTATGATAGCTCTGACACAGAGAGTTGTCTTTATTGTGATGCTAAAACGGAGTTGTTTGTTTCAGACGCTTTAAATGAATTCATTCTTTTTAAACGGAAATTTCAAAACACTATAAAAATGTCATTTTATAAAAAATGTTACCAAAATGTTAATTTAAAACTCTTTTTATCGTCAACAATGTATTAACATGAAATAGCTGAAAACGAACTTAGTTATTGTTGTTTGTTTTCAGTTTTCATCTAGAAGTTTCAAGCGTCTTACTATTACTCAAGATATGTGTGAATGAATGACGTTAGAATTCTTTGCCTGTTTGTCATGGATAATTGTAAAGATATTTTACATTATTATTTATTATTTTTATATTATTTCAGTTTGCGTCCTTGTTTATATGAACATTCTTTTTCGTTTGCCTTTTATATGCAAACTTTGCATTTTAAACGAAGTGGTATTGTCGTCTGCTTTGGCACATGAGTTACGTCAGCTTTCAACATAAAGTTAAGTAATCTTACATTAACAAAGCGATGAATTAGTTCATGTTGAAAGAATTAGATAAAGTTTGCTTCATGAATAAAGATATAAACATTTTAAGCGTTTTGCAACAACTTGTGTTAAGTGGAACGGAATCATGCGGACGTGGTGGAATTGGTGGCAATATTTCAGAAATCAATAAGGATTAAACCGTGAAATATAATGACAACTGAGAATAGTTACTGCACCTTATGCTTTATATATTTCTTATTCCAGTTGGAGGGAAGAACAAAGACCCCGTTTTGAATCCTTTGTATTCTTTTGATCTGACAGGCATAATCGCATTCAAATTAGGTGGTCGAAAACAATTAGCTAAATTGTAAAACAATATTGGACGAAGGTATATTCAGACACATTTTCCTTGCACTCTTGTAATATTTGCCTTAAAACAGGTGCTAACCGCCTTCAGTAAGTTCACCACTTCGGCCACCATCTCATAAGTTGACATGAAATATTTAACCAAAGAATTTGTAGCAGTTGTGCCTTTGATGAAATATCTGATGTTAACACAACTCAATCCTCGGAACATACGGTTATGTCAATATTGCCTGTGTATCATTCGATTAAATGACAGGCAGGCAGTAGTCTAAATTCAAGGCGATTAAATACTTTCTATTATTATGGCTCAATACCTTCAGCGAAATTGAGTCTAACCATGTTGCCATGCGGAAACAAAAGAAATTGGATGGTTATGAACATTTAAGCCTTACCGTTCAGACGCTATAAATGATAAGTCATTTTAAAATAAGTGTTGTGTGTTTTCGACTATAAAGGTGAAAAAGTCACATACATAGCAGGAAGGCACAAAGAGAGGTGTGTTTTTTTTAATTAATGCATTTAACAGACACAAAAAGGTTTTCAAGAGTGGTTATCATTTCACAGAATACATTTTTTCACATGTCATTTTATTGTTGAATATAGTATATTTTGTTGATAACTAATTTTATTGCATCTTCTCGTATTTAAATGTTATTGTTTCAAAATATATAATTGTCTTATATATGATATTCATAAGAACGTTAAAATTAATATGCTTACCAGCTTTTTACTTTATATATTCTTTTTCTAAATGTGTATTAGTCATAGGTAGTAAGCTTACAATGAATAAACCTATATCGACAAATCACATATCGGCATTTAACGGCCGCCGCACACATCCCAACAAGTGCTATCGACATATTTATTGCATGCTGGAGTACATTGAAAAGTGTACTCCGTACTGCAGGACAACAGCACAGTGTTGATGACTAGACAGGAAATATCATTTGTAGCCGAATGCAATTTCAGCTGGTTGCTTGTCCTAATTATATTTTTGCGTGTCTTCTTTGATCTACATTAAATATTGTCGTCATTTATCAAAAGTCCATTCCACTGAACAGAATTTCCAACTGAATAGGACAGTGTCTTCCTTTTATATTTTTAAAAAAATGCACTTATAAGAATCCTATCTCTGTACAAGAATGTCTTGTCATTTGTGGTGAGGATCTAATACTCTGGTAAGGCAAAACAATTTTCAGTTTATTTTTCAGGTTTCGTTAAGTAAAAATACACGTTTTAGGTGAAAATCCATGCCATTGTTGATTTATTATAGTCTTTAGTAAACAACAGCAGTTTCACAGCGTCGAGGGAAACAACTATTTATGTGTGTTTTAAGTAATACATTGTTTTGTACTCGAAATTTAGGGCTCAGTAATATCTAAATCAGATTTTATGTGCATTAAAATACATTGTCACGCGACTTACATCCATTGAACATGTTTTGTGAGTTGTTTTGTAAATTATAAATGCATTTCTTAGTATTCATATGCTCATAAGTGTTTTAAACTGATAAAATAGTAGGACTTGTAAATGTTTTAGAAACAGTATGTATTTGCACAATCAGTAATAAAATATATTAGCAAATAAAACATTTAATAAGTCAAATGACTTTTCTAATCTCCCCATTTCTTTATTCTTATCACACTCCCTTGATCGATTACTTATTAAGTGGCCTGTTTCTTACCGGAATCGAAGCAGTGTACGCCGTCTTGTTTTGTTTTTTCAAGGCACGGACCAATAAACCGGAGAAATTTTTAATCAACCACCTGCACATAATAAAATGACCAGTGCCGCAGTTGCAGTTTTTTTGATACTGCTTCAATTAAAGTGTTATATAATTCAATTCACAGTCACTTTATTTCAAAAATATTTTCTTTGCTATAAACATTTTCCACTGTTTATCATGACAAAGTCACTACATATTTATCTTGTGCATCAAGTGGTGGAAATTTAGGCCTGACCTGATGTTTGGAAGAGCTCAAATGATGAATTTCTCTTACTAGTCTATATTGTTTTTTTGTGATAGTAAGTTAGATTAGTATGGAATATAAAACAATATTTGTTATTTTCGTGAAACTGTGAGGAACGGTGTCTTCACAATATATTCACGTTTAAAGTCCTAACGCAATTCAAGTAAATTAAAGCACTAGATCTCATAGCCATTTGTAAAATATGGAGACAGATTTTCATCTAGTACAATCAAGAACTTTTCATTTATAACTGAGGACTTTGTTTGCAATTAAAACGCATTTCTTGACAAAATTGTATAATGCATGTGGGAAGAAATATTCATTATATTTTAATTTTCGCTTTGTGCTCGCCCCTGAAATAAAAAAGAGTAAATCAGTTAGCTTGCTCGCTCAAAAGTCGGTAAAATAACAGTATTCTTGGAAGAGTTATCATAAAGTTTCCATACATACGTCTCAAACCGAAATCTGCTAACCTTCACAACTTGTGAAAAATAAAGATTGTATGGAATCTTAGAATATTAAACATGTAAAATATACGACCAAAAGTGGATTATTTGTTTGTTATGTGAATCTTTGAGTACTAGAACCCATTTTTTATGATTCTCAGTTCGAGAGATCACCCTAGGGACTAAATCACTCGAATCTGGTAGCTCGACAAGCCAAAATACCAAGAAACTGTGGTTTTAACAACAGGGTAACCGTTTGTTTCTAATAAATGATAAAGAGTTTATTTCCAAATATATCTTTATTTAAACTGATGAAACCTTTTTTAAATCTCATTTTTTTACAAATGTTTCTGGTTCAAACGTGAACGTTTTAGGTTGAGGAGGAAGTAGCTACAATGAAATTAAAAGCAGTTCTTAAAGTTGATATTTTCACTCCTAAGTTTGCAATGAAAATATCAAATTGATATCTTCATTGATGTTATTTCCCTGATAAAACTCCATATCTCATCAACAAGCATAAAAGAAATAGTTTACTTTAATGACTCTAGATAACCATACAGGTGAAGATATGAAAAATTATATCTTAAATATGATCGCATAACCACAATGGTTGTGTTAGTACATACAATAATCTTTATGTTTGTAGTAGTCTACAGTATCTATTTGTAACCCACCACCTTACATGGCCGGCTTCTGTTGATTTATACCGATTAAAGTCATTAACGTCTAAATGGTTATTAATTGAAATAAGTTATTTTGAAAACTGGATATTAAAAAAAACACTATACTATTGACTACTAATACACTTTGGAATATAGTTTAAAAACATATCGGAACATTAGATGTATTGGCAAAAAGCAAAAAGCGCTGAATTTAGAAACTCACTAAAAGGGCATACATGTATAACTGTCATGCTGTATATATTTATGTTCTGCTCGGGAAGCATCGTTCTAAATTAAAGTGCATATTGAATAAACTCTTAGAGGGCAGGAAATCAATTGACTTGATGTATTGTTGTCTAAATGTCTGTTGTTCGGTCATTTTAATATTCTTAACATGATTCTATACTGATTTTGAGGAAGACTGACGTTCAGCTAAATGCGTTTATTCAGCGGCTTGTTCATGTAGTTCGTTTAACCTTTTGACTTTAATATATTGTCCAAAAAAGCTGATTACTAAATGATACGTTTAAACCTTAAATAATGTGTGTCAAGTCAAAGTTATGTATAACACCAATCAATTAAAAGTGATCAGTTTCAAACGTATCACGAATAACCTGTTATTTCTGTGCTTGTGTCAAGTAAGCAATACATTACTGCTCGATTAACTTGCAACACGGAAAATTACGATTGAAATGATTTAACAATTGTATAATTTCTTTAGTGTTTCCGAGTCGTTCATTCAAAACATTAAACTAAAAATTGCCGACAACAGTTATCATTTCAGCTTATCTGTGTACATATTACATGTTTTCCTAACTATAATGCTTACAAGCTTTGCGGTAATTTTGCGCTGGATGTCATTGTTGAATTAAACAATTTTGATTTTTTTTTCAATATCATCATATTATGAGGTAGGTTTCTCAAAGAAAGTAACCCAAGCTGTTTACATAAATAAATTTAATAAGGCGCACCCTCATCCTATTTTTAACCGGCCATTAAGCTACAGAATTGGAAGAAGAATATTTATGATATCGTATTATACTCTTATGTGCTCGTTAAATGTGTGGTGAAATGAGTATGGAGGAAATATTGCTGAACTTGTAAGCAGTTGAGGGCAGCGCTCATAAGGAATTTTTATTAGCAACAGATATTATTCTCGCTACTTGAACACCATGCTTAGAAATGTCGGATAAAAGCAATTGTGTGTCAAACACTTTAATGGTATATGGTGACCAATTAGCAATAATAGTTTAAGTTGTCTCAAGTCCAGCATTTGTCCAGGACCAGAAACTAAACTTTTAATAATGTAAACTCGCTTATCTAAATCCAAGCCAGCCAATAATAATGAGATGCTCCAATCAGATACAGATAACTAATGACAACGAAAACAACAAGGCTGCTTCGGAAATAATTAACAAAATAAAACATCTTAACGTACAGCTGCTAAAGATGTATGTAATTGCTTGCCATAACTTATGCGACCGAGCGTAGATACTATATTTGGAAAACAATTTACACGAATGTTATCGTAGACCCAAAGTAATGAAATTATGTTAAAGTAACGTGTTCAGCGAAAATGAGTCATGTGGAGGAAAACGTGACGGTTTGGTTTCTTTGCAATAGTTCGATCCTCCTCTAACTTAGACGACCAATACCATCTTTTAAAAAAGATCTTTAATGCAAGTTTATTGAATATAAGTATAAGATTGATATTTAATCCTATTGCATTGATGAATATATTTTGCTCTCCATGTTGCCAGAGTAAATATGCAGGTACACGCAAATCAATGGCAATAGCTCTGAAGTTTATAATGGTCAAATTATGTCCCTTTTCGACTGATTTAAAGAGCAGAAGAGCTTTACAACGCTCGCGAGGCGCGCTTTTGGTCTTAAAGTACATGACTTTAAAAACATCTTTCGATCTACTTATGCTGCTTATTCACATTGCGAAAGAGTCTTCGTGTATTTCAACAGTACCGATTGGTATCATCCAAATGAATGAAGACAAAGGTTTGTGCAGGAAATTGTTTCTCTACGTCACATCCGATAACAAATTTAGCTAATTCCTATAAGTGTCTGATACACTTAATATATGGAACAATAGTAAACGAGTTAAATAACATTTAATTGGTATTGTAAGATGTGAAGCAATGACTTAGCTAAAGACATCATACAAACGGTTCAATATAGCATCGAATACATTTGTAAGAAGCAATGTACCAAAAACATAAAGTTTTAGAATCAAAATGATATTTTTTGCTCCTCAGCTCCTGTCATACCGATGGAAAAACATCATTTATTATTACGAGTAATGAGATGGTATAAGACTTTTATGCATCTGTGGCGCGTATTGTGCCACTGGAAACTTATCAAACATTAATTGCAATCGATCATTGACTTCATGGTATGATTAATATAATGAACGCATTTCATTAATCAAGTAAAATGAAATCACATTTTAAAACAGAAATAATATTAGAACAAAAATTAATTAAGACAATGTTACCGGTATTCAGTTTCATGCGGTAGGAGATAGATCATCAGGCAAGCAGGTTTTGCCAAACAAACATAGATCATTAAATTTAGTTCTGGTTTCAGAACAGACCACTGAAATATAGATACATAACTTAAATCATAAACCAATATTTTTATAAGCACTAAACTTTTATGATTTGCCGGTAAACGATATATTGCATTTTGTCTAGCCATATTTTAGCAGTTGGATTTGTTTCTTACTGTAACAGTACTGTAAACAACTTCGGCCAGTCATTTCATACGTATTTGCTTTTGAGCATGCCAAGACGATTTTCCCAGCATTTATCACTAACGGTATTGTGATATTTGTGTAATGTATGTTGTCTTGTACCGTAGTAATTCTCTTGTTTGGTCATTGTTTTCCCTGATCATTGTGCCGTTAAATTGGATCCTAGGTAAACTGCAAGCTACTAGACTTGATCCTGCAGTTGCTTATCTGTTTGGATTTATCCTTCTGCTAATACAGTCATTACGCATATCAAAGAATGCTTTGAGCTGCTGTACTTGATTATCTGTTTGAACTAGACCTTTGAAATTCATGTTAGAACAAAATATTACAGCATTATTTGGGTTGCTGGGCCCGACTATCTGATTGTACGTGTCCTTTGACTATACTCAGGACTGCTTCCCTGTTAGCTTGACACCGCTTAATGCAACTACTGAAATAATAGACAATGCTTATTTAAAATCTGATTCCTGTATGTATTTATTTGAAATGAGGCCGAATTAGCCGACTGCGAGAAATCTTGGGAATCAAATACTTTTAATACCAACTATTTATGTTACACGAAACAACCTTAGCTGATTTTTTATGTACGATATATAAGCTATTATTCCCTTTTTAAATTATGCTTTCTATGTAAGCTACATATCATCTTATTACATTTCTGACTTGTTTTAATTAATTAAAAGATGTACAATCTTATCGTAATATCATGTCCAATCCTCTTATTCGCATTGAGATCTAATTCGTCATGGAATACACTGAGTTAGCATGAACCGGGCCGAGCTTTTTCTTCTACGAGACCAAAAAAATTATACTGTTTGTTTTCTTGCCGTTCACATAACAGATAACATTCATCGTAATTTTCCTACATCGTATACAGGCAATCAAATTGAAGCGAGCGTCTTGATTATGCTTTGATTTGAACAGAAAGGGAGTTCTAGTTTGTTCCTATTTGCATTGACAAAACTTTAATAACGTGTAACTAAATGGTAACACATTTTGCCTTGTTGACATCGATTTGTGTTTTCCTGTTTTACTATACGTTAAATCAAGTGGCATTTCAATTAAGAACTCAATTATTTTTACTGTGTTTCATTGATGTATGAAATACTGTTACTGATGTGTTTTGGTTATATTGTCGATATCTGTATGTTGAAGTGTTTGTGTCTTTTCTATCTCTTCTTTGAATAAGGCTATCAATGAGGAAAATAACTAATTATAAGGTACGGTCTGAAAAAATCTCTCTACTTGATTTTTTAATGTTGTCAAAAGAGTTTGATTCAAAATGAAGAAATTCCCTTCGGAAAACTTTGTAAGTTCAAATCTGTTTGCAAAGATTTTGTGAGTTGAAATGATTTAATGTTTGCAAGGTTTGGAATAAAATATAAAAAAACATGTGTAATTCCGTAAGATTTCCCAAGATACACAGCATTTGCTTAGATGCCTGGAGCCAAACAAATTGTTAGCTTTTTGTTTTCTAAAATGACATGTTAATAACTATCATGGGAAATTGGAATTTAGAAATATTGCTTCTTAATTGAATTGTCTTTAAAAGGAACAAATATTAAACGAAATCCGAATCCACATCGTGAAATAGTTAATCAGCTTTTAAAGAAAATCTGGAAGTAGAAAAAGAGACTTCGTAAGCACAAAAACTATTGTAAACTATTGTAAACTATTGTAAGAGTTTGATAAGAAGCCTTTATTAGAGTTGCAATGCAAGGAGAGCTCATTAAACAATGCAACTGTCACTAGCCTTTCCGTTTGTATTATTTCATGCTTCTGTGAATACTGATTAAAATAGTTTTGTAGCACCTCTCCTTTATTTAGGCATCATTATTAACTCATTGAATTTAAAGAGCCAAAGCTATTACAAAGAAAGTCCCATTCACGGCTGAGCAAGTTGTGATCACAATTACAGTTCTGCTTAGATCTGAATCAAAGAAATGAAGTGTTTTAGGGTTTCGACTACACATTTATATGATTACAATTACTAAAGAATATAAAACGCAAAAATTCCTATCTAGATATTCGTTTAAGGCATCAAACAGTCATATTCAATTTGTCACTAAATATTTGATAAGGTTTAGAAAACATAATTTAAAACGTATATCCTGTCATAAACGACACGTTTCCTTAGTTTTTGAAAGATTGAAACATAGGAAAATACTGCATGAATTTAAACTGTTATCTATTTATTGAAATGACGATGGAATATTTAAAAATACGTATATGATATCAAACAACAGATGGCGTTAAAGATTAAGTTGAGCTCAAAAGCGCCACAATTGTTTAATTTCTGAACTTTTAAATGTTCAAAGAAGTTAGCCCTTTATAATTGGACAAACATGTTGTATTTAGCAATAGTTAGTTTTAAAATGACGCAAGGTGTTTGATTTTGTTCTCTTTAAGTGTATTTGAAGTTGTAACATTATATAACTCGTGCCACCGGCTCAAGTGGAAACTTGATAACTCTAATGAAAGGTTATTAACGTTTGGCTAATACAATATGATCATTACTACTTTGTTTTGATCCGTGAGTTTGTATTTGCCTCGCGTGAACATTCCAGATTCGGATATATTACGTGGTGCTATCCGAGGTAAATCCGAAAGTCCACGAGAGTCGAATATGACACCCGGACCAAACAGTAGTAGTGATATCCCTTTTATTTGATACATTACCGGTTTAATCCACTTAAAAGATATATGCTTCCATGGTTAATGTAATATTATGAGGCACTATTTTGTTTGTTAACGTCATTTAATAAACGCGTAAAAATAATTGTTTTGAAGTGACGTCGGCAAAGTAGAATACGATCATTCTGCACTGGAGCTGAATAAGGACGACTGTAATTGCAATATGTATTACGTTTGAATTTATAATGGGTATACGATAAACTTAAAAAGGGGTGTTAAATAATGTCAAGGGAAACCATGTTCATTTTTGTATTTGGCATAGCGTTTATCATAATTCTCAAATTCATGGCGAGGACACATTTACCTGACAAGCAAATTAAACACTGATATAAATAATAAAACGGATCCCATACTCAAGAAGTACTCACGTTATGAAAGTACAAGCCGCACATTTTGCTTTTTGTTCTTGAAGTAGAATGTATTTTTACAGTTTATGTTTCAATGTTTGGAAGCGTGACGTTTTAAAAACCCATTTAGTAAACGTTTCTTTATTATATTATTATCTCTGTGCTATTTAAAGGCATACATTTGGAGTTCAAGTACCTTTCTCCAAATTGTGCCAGGAAAATTTAAGTATTAAGAAAAGATCCTAAATCACCATGTTTTAACTTCAACCTCTGTTAACAATCCAGGCACTATTGAGATATTCCATAGGGATATTAAAACCTTGCTCCTCACAGTTCGTGTTGAATTACCCCCATATTCCAGTGCCCTACATGAATCTCCAAATTACTAAAGAATATTTAATAGAAATCACAAATGAAGATATGATTGAACTCAGTGTCTCGACAATTGTCTGTCGGTCGCCTTGGGTACAAAAATTGCAGGAAGCAACTGCTAAACTCCCTCTTCCAATATGATGGAAACAGCTTTCAGGAAATTATAGATGATATAGAGAACAGCGTTATTTTTCTGTGTTGTTTTTGTACAAAATCCTTTTTACTATGTGTTAGAAAATGTGTTACCAAATGGGTAAAAAATTGAAAAGAAATACAATAAATGAAGCATCTTGAGTAATAATAATTCATGAAAAAACCCATTTAAGATATTGATATGAACAGTTATACAATTTATCTGTAAATATATATGCAAAAAGCTACAGAAACATGCTCAGTAGCAAAAATTTTAAACATAAACCCGGTTTAGTGACAATGGGCAACGCCAAAGACATAGAACACAAATTCACAAACAAGAAACATAGAACAGCACACAACTCTACAAACAGCACAGTGCATAAATACTATATATATATAAATAATTGGTATGTTTATCAAGAATTTTTAGGTGACAATTCTTAATAAAGATAAAACGCAAAAGATTAATCTTATCAAAGAATGCATTAACTTGAGGAAACTTATCAATAAAACAAATAATAATAAAAGAAACTAAAAGGTAAACCCCAAGTACTTCAATGATTAGAGACCCCAACTCTATCTGCAGACGGAGGGAAACAATTCAGAGCACCTAATGCAAATACTTTTCAAAGATACGATGCAGTCATCGTTAGAAACCAAAAGCCTCACGCACAGTCTGCCTTAAAAGGTTTAAAACTGTGTGATCATAGAGTTTAATAATAAAAAGCATCATTGTACTAAAACTGGGAACAAATAAAGAAAAACATTATTTAAAATAAAAGCGACTAGTATATGCTATTCTCTCCTTTCAAGTGATTTGAAAACCTAACATATTTGAAGAAATTAAGGTCAATACCGATATGTAATGTAATGTTTGAAATACCCATCTCAAACAATATTTGAAAACCATTGGCAAACTTTATTTATTCATATTCAAAAAAGAGTAGAAAATATCATTTATTTGATGATGCAAACTTTAAACTGAGGTTTTTAAAAAAATCAAAAATCATCTTCATTTACACAAATAACATGTGCTTCTGCAAACAATATGGGCAGTACTCTGTTAGGGAGATATGACCGTTTAATTGCGAACTACGTAAGTTATGCCATATGCTCATTTTTATTAAAGGTGTTTGAAGGACAAAAATAAGGAGGCAAAAATGAGCAGACTAAATAGAACATTGTCAGATTATTCGGGTTATGTCACTCTTCAATACCATATAAATATCCAGAGCATCTAACGCTTCATTTACATTGCTTAACTCGTTTTCTACTTTGACATACGTGTTGGCTACATGTACAGAAATCGTCATATTTTGTTACCTGAAAACAGCTGAAAAATACGTTTAAGCACACAATATAGAGAAACACATGTAGATACAAATTACCTAACAACATATACTCACTGTATGTTTTGAATTGGCAAAGTTTTGAGAATGTTTATTTGATTTTACATGTAGCGTTATTCAGTTAACTATTTGCCTTCTGAATAAAGTGTAACATACCAAAAAAAGAAGTGATTAGGTACTTCAAATGGACTATCACAGTCTAAATATATGGAGATAGATTTTCAAAGGCATAAACGTTATGGCTTTGAGACATTCTCCCAATCGGAACGGTAACGAGTACATTTAATTTGGTTTGGGAAATGACCAATGGTCGTCGTTTTTTACAACTCATTTCCCACCTCCTGTGATATTAAGTCGGTAACTTATATCTAGATTCGTTGTGATGGATTACTTTGCTCTAATGTATACTTACTATTTTGAAATGATTGATTAAGTTCTGAACCGTTTGTTTCTGCATGAGGGTCGAAAAATGAAAAGATCCTGTTTCGTTGATCGTTCCAAGGCAGTAACTCACCATTTTTGAAAAATGTATTTAAATGGATGTGTGATATGCCTGTGTTGGTATGATTATTGCATTTCTCTCATTGTGCCTTAATCTTGTGCTTTTAAACAGGTCCTTCATATTTTCTTTTTTCACTCGTGGGCTCGTCTCCCTAGTTAAATTGTGTTATTTAAACTACTGTATGAAGTTATGAACTACTGAGAATTGTATTTACTATACAATTTATCTTTATCTAACGAGCCTGTCTGGCGTTTGATAAATATTTTGTTAATTATACAACAAATAAGAAACAAAACGCCTGGTATGACCCTGATCATAATACATTGTGATGTCATTCTTGTTCGTCTTTAACATGAATAAACAATCGATCCTGGCCCACAAATGGTAATAGGTGTCCTTATTATTTACACTTTGCGATTCTGCCACGAAGTTGTCTGCTCATTAAGGGTTTTGTACGTAAAATCTGTCAATGTGGTTCCTGTATATTATTTATAACACGGAGTTGTAACTACAATAACAATTAGGCTTATAATGTGATTCATTTAATGTGATAACGTTTGTATGTTGAGTTAATGGCCGAGGAAACGAATAAGTTCTGGCTTGTTTTCTAGATATATTAACGCGTGAATTTGTAGCATTTGTATAAGGATAGACATTGAACTTTGAATAATCAATAGTTGATAAAAAGTAAATCTGCATTTTAAACATGTATAAGTGTTGTTTGCGTTGGGAATGTAATGTTTAACTTGAGCTTTTCAACATAAAGATAAGGAAGCTTACGTGAACAAAGCGATAAATCAGTTGAGAGAAATACATGTAGTTAACTTAATGAAAAACAAGTGTCATCATTTTATGCTTTTTGCTGCAACTCTTGCTAAGCGGTATGAAATTAGGCGGACGTGGTGTATGTTTTGGAGCTTATATTTTAGAAATATTTTAGAAATGCATAAAAATCAAACAGAAAAATATATTTACGACTGCGAATAGACACTACGAATCATGCTTTGTTGTAGGTTAGTTTACGAATCGAATGATTTCCCATGATGCTTTTATTTCGAGCTTTAGTTGTACAGACCAACTAAGACGAGAAAATTTGTTCCCGTTTAAAATCCTTTTATTGTTTTAGTCAATAATAACAATCATTTTATAGCAGTAAGGCCCAGATATATTTGTGATCATTTTATCAAATCGAGGATTTAAATGATCAGAAACCGGTTATCAAGAGTGGACGATTTATTCGGCGAATTTTATGAATGTATATAGACGATGTACGTTTGGAATCTGAGCGGCTGCCACTCAGAACCTAACGCATCGATATATTTCATGCAGTATTCCATTAAAAAGTAGTCCCTGTACTGCAGGACAACAAAAAAGAACTACGGGTTGATGGCTAGTCAGGATGCCATCACTTATAGACGAATACAATTACATTGTGTTGCTTATCCAAATGATGTAGTTACGTGACTGTTTAGATTGACATTAAATATTGATTTCATTCACCAAAGCCTATTCTCCTGAACTCAGTTCCCGAATGAATAGAAATGTCTCTTCAAAAGTTCACATTTTAGAACCCTATCTCTGTCCAAGAATGTCGTGTCAATTACGGTGATTATACAATGCTTTGATAATAGTCGAGTTGGCCAAAAGGTTGTTATGTCTCATAAAATGTCAATGACACGGAAAAATGTACAATGGCTGCCTAAAATGGGGAGATTCAGGGTAAAGAAACGCATTATAGATGGTACCATTAATATTTTCCTTATTGATATGCACAAAAGCTGATGGGGGTCTATTATAGTCAGGAAGTGAAAAAAACCAAACATTATCGTGTTGGTATATTTTACTGTATTATTAATGTTAGTATAGCCTAAACTGTGACATAAATCTAACCATACCAACTTTTTAATTGCAATGTTTGTATGATATCTTTATTTTTGTGTCTTGCATTCAAGCAATAATTCATAATTATATAATCTATTACAATCACCAAACGCAACTGGTTCAATAAAACCAGCATTCTGCAAAACCTCTTATTTAACAGTCAAAATTAATTTAACATACGTAACGAAAGAAGTTGAAAACCAGGAATAATAAATAGTGTCCAAAATCAAAACGTTCACAAAATGTGTTCACTGATTCTTGTTTTTTTTGTAATACAGCAGGATTTAATCATGAACTATTGAAGACAGTAAATTATCACTAATTATGTCCAACACGCCGTTCACAGTGATTAAATGAAATCCGCACAGAATAGGGAAGTTACTATTAAAAACATATACAATTATAGATCTGTTATACAATTGGTGAAAGTTTTCTCAAGAAAAATTAAAAGAAACTTCCCACTCACTTAGTCAGTTACTGTTGATATATACAATTCCATTGAAATATTAAGAACGAACTATAATTGAGACAACTAATACATTTTTGAATCTAAAAGCATATCGAAACACATGATGCAATGACAGAAAACAAACTTTAAAAATTGCTAGATTTTGAAATTTACAAAAAAAGCATAACTGCATTACTGACAAGCTTCATATAGTAATGGGATGTTATCTCATAAAGCATCGGTCTTATTCGAAGAGCACACGGAATATACTTCCAACGGTTAGGAAAGCAAGTGACCCGATGTATTGTTGTCTAAATGTCTGTTGTTTTGTCATTTCAGTGATCCCAAATACAGTGTTTTGGAAGACTGACAGTTTGGGAAACAATTCAATTACATATAAAAAGGGATACAATGAATAACTAAGCATATCTTTTGTTCGTTATTGTGGTACGGAATCATTACGTTACTGTTCAAGTAACCCAAAACATGGTAAATAACGAATGGAACCATTTTAAAATTGTGTAATTTATTTAGTATGTTCGGGTCGTGCATTCGAAGTATTTAACGCAGTATTGCCGAAAGTAGTTTGTATTTCAGCTTATCGCTTTAAAAGTTACAAGTTTGCCAGTATGAGCACATACATTATAAAATAATTACATGTACTCATCAGGTTACTTATATACATTTCACTAGCTTATTTGGGTTCTTATACTACTTATCTGTTCACCGAAAAATGTAGCATGTGTGATCACGGGAAACATCAGCGTTCACGATATGAATTCCTGGATAATAGTTATTATTCAAATCAGTTTCTTTAAAAGGCATTTTCTAATTATCTGTTAAGTATGGGAACAGCGAGAAACCTCTTTTCATAATACGAAAGTTATTATCTTAACTGACAGGAAATACTTGATTTTAGTATAATCGCATGGCCAACTGAATTTTTATCCCTTATAATAAAAACGTTTTTGCGACAATTGGTACACACTGTTTTGAAGTTGGCTGATCTTGCACATGTTCAACTTTACCCTATATCGGCAACGTAATCGGAAGATGTAAACAGGAATTAACTGGATGGATAAAATTATTTAACATCTCTCTTCACTCGCTCCGCCCTTTTTGACCATAAGGTTTACTCTTTCTATTAGTTAATAAATTGCATAACCTTCGCACAAATCTAATCACAGTAAACTATGACATAAAGGTTCTCGTTACGTCATGCTTACTATGGGAATTATTCCTATTTGTAGCGATGTATATCAATGATATATTGAAAAGCTGACAAAATGGGAAATGCTCTTTCGTATCTTAATACCATTTGTTACATTCTAACACATATTTACGACATAATGTCTTGCTTAACTCATAGTCTTATCGATAATTAGACAGTACAATGATGAATCAATAATGTGACAGGACTAGATACAGATTGGTAAACAATTTTGGATAGTGCCACTCACATAACAAACTGTACTAGTTATTTTTTAATTTTAGTTTTTAAACTGATTAAGTCGGTGGGCTGGACGCAGGCCTATCCCGAGGTCTACTGATCGTTTAAATACCAAAAATAAATATTAACTCATAAGTTTACATTTGGAAACATATTTACTTTAGAAATTGTATTATTGTTTTTTTAATGGATAAATAATTGATTATGCATCCTTATAAAATAAGGTAGTTGTATTCCGATAGAGAGACGAGGACTGAAAACCAGTAATCAAGTAAATTGAACCTTTAAATGGAACATCACATTCTATTACACGAAGAACAGGCTTCCAAACACATGCTCGTTAACTAAGGGCTTCCAGACATTCACTTATTCGGAAAGACACGAGGTCGTTTAATTTAATTTGAAGGATGATCAATGATTGTAGGCTTTTACAACTTGTTTATCTTCAATTTCCTGGGGAAAAATGAATCAGAAACCAACAACATAACTCTTCATCAACCGACTCCAGCAGTATTACAGTTTATATATTGAGTTTTCCGTTAAGAAATGTTGAAATTGAAGAAATTGATACGCATATAATGAAGATAGATCGACTGGTATGACGCTTGTCCTAATGTAATATATTTATTTTATTCTTGTTAAGGTACGGTCATAAAACATCGATATGTCAGTGTGTTGATGTTCGGCGTGGATGACATTGGAACGTGAGGTGGGAAGGTCCGGATAAGTATGGAGAAAAACAACGGCAAATAAGTAGAAAAACATGAGGGGGGGGGTGAACAGGACGCGGATAGGCACAATATGTACGACGTACAACGAATATATGCGAGTTGCAATTTGCCACTCGAGTGAACGGTTCTGTCTTGATCTGCGTTAAAAAACGAACAGCCTCAGATAATAACATTCAACTTCTGGTCAATATGTATGACTACATTAAACTACGTTTCATTTCGTATTCATTTGTTGAATGTTGATATGTTCAAAGAAGCATTGTTGTAAAAAAATGTTATTTTTCTATTCATTTAAGGTTTTGTTAAACAACATTAATTGCAAAAGTCATTCAAATTTAGCCTTCGTCGTGCAGAATGACAGTCAATGGCAGTGCTAGAAACGATACATCGGCGACAAAATGGATGGTCGCTACTTAAACTGAGTAATTGAATAGCATATAGTATGAACACATTTGATGGTAATCAATAAGCAGTTAAAACGGTACTGCAATACCAGAATGTATTCGGGACCAGAAACCAAAATACTAACACCGTAAACGCGCTAATCAAAACCCTAGCCTTTAATACTGCAAAAAGGACCACTTCGTTATAAATGCGTTACACCTAGCTACACCATTTTGTTTTTGCATTGATATTTGCATCTATAAATGCACCGTATTTTTCAATTAGCAAACCGATAATTGCCTGAAGCTCTTAACAGAAAATAGCAACATCTGACCCGCCATACGGGTATTAACAGGCCTGCATTGGAATTAGGCAGCAGAATGATATAGCGTAACGAGCAACCTTGAGAGGACGAAAGTAATTGCTTGCCATTACTCGGATAAACGAACAACCTTAAATACATACTATTTTTTATGTGGACCGATTCGTCAAATTATATGGATGGCCAATAATTGTGATTTAGCTCTTCCTCTCTATAAAAAAGAGACGCGCATTGGTGTTCTTTGTGCGGCACAGTTATTCTCAAATGAAGTAATATTCCATCGATCCATCCATGCTGCAGTCGTACTTTGCAAACGAATATTCGTGATGTTCAATCGTACCAAATCAAATCACACAAATTAGTCTAGACCAAGGGTTGCACAGGAAACAGTCGCTTTACTTCAATTCCGATAACACTTTGTGCAAATTTATGATTATGTCTCATGCACTAAATCCATTTCCGTTCTCAGGCTGCTTCAAAATGATTATAAATTAGCTAAATTGGCCTTGCTAGATGTAGTATAGCAATGAATGTTTTAATGCAGGAAATTGATGAGATCATTCACATCATGTAATATTGCAGTGAATAATTTTCTTTTCACATAATGATTATGCAGACCTGCTAACATTTGTATTACAGTAATGTTTCAACAAGATGTAGTTTATAAAATAAAAGTTCAGGACTCCCAGTTGCCTCCTCACATATGCATGGAAATTAAAACAAAATGGAATAACACTTTTTATTACGAGTAATGAGGTGATATCGCCTTTTTAATGCAGCCATGGCCCATGTTCCTGTGCTACTGACAACTAATCAAACATTGCCATCGATCGGTCTCCATTCTGTTAAGGCTGAATAGTATCATTGCATTTCTTTAATTACGAAAACAGACAGTATGGGTTTTAACAGAAATATATTTAATGAGACTCGTTCAATCATTAACCACCCCTTAGTGTTTAAGCTTAACATTCAGTTTCAGTTATGTTTCAGTCACGTGTCTGATGACGCTACATAGAGTAAATTGGGACCGGGTCATTCAGCTTTGAATAACGTTTGGGTTATTTTTGGAGTTAACAAATTTACAAATATATGTAAACATGTTCGCCTGCTTGACTTTAACTGCAGTTTTTACTATCCTTTAGGCAGTAAAACTTACTCATTTGTGTCGTCATTCCAACCAGTTCGACACTTAACATACTTATGCATTCAGTAACCGAGTTGGGCTGAAGAGTATTCTACCATCTAGCAATACTGCACATAGTCGAATGGTTACTGCTTGGTGTGTTCATGGGCGGATTTTCCAAATCATTGTAAGCCCGTTAAAGGGGCTAGACTAATTAATAAAGAAAATTGGTGTAATGGGTTACTTGAATGTTGATATTATCTGTTAAATGTTGTTATTCAGAAGCAAAACCACTTTTGAATTAGTAAAAACAAAAACAAACACACCCATATACATAAAAAAACTGTCTAAAAGAAAAACTGATTGGTGGATTTTAACATGCTAAATAAAGACACTTTCGCGAGGAAAACGGATTACAAAGTAATAGTATATATTACACGAACAAAACATTTAGTCCTGTAAAACAAAGAAGATGGAAAGTCTCTACAAGCATGGCAATCCGTCTTGTGGAGGAAATTGTGTACATTTGAGTACATTTTGACTAACATAAAATGTAACTCTGTCTGTTATACCTTGTAATTAAGGAGGAGGACATGTAAAGCTATAGCCAAAAACGAATCATACTCGAAACGCGGGATTGCTTATTTCATTGCAACACCAAGAAGACAAATGCGATGGCGCCATATAAACTTAGAATATGTTATTATATACTTTTGACTCGGCATATTATTTCTACACAAGGGGTACCAATCTTCACAACCGTGGGTATAGCACTTCATGCTACCATTGGCACATTTACTTGCCTGCTCGCCTTTCTTCATGCACTTTCGCGCCTCGATAGGTTAGTTCCATTGAACCCGATCGTACTGTTTCGACGGGCTTTACTCAGGACTGCTTCCCTGTTAACTCGATACCGCTTAATACAACTACTGTAATAATAGACAATGATTATTTAACAACTAATTTCTGGATATATTCTGGATATAGAAAAAGCGCCGAGTTGTTTGATGCCAACTTAATAGCCTTGTGTTAATTATATAGGTAAACATTTCAACGACTGACCCGACCTATGGGCTATTAAACAATCGTTCTTGCATGCGTGTGTAGTTTGATTGAAACACTCATACGGTGCATTTTAAATGGCGAGGTAACGAGGAAATCAAATATTTTTTTACAAACTACTAAAGTTACACAGAGCAAACATAGCTAGCTCTTTATTTACGAAATGCCATTACTTCCCTTTTTAAAGCCTGAATTCCTTAGACGTAAAACATCACCTTACATCATTATTGACGTTTCTTTAATTAATCAAATAAAGTACAATCTTTTCGTACAAATCATGTTCAATCCTCTTAGTGGCATCGTGATCCAATAAGGCTTTCAATGAAAGAAACACATTTACTACGATATCTTGTTAGGTTTGAAAACACATCTCCCTATTATTTTTTCGTCTTTTTAAAATGTTTTCCGAAAGGGTTTGAATCCACATTTAGAAATACCCTTAGTTGTTATATAAAAAAACAATAATAAATATACAATTTCATAAGATTTCCCGCCATACAAAACATTAACTAAGATGCCTGAAATTAAAAAATTGTTTGCTTGTTGTTTCCTTATTTGACATGTTAATTACAATCTTTGGAAATTAGAATTTGGAATTATTGCTTCTTGATGGAAATGTATTTAAAAAGATCGACAAAAATAAAACGCAATCGTTTTTATTCTAGTTGTAAAAACTGTTTCTCAGCTTGTTAAGATAATCTGGAAATTAGAGGAAAAGACTTCGTTAGCACAACAACTATTGTTAGTATGGAATAAGAAGTCTAGAAATGTTCATTAGAGTTGCAGTGCAAGGACTGCTTCCCTGTTAACTCGATACCGCTTAATACAACTGTATGCAGTGCAAGGAGTAAATTATACAATGCAACTGTCATTAGCATATCCATATGGATTTGTTTTATTGCATGCTTCTATGAAGACTGATTTAAATATTATATTTTTGCACCTCTCCTTTATTATAGGCATTATGATTCACTTACTATACACGAAGAGCTCCGGCTATTATGGAAAAAGTTCCAATGGCGGCTGAGCAAGTTGTGATCACAATGACCTGGGTTCTGCTTAAACCTGGAACAGACAAATGAAGTTTTTTGGGTTTCGATAAAAAGCTACTACTGTTTAAAAGGCTCTTTGCGCACATATTTTTTTTCTTTTATTCAATATGCAAAGAGCACGTGTTTAAATAATGTTTGTTTTAAACTCATCTAATTTCTTGAAAGGAAGAAATGACAACATATTTTCATTAAAAATATAAAAGAATGTAAGACGCAAAAAGTTTAGAAATATCTTCGGTTTTGGCATCAAATAGTCGTATTTTTTTTTTACTTAATAAAACATCTTTTAAAACCTACATCCTCTCATAAACAACACGGATGATTAAATATTAAACAGATTGAAGACATAGGAAAACATTGCATGAATTCTAACTGTGATTTATGTGTTGAAATGAAGATGTTATATTAGATCATAAATTTAAAACCAAATAACAGATGCTGTAAGAAATATTAAGTTGAGCTAGAAAAGCGCCACAATTGTTCAATTACGGAGTTTTTCAATGTTCAAAGAACTCCGCTCTTTTTAATTGGAGAAAAAAAAAATATATTTATCTATATAAAAACATTTTTTAAAGGGACGCAAGGTGTTTTATTCTTCCTTTAAGTGTGCGTATAGGTGAACCATTTTTAATACGTGACAAAGGTGCATGTGGCAACTTCAAACTCCAAGTGTATAATAAGAGGTTAAGGGTTTCGCTTATTCAAAATGGTTAAAACTACTGTGTTACCGAGTTTGTATTTGCCTCGAGTGAATTTTCAAGGTTCAAATTTTACGAGGAAAATCTGCAGATACTCACGAGAGTCGAAAATGACATCCAGATTAAAACGGACAAAGGATTCATAAGAGAAACTGCGAAATACATTCTTTCTGCTTTTAGGAAATTCTAAATTATACAGGCAGTAGCATTTTCACCTCTTTTGTTTTTGTTTATTTTGTTTGTTTTGTGTACAACTTCCTTTCTAATATTTGTTTAATTTGCAATACAAACCAGACAAGAATTTAAAATATAGATATGAACAATATTGTTGTTGATCTATAAAAATTCATTTCGGATATAACATGTAACGTTTAAAACACCGTCGAAAACGAAAACATTTTAAAGGTATGTTGGTGAAATATATGTATTCATATATAAAAAAAGAGAAGAAAATATCCTTTATTTGACAATTCAAAGTAAACTTTAAAGTCGAGGTTGTTATATTTTAAAATCCTCTGCATTGTGATGATAAAAAGACAAAGCAAATAATAAACTACTAGATGCCAATACCTTAGTAAGCAATATAGGCAATACTCTGTTGGATGCAATACCTTAGTAAGCAATATAGGCAATACTCTGTTGGATGCAATACCTTAGTAAGCAATATAGGCAATACTCTGTTGGATGCAATACCTTAGTAAGCAATATAGGCAATACTCTGTTGGATGCAATACTTAGTAAGCAATATAGGCAATACTCTGTTGGATGCAATACCCTAGTAAGCAATATAGGCAATACTCTGTTGGATGCAATACCTTAGTAAGCAATATAGGCAATACTATGTTGGATGCAATACCTTAGTAAGCAATATAGGCAATACTCTGTTGGATGCAATACCTTAGTAAGCAATATAGGCAATACTCTGTTGGATGCAATTCCTTAGTAAGCAATATAGGCAATACTCTGTTGGATGCAATACCTTAGTAAGCAATATAGGCAATATTCTGTTGGATGCAATTCCTTAGTAAGCAATATAGGCAATACTCTGTTGGATGCAATTCCTTAGTAAGCAATATAGGCAATACTCTGTTGGATGCAATACCTTAGTAAGCAATATAGGCAATATTCTGTTGGATGCAATACCTTAGTAAGCAATATAGGCAATACTCTGTTGGATGCAATACCTTAGTAAGCAATATAGGCAATACTCTGTTGGATGCAATACCTTAGTAAGCAATATAGGCAATACTCTGTTGGATGCAATACCTTAGTAAGCAATATAGGCAATACTCTGTTGGATGAGATATGGCGTGACCATTTTGTTGCATCATAAGCAAAATACGTAAGTAGTTCCTCTTGCTCATATCTTGTTAATAGATCTTGAAATACAATAACAGGGAGGCAAAAAATGAGAAGTTTAGATCTGTTATTTGGTAAGTGCCACATTTCAGTACAACATAATTTCCAGGGCATCTGAGATATATAGTGCAACCATTTTCAGGAGCAGCAGACATATTAGAAGGGGAAGCTTTCCTATCAAGTATTTTAGTAGGAGAATTACATTTACTCTGCTTATTTAGTTTTGTTGCATTAGAAGCGAGTTTGTGCAACAATGATCGAGTGTACTTGTTATCTTCTTTTGTGCAGTACGTCACTAATGTATGTTTACATTGTACAAGTTTAGATTAACTCTAGAAGTGATGAAACCGATTATCTCCAAGGCCAAGTTTGAACAATAAATTCACAAAAGGCTTCATTTCCATTGTTTAACTCAGATGATAATTAACCAATCATGTTGGCTACATGTTCGAGAGAACATCGTGTTTTATTATCTAAATATAGCCGAACAATTCAAATAAGCAAATCACATGGACAAAAACATGTAAAGCCAAATCGTTCCGATAAATATACTCATTCTATATTTTGAATTTGAAAAGTTCTTAGTATTAACATGAAACGTAATCCCAAGTGATGATGATAAATACTCGTGCACGGATTTAGGACACATTGTATGAAAATATCTTACTCGTAGCTTTCATAATTTAAAACATGTATACACGTCACAAATGGCATATCTATTTGTTCATGCTAATGGTCATTTTTAATGTCAATCTCAAAATTAATGCTATGTGCTTTTTACTATTGAAGGAAAAAAATGTTTCATAGCAGTAAGACCTAAAGAGAGTTTTTATAAAAAGATTCAAATTAATGCACTTTTAAGGACCCAAAACAGTTTATCAATAGTGGAGAAGTTCCGTTTATTCAACATTTTTTTTTTAATATATATAGACGATGTACTTGGCGACATTTGGCCGGCCACCTCACAGAACATATCTACATATTTAATACAGAATTCCATTGAATAGAATCCCCTGTATTGCAGGAAAACAACAAGAACTGCCGATTGATGGCTAGACAGAATTCTTTAATTTATCGACGAAAAGCATTGCACTTTGCTGCTTGTCCTAATGCTGTTACGTGGCTGTTTAAGTTTACATTAAATATTGATGTCATTTATCAAAATCACATTCCTCTGAATGCAATCCCCGACTCATTAGTAATGTTTATGTTTCAAAAATGCACCTTACAGGTTAGGTTTAGGATTGGCCGATCGATTGATATTGTCTCATAAGTTGTCATTGACACGAAAAGTGCAGGGTTGCGTAAACAGTGCAAATCAAAATAACGCATTGGAAAGTGTTATTTATATTTGCTCTGCCGATGGGGGTTTAAAAATCGTCCGGAGATGAAAATACTTGATCTTGTTGGTATAATTTGCTGTATTATTAATGTAAGCATAGCCAAAAAATGTGTAATAATTTTACACTAACTCGCTTTATATTGCACTGCTTTTATGATATATTTATTTGAGTGTCATGCATTCAAACAGTCATGAACATACCATTTGTTTCAATTACCAAACGCTACTTAGAAAATAAAACCAGCATTAATCCTTAAATAACAGAACCTGTCTATATTGTAAAAAAAACACAATATTCTATTCTCATGAAATATTGAACGCACTTAATGACCACTAACTAAGTCCAACGTTCACAATGATTAAATGAAATCCACCTATAAAATAAATTAGTTGTTAAGATGAACAAGTATTTCACTGTTTTACAATTACTTTTTGTTTAATTAATAACGTGTTTCCGGGTCTGGCATTCAAAACATTTAGCTTAGTATTGCCGACAATAATCTTTTCAGCTCATCTTTTAACAAGTTACAAACATTTGAAGACAGTAACAAGTAAATACCAGTTTCATTCTTTTTATTTCTCTTGCACATTTTGGTGAGTATACTACTCATCTGCCAACCGGAGAGTTTGAAGGTTGCAGAGCGCATCTAAGTATTTGAACAAAAGTGTCATTTGTCTTCTAAAATCAAACCCTTTTGCAAAGATTTTTAATACATATTATGCGGAAATAATATCCAGATCTATACTAGCCACGTACATGTCTAAGCTTCTGAATAATTAACGTAATTAAACCTATTTATGACTAATTGGAAATATGCGCTTGTTATCTGCTCAATTAAATGTTGGTTGTCAGCGCACTTCTAAATGGTTAAATATAAATCCGTCCGGCGATCCCATTGGCGGAGGCATAACCATGAACACTAAATAACTAATATAAATTCCAGAGAACTTAAGATTGATTATAAAATATTTCTGGTAGAAGCATACAGAACAGAAAGTCATGCCTTCCTATTGAGACTGAATATTTCTTTTGATTTTTTTGCTTATTTGATTATAATTTTACATCCGTATTAACCGTTCTCATTAGAAGTTGTAGTTAACACTTTTTTGGAGACGATGACTAAAAACAGATGTATATTGGACTTTTAAATGGGCCATCACATTCTATTATACGGAGAACGGATTTCCAAAGACAAGATCGTTAACTAAAGGCTTCCAGACATTTACTTATTCGGGTTGGGCACGAGGTCGATTAATTTCATAAAAGGGGTAATCAATAAGGATTATTTCTAACTGCTTGTTTTACTTCTTTTATTTCTTTTGGAAAATGAATCAGAAACCAACATCGTAATTCTTTATCAATCGGTTCCAACCGTTTAACAGTTTAACGATTTAATATTACTTAAAAAAAGATGCATTCCATCACCTGTTCATTAATACGCCTATAATGAAGATCGACTGGTGTGGCTCGTATAAAATTTTATTTTTCATGTTATGGAACAGTCATACACATGAATATGTCGGTGCGTTGATGTATGGTGCGGTTGATATTGGAACGCTGGATGGGGTAGACACGAACACGCACGGGCTATCAGGTTTTTGTACGGCAGAAACAAGGTTAAAACTGGGGAAAGGTACAGATCACAGATAATTTCTGATATGTACGGTGTTAAAATACGGCCGGCAGCTTGCCAAGCGACGGAAAGGGTCTATCTTGAACAAATTTTATTTCGAGTTAATTCCGCGTTTCAGTACCGATAACTTCGTTTTAGTACGTTTACCAATGAATGAATAAGTTTCAACCAAGTTTGACTAGAGTCACGCCAAAATAGAAACGGATTGCTCCAACTAGCAAGTTTGGGATGAAATTCGAGACTTCAAAACGTTTCGACCATGTGTTGTTAAAGATTGATACGTATCACTACGTTGGTATACGGCTGAGGTACGGATCGATACGGGTAACTATATTTCTATCCGTAGTTGAAGCTATCCACACCGTGTGCCGACTGGAACATAAGTTTTGAACCTGTAATACTATCGTACTACTTTCTTTTGAAGAGATTCTATCAACATATTTGACAATGAGGTACGGTGTTAACATTTCTCAAAAGAATGAATTCTATCGAATCATAGTATTGAATCAAAATCGAATAAGTCTTCGTTTAGAGCATAATGGAAAAAGGATCATTTCAAGGTATTTTTTATTTGGTAATTTAGTTAAGATTTAGTTGAAACAACAAACATTGCGAAAATCGTTCCGATTCAGATTGTGACCTGCAGAATGAAAGTCAATGGCATAGCTCCTACGTTTCGTTAAAAATGACATCGTCAAAAAAAAAGGATGGTCGCTACTTAAACTAAGTTAGTGTCTGGCACCTAGTATTAATATATTTGATAGTAATTTACCTGCAGTTACAGTTCAGTTGGTACGTAAGAACCAGAATTTGTTTGGGACCAGAAACTAAAATATATACACCGTTAACTCGCTAATCGAAATCCTTGCTGTTCATGCCGAAAGTAATACAAGTGATTAATGCTCTTTGAATTGAATGGTGAGTTCTTAAGGAAATAGAATAAAACGTAATTATATGTGTTCGGGGAAACAACAACATGTTTGGAAAGCAATGTTTCTATCATTTATTGAACGAACATGCCAGGTTACAAACCACACTATTATGATTATGCATCTATATATGCATCTATAAATGCACGATTTAACTATTCCGTAGCCAACTTATAATTGCCTGATGTTTCAGGCAGACACATATGGAAGTGTCATACGTGTAATAACAGGCCTGTAGGGAAATTAGTCACCAGAATGATATATCATAACGAGAAATTGCAGAGGATGTAAGTAATTTAGATAGACGACCATCCGTAGATACCATATATGGAATCAGAGTGTGACACTAATTTTAACACATGTTTGTGGGTCAATGGCAATGATTTACCCCAGTCCCGTTTACTTCAGCTCCATATCATGTTCAGCATATGTCACGGTAAATACAAACCTTTATTTTCGTATTATTGTTCCCTCTGCACATGCGCGGGGTAATTATATTTGACAGAAAAGGGTGCCGTTGTCTAGATGCAGTTGAAGCTAACGTGAAACCTTTTTCTTAGAATATATGCATAATAAGCTTTCGAATTTTGTTTGACAACTATTCAGTATTCATTAAACTATTAATTTGGCAATATTAAAATAAGTATTTACACTAGATTCGCTAGATTTACACTAGATTTTACTATTTTTGTTCATAAAAACAACCAAGCAAGCCCAATTAAATACCAAAACATGAGTTGTGTTTTTGTCATTCTCATGCGAACAAAAGAATAGTATGTAACAAGAGCATAACATCATTATGTATGACATAAAATCATCCCTGCACTTTGCAAAAGCATCATGGTAATAATAATGATTCAAATGCCTACAATGTATTAATTGACAACTGACAAAATGTACCCTTAAATAATATGTCAGTGCTTTTCCCGTTTTGTACAACCAGCATTTGATAATATGTGCGTCAATAAAATATGCACAAAGCCGACGCAATTTACCATCTTATATGCGATTCAGCTTTAGGGAAAAACACCACGAAAAATAGTCACAGACATTATGACCTTTTTGTTGTTTTGTGACAAATCGATCCAATTAAGTAGGCAAACAATCGCTTACTTGATGCACGTTTGTAAACAATCTATAATGTAAGCTTTTTTCACTAAAAGAATATGTTTAACCCTATTGCATTGTAAACATTTATACATATCAATATTTATTTTTGCAGACGGCGTCACAATTGGTAATGCTTCGATTAATTTCATTTTAATTAGTGTCAAGAATGGAACTCTCCAAACAGAGCATACCTTACTTTAAAAGGCTTTGATTGTTAACTGAATGGTAATCGGTTGATTTGAAAAATGGCATATTGACAATGTATTATCACAATGTATTATCATCATTATCGTCAATTCCACGTGATTGTCAGAGAACCGATGTGTTGTGTTAAAAGGAGATAAAAAGTAATGAGAGGGTTACCAGTTACCTTAGGATTAAAAAAAAAACTTTCTTTTTCATTAACTGCTCTGATAGTTATTTTAAATTGTTAAATAGTCGTCATAGATAATAATTGTCTATTCAACTGCATTGGGTTTTGTAAAACAAACAGATGAAAAGTAATGAGAAGTTGAAACAAAATTTGATGATAATTATTTCTTTTGTACAATCGCAATATATTTCACCGAGTGAGCTCAAAAAGCTATATTTCAATAGTGGAGTAGCAACAAGTGAATCATTCGTTTGCAGTTTTTAAGATCTTTTATAATTTGCCTAAGATTATTTGAAAGTACTGTGTATTGTTGTTGTTCTATCTTGAAAATAATGCGCTTGATTGTTGCAACCGAAACATGGTTTTCGGAAATGAAATGTGACCCAGTCTTGCGGGCTGACGTTTGATTTGAAAATGATAGCGGGTTAAAATTCCATACAATGAAAATATCAAATTGTTACACTACTGTTTGAAACAGTGAAAATATCCTATTTGTTACTGATATAAATCTATAAACAACCTTAAAGCATAAAAAACCTAGAACTTCTTTTATGTCATCGTTTGAGTTGCTCCATAAGTCATAAAATGATAAGTCGGGTAAAGCTTCAATTTCATAATATGTACTATTTGGGATGTGGACAAAATCAAATTATACGGATGGGCAATATTTTCAATTTAGTATTCCATCTTTATAAAAAACAGACGCGCTTTGGTGCTTTTTCTGCTGCATAACATTTCATCTATTCATCCATGATGCATTCAAACATTGAAAAGAAATTTCGTGATGTTCGATCGTACAAAATCAAATCACACAAATGAGATGAGTCTAGACCAAGGGTTGCACAGGAAACCGTCACTTTATCTTAATTGCGACAACTGTGCAAATTCCTGATAATGTAAAATGCACTACATCTTTTTTCGTTCTCAGGCTGGTGCGAAATGATAGCTAATTGAGCTAAATGACCTTATGAGATTATGACATTACTAGATGCAGTATAGCAATGATTGCTTTAAGGGCCTTTTACAGTGTAAAATTGGGTGGGGAAGGTAAAAAATAAAAACGTTTTATCAATTTTATTTAGTTTTGAGGAACAATCGTTTTTAGGAGTAAAACAAACATTTTGTTGACATATTTGGGTAGTAAGCAGATTTTGGAGCAAAAAGCATTCCTTTTCTTTCGGAAAAGTATGTCGACATTATTACGTGTCAAAATGCCCCTAGACTAGATAATCAACAATGTCTTGAGAGTTCTTGGTAATATATTTTCAAATATTTTGAAAACGAAAGGAAAATAGTGGATGCAATTCATTTCCTGGTTACAATAACACAAATATCTTTTTTGAAATAGATGCAATCACCACAAAGTCTCAAGACATTGTTTATTGGATAGTTCTGTTAAATTTGGCTCGTAAGCATATTTATTTTGTTTTAAGACATTGTCGGGAAAACGTTTATGCCTTTTGATGGGACATTTTTGTTAAAATCTGATAAAATCTTCTTTCGTGAAAATGCCAAACTCCTTGTTACAGCTTCAAATGTGGCAACGGATATATGATTTATGCTTGCTAAATATTGAACCTCAAAACTAAATTAAACTTGATTTTTTAAACAATTTAAATTTCGATTCTTCAAACGACGTTTGCATTGTGGCCGGCTCTTAATGCATGAAGTGTATGACACTATTTACCCAATACAATATTGCAGCAAATAAATTTGCAGTGTTTTACATTATTATGCAGCCCGGCTAAGCTTTATAATACAGCTATGCATCAACACGATGTACTTTATAACAAAATATTTCATGATCCCCAGTTGCCTCCTAACATATCGATGGAAATTAAATCAAAATGGAATAACACTTTTTATTACGAGTAATGAGATGGTATCGCCTTTTTAATGCAGCCATGGCTCATGTTCCTGTGCTACTGACAACTAATCAAACATTGCCATCGATCGGTCTCCATTTTGTTTATTTTTAATATAATCATTGTAATTCGCGAATTATGAAACATGATAGTAGGTTCTTAAACAAAAATAAAACGCTTCGTTCTGGCATGAAGAATTGGTGAATAGTTAATAATCGGTTAAATATTATTTGTAACGAGAAATTGGGTAAATCATCATGAGGTATTCGGTACTATTGGGGAGGCGTTCATTCTAAGTCATGCTGTTGTTGCAACAAAAAATGAAACATTTGTCAAAGCTCGGGATTCAAAAAGACAATTGAATACTGTAGACAAAGATTTTAATTAAAACGAATGATGTCTAGGACAAGCAGAAAACAGTAATATAGATCATCTTTAGATGAAATACTTCTGTCTAACCATCAGTCAGTTGGCAGTTGGCTTTGTTTCATACCTGCTTAGAAAACAGCCTCACCTAATTAGTGCTTACGAAGTTTTCACTGACAGTGCAAAGGCGCTTAACCTAACATTTACAAATGAGGATTTCTTCATAGGTGTGTCTTGTTTGGTGTCTTGTAGCGTACTTTGTATATTATTTTGTCTATGTTTGCATTGATCCTTGTGCCGTTAAACAGAACCGTTGTTCAATTTCAAACTACTGGACTTATTTATTTGATTTGATTATATGTTTGGCTTTAGTTTCAATCATCCTGTCATTACAAATTACTAAGGCCTGATTTTGGCTACTGTGATTGATTATCTTTTTGGACTGTTTGACTTTTCCTCATAATTCAGACGGATAATTTAGTCATGCATGATTTGGTCTGTGGAGTAATCGATTTTAGTGTGCAATGTCTTGAAACATGCGTCGCTTCAGGTCGCAATCAAGTATTTTTTAAGCGCGTTCAATCGGCTAGCATATTATTTACGCCCGTCTGTTTTTAAGTTCATTGAACTGTTAAACACAAAGAATAAACAAGAACTTATAAAACTATCTTTATTTGTCAAACAAGCTCTGATTATGAGAAGATCAACTTAAAATATTGATTTACAATTATTACAGTTTTTTTTGCATCCTCACCTGATTTGTATATATTTATGATTCTATTTCATATAATGTATAACCTTTGTCATACCATGTGTTTGTTTATTTATTATTCATTTGTGGTTAAGAAGTTGATGTACTTTGTACAAGTCTAAATAAAATATCTGTTCTGTTCTGTTCAGTTTTGTAATCCTCTTCGTGTCATAGTGATCCAATTTTGAGACCAAAAAGGACATATTAACTGTTCAATTTTATGTTGACGCACATTTGTTCCTTTGGACATCGGTTTTTCTTTGTTCTTGTTTACCATGCATTTAATTATCTTCAAGGACGAGTTCAGTAAATTTTATCATTTTTTGTATTGAAGAAATATGTCAGGTTTCAAACTACATCATAATGTTTTTGAATCTTTATATATATATATATATATATATATATATATATATATATATATATATATATATATATATATATATATATATATATATATATATATATATATATAAATATATATATATATAAATGCATCTATAAATGCATCTATAAATGCACTATTTTACTATTCCCTTACCAGCCTATAAAAAGCCTGATTTTCCGAACAGAATCATTCTGACCAGCCAGACGTGCAGTAACAGGCCTGCAAGTTACCAAAATGATAAACCATAACGAGAAACGGCAGTAATTGTAATTGTTTGCCATTACTTGGATAAACGATTTACCGTAGATGCCATATTTGTAATCCAAATGTGATACTAATTTGGTATTCACATGTTTGTTGGCCAATGACACTCGATGGTTTACCAACATTGAATGTAGCTCCATATCATTTCTAGCTTATCTGAAAGTAAATATAAACCTTCAGTTTCGTATAATTCGCCAATCCCTCTTCATATGTGCGAAGTAACTTTAATTGACAGATAAGTTTACCGTTGTAAGTTGAAGCTAACTTCATGAAAACTGTATTTACAATAGATGTGTAATCAGCTATGGAATCGTATTGACAACTATTCAGTTTACATTCAAATATTTATTTGACACTATCCAAAAGCGTCAAAATAATAAATAACATAGTCAGCGAAAATGTTGACCCTTTTTAAAAAAACACTTGTGATAAATCGATCCAGCAGGCAGGCAATAGTTCACTTGAAACTTGTAAGCAATCTATCATGTACAGTTATTTTTTTAATGTTAATAATGTTTTTAATCCTTTTGTCTAGTTAAAATGAATACCATACCAAAACACATGTTTTACAGACGGCGTCACAAATGAAATTGCTCTTTATTTTGAATGGCTTTAAATCTTTACAAACCAGTCACAAGTTAAATAGAAACAACAATCATATTTAACACGAATTATGTTCATCAATACCACTTAATAGTCATATGTATAATGTCAATTGTTCAACATAAAACCGAACCGTTGTGTTGTGTTACGAGGATGATCACTCAGCTGTTGATTAGACATAATTTGAAAGAACTACTTTTTAACACTTCAGGATAGTTATTTTATGTTTTTAAATCTTCATCAGAGTGTAGAACTGTCTTTTCACCCACATTTGGTTAGTAAAACAAACAGATAAAATGTAATGAGACGTTGACACCAAATAGAGGATTAGTGTCCCTTTCAGAGTAAGATCGCAATATATTTCGCCGAGTGAGCGCCAAAGGCTATATTCAATAGTGGCGTTGTCACTAGTGAATAAAATACTTTTTATGTTTATATTTGGCCTAAAATTAGAATGTAATGCTGTTGTTGTTTTTTTCAAAATAACGCGCTTGATTGTATGCGACCGAAACGTCGTTTTCCAAGGTGTCGTTGAAAGTGAGGCCTATGTGTGCGGGCTTACGTGTAATTTGAAAGGGAGAGTGGGCTTAAATTTCAAAAAGTGAAAAAACTGAAAGTTGTTATTAGACTGTTTAAAACAGTGAAAATATCCATTTTATTACGGATAAAAGTCTATAAACCACCGGAAACCACAAATAAACATCGAACGTTTTGCTGTCATCATTTGAGTTGCTCTTTAAATCATCAAAATGTAACACGGGTAAAGCTTCAATTTCAGATATGTACTATTTGGAAGGTGGACCGAATAGTGTTATTAAATAAGATGGGTGGTCAATATTTGACATTTAGCGTTTCATCCTAAAAAAACAGACATGTTTTATGCGATTTGTCTGCGGAACAACAGTTTTCACATGCAATAACAGTCCATCGATTCATCCATGCTGCATTCGAACATTGCTAAATAAAATTTGTGATGTTCAATCGTACCAAATAAAATCACACAAATGTGTCTAGACCAAAGGTTGCACAGTAAACCGTCGCTTTATCTCAATTCCGATAACACTTTGTGTTAATTTCTGATAATGTCCCGTGCACAAAATCTATTTCCGTCCTCAGACTGGTGCGAACTGATAGGAAAATGATCTAAATGACATTTAATTGGCCTTGCTAGATGTCGTAAAGCAATTAATGCTGGAAATTTATGATATTATTCATACAATGTAAAATTGCAGCGAATGTGTTTAAAGTTGTTTTTTTTCATAATAACTATGCAGACTTGCTAATCTTTATATTACAGAATGTGCCAACAAGATGTACTTTATAAAATAAGAGTTCATGATGTCCAGTTGGCTTCTTACATATCGATGGAAATTAAAACAAAATGGAATAAAACTTTTTGTTACGAGTAATGAGATGGTATTGCCTTTTTATGCAGTCATGTCTCATATTCATGTGCTAATAAAAAATAATCAAACATTTATATCGATCTGTCCTTCTTCTGTTTATGCTGAATAGTATCATTGCATGTCGTATATTATGAAAACTGATAGTAGGTTTTTGAACAGAAAAAACAATTTATGAAGCTTCAACGCTTCGTTCTGGCATGCAGTATTAGTGAATGGTTAATAATCGGTTAGATAATATTCGTTACGGGAAATTGGGCATAGCATCAAGACGTATTCGGTACCATTGGGGATGGATTCATTGTAAGTCATGCCGTTTTGGCAACAAATAAATGTAACATTTGTTAAAGTTCAGGATTCAAAACAGACAATTGAATACTGTAGACAAAGATATTAACTCAAACGATTGATATCTATGACAAGCAGAAAACAGTAATATAGATCATCTTTAGATGAAATACTTCTGTCTAGCCATCAGTCAGTTAGCATTTGGCTTTGTTTCCTACCTGCTTAGATAACAGCTTCATCAAGTAAGTGCTTACGAAGTTTTCACTGACATTGCAAGAGCGCTTAACCTAACATTTATAAATGAGGATATAATGATAGCTGTGTCTTGATTGGTGTCTTGTAGCGTACTTTGTATATTATTTTGTATTGTTTGCATTGATTCTTGTGCCGTTAAACATAATCGTTCTTCAATTTCAAGCTACTGGACTTGTTCGTTTAATTTGATTATATGTTTGGCTTGAATCTTTGATTATCCTGTCATAACAAAATATCACAGCATGCTATTGGTTGCTGGGCCTGATAACCTGTTGTACTTGTCCTTATAATTCAGACTAATAATTCAGTCATGCATGATTTGGTCTGTGGTATTAGTGATTTTAGTTTGCATTGCCTTATAACATACGTCGGTTAAGGTCACATTCAAAGTTCGCGATTACTCCTCTGACATAGATTAAGTTTGTGTTTTTCATACATTAATGGTATTTTTGCTTCATCATAATTTTGCTGCTTTTTCAAATATTTGTAAAGCTCGTTTAACCGGCTAGCCTAATCAAAAATAATAATAATACACTTGGTGTATTCGGTAATTTTAATGTTGATATTAGCTGTTAAAGTTGTTCATTAGAAGCAAAGCAACTTTTGAATTGGTGAAAACAAAAACGAAAAAATCTTATAACGCAGAATTTGCTGTGTAAAAGGAATTAAATAAAAACTGATTAATGGATTTTGACCTGCTAAATAAAATATCTTTCGAGAGGGTAACGGATTACATTCAAAATAATATGCTTATTTAACGAAGAAGACTTTAAGTCCCGTAAGACAAAGTCTTGGAATGGAAATTGTTTGCGGTTTGACTAACATAATTGGAACTGTGTGTGTTAACAGCCGTTTGTATCCTTTATTCAAACAATAAACAGAAACACGAAGTAAAGATAGTAAAAAGACTCAAAGAATCATTGGAATTCTGATAGAGTGACAGTTAATGGTATAAGGAAAATATTAAAATTATATTTTCATTTTTTTTATCTGACAGTTTATATAAATAAAGAACATTTAAAGCTCCAGCCAAAAGTTTTATAAATACATTTTAAAAAACACACACACACAAGCAATGTCAACTGAAGGAACAAGAACACAGAGGCCCCGTCCTTGAGGGGAAATTGTTGACATCAGGAAACGGTTTTAAACCAAAACAAATGTAACACAAAACTGCAACTACATAAACAAATTGATAAACATACAATGTAACTGTGTCCATTATACCAATACATCCGCTTGTGACGTTTATTCAAATACTATACAAAAATACGAAGTAAATATCGAATTATTTATACAATGTAATTAATTATTAAGAGAATTTAAGGGTGTTTAAAGTATTTTATTTTAAGTATGTTATTAAAGAGGAGGTCATGTTAAGCTATACCAAAAACGTATATAATGAAATTAAACCCCTACAAACAATGTCAGCTAAAGAAACACGCATAGAGGCCATTAAGCATGCAATCTATAATACGATCCTATTAGACCCTCAGACAAATTCAATGACATAACGTTTATTTAAAACAAATAAAGATTTAACAAGAACAAAGAACAACAGAGTTGAGTTAAAATAATAATTAGAAAGTTTCTTGGGATTCATTATGCTGTAAGATACCACTCTTATACATTGATAGAGGCACAATCTCTGAATGAATTACTGGATGAGTTTCTTCTATTACTGGTGGGGTTGATTTCGTTTCACATAGAAACCTTCTGTTTGTTTCAAAATAACTATCAGATGACTGCATCCTTGAAAGTGGCGACTTAGGCCCTGCTCTAGCTTGGTCAAACTCCTGGAAGGAATCCTTCGTATCAAGGCTGTAATTGTATGTCGATTGTAAGGGTGATGTGTCTAACATTATGTTTGGCAAGTAATGGTAGTTAATCGATGGACTGTAAGAGTAATTTCGATAATTTCCGTTTTGACAGTATTCAGTTTGGTTTCCATACTGATAAGAAGGATTTTCAGAAAGACTATTGTTTGATTGGTTGAGCCCAGTTGTTGCATTTTCAATCAGTGATGATTCTTCGGTTTGTTCATCTGCCTCATATATGCCTTTACAGTTGTTAAATGTCCTCTCAGTAAACTCGTCGCCGTCGAAATAGTCTACAGAATATTGCCTTTTACTCCTTTTTCTGCCATCTTTTCTATCACCTTCCGCTACTTCCTCCTCATTTCCTTTTTCACCGTTTTGATCCAAAGCATTACATTTGCTTATAGAGTCGTCCCCTCGACTGGAAACACTCCTGTGTATGCTTGCACTTGTATCCTCTTCATTATCTTGAAACTCATTCAACACAGCATTATCTAATTCCTCATCATCTTCTCCTCCGGGTTCAAATATTTCGCTCCTTTGTGGTGACACTAGAGATCTACTTGGTGAAACTACGTTCCTTGAAAGTGAAGTACTAGATTTATCTACCGATTCTGACCTATAACCAGATGACGTCATATTACGTTCGGGTGACCTCACTGGTGACGTCAGAGACTCTTTCTCGATTTTGTAAACATCTGCCAGAGGGACATCGATGGAGCTTCCTGTGGAATTTGGGGACTTGCGCAATAAAGCGTCATCCTCCGACCCGTTATCGGATCCGATATAACTATGGTCCTAAAACGGAAGATAAATAATGAAAAACATAGTTTTCAGTAAATAAAATGAAATCCTTCAAAATGGATTTGAAATCTTACATAATTATTGTCCTTATAATGGAATGAAACTAATTAGTTTTTTTGTACTTAGCGGTATAGCCCCATTTACTTAAAGTTGCATCAAAGGAAACGACAGCAAACATGAATTATTTTCCTTAACATGACTTTGAAATTCTACGTTGAGGTCGTTTTAACGAGATGGTTATAATGCGTTATGGTTCTTATAACGGAAAAGATAATATAGATAAAGACCAATCGAACGTTAAAAGCGAATGAAAGTATTATTCGTAAAATATGATATTTATAGTTTTGTATAATACTAAAGAATATCATCGGTGGTTTATGTTTCCAAAAATGCTTTGTTTTTGATAACATTGCCTTTAAAACAACTAATCGAATATACGAAACAACAGTCATATTACTGATGTGGTTTTGTATATTATATTAATTACAATCATGTTCTTTGTATTTATTCCATGTTATTCAATAAATTATTAAGCTTCCATTACTTACAATACTACATATTTTCATAGATTATTTTCTATCATATCCTATTAAAACAGGATATTAATGCATAACTAACAAACAACTAACTGTTGCCGATATTTTTTGCTACCTTTGTGCGTTTGTGCAAATCCTCATCTATATAAACTAACGATCCGTGCCAACTTGTACCATCCGAACGCTGGTTCAGATGTGCAACCGAAAGTAGCGGTTTATTATCTAGACTGTGCTTCGATGAATGATGGGAATTGTTAGATGGAGTGTTTACGTCATGGTGACTTCCGGTTTTGAACATGGAATGACTCTGCAAAATGTGCAATTACAACTAATGAAAAATGCCAGACAGCTAGTTGAAGTGTTAATCAAAATGCATTATAATAATTGCTTTGATAAAACATCATTCAAAAATAATTAACCTATGGATTGTTCAATTTTTTCAAGCACTTAAATTCTGATTACAAACAACAGTTTATGCGTTAGTTCTGTCACGAAGTCTAAGTAATGACAAAATGTGCTGTACATTTCACAGGATGTAGCAAAATAATCATTATCATCGTGAATCACTTTCGCTTTTTATAATTTATTTGAATCTTCTTTGGATATATGTATATATTTATATGGACACATGAGTAGACACATGCAAGTGTGCATCAGCCGCCGTTACGATTCAAACCCAATACGCGGGACTGCGTGTCTATAGTTATAACAATAAGACGAATGCGATGGCGCCATCTTTACTTATAAAATGTTAATATATACTTTTGACTCGGCATATTATTCCTACACCATGTGTACCAAACTTCACAGTCGTGCGTATACCACTTCATGCTACCATTGTCACATTTACCTGCCTGCTCGCCTTGCTACATGCACTTTCGCGCCTCGATAGGTTGGTTCCATTAAACCCGATCGTGCTGGTCCGACGGGCTATACTCAGGACTGCTTCCCTGTTGGCACGATACCGCTTAATGCAACTACTGAAATAATAGACAAAACTGGTTTGTTAATCAAATTACTGTGTATATCTGAAATAGCGCCGAGTTTGATTATTTAAGGCAAATTGCGTAGCCTTGTGTTATTTATATAGGTAAGAATGTCAGTAACCAACTGAACGTTTACCATGTCAATGCAAATTCCCGACTGACCTATACTATTGATGTAGTAAACAATCGTTTCTGTATACGTGTGTGTTTTGATGGAAACACTTCTCCGGTGCTATCAAAATGGGGAGGAAATGAGGAAATCAAATATTTTTATTCCAACTACTAATGTTATACAGAGCAAACTCAGCTAGCTCTTTATGTACGACCCTGACATCTTTCCTGACGTATCTACAATTAATTCAAATAATTGTCTCGTTATATCATGTACTATCTTCTTAGTGGCATCGTGCTCCAATTAGTAAAAAAAGAGAGTTGACTAGTATAAATTGGATTTAATCTCCTTTTATGTGACCAAAAAGGATTAATTAATGTTCAATTTAATGTTGACACATATGTTTTCCTTTGGTCATCTGATTTTTGTTGTTGTTGTTGTTTACCATGTAATTATCTTCAATGACGAGTGCAATAACTTTTATCATTTTTCTGGGTTTCATCGATGAATGAATGGCGTGTTTTGCGTCCTTTCTCTCTATGCTTTTAACAAGGCAAATCACTACGTTATCTGGTAAGGGTTGAAAACATATATCCTTATTTGTTTTTTCTCGTCTTTTTAAAATGTTTCAGAATAGTTTGTCGCCAAATTTAGAAAAACCTTGAAGACAACATTGAAAGCTTAAAGCATTTGTGATTATAAAATGAGTGCATGAGATAAATATAAAAATAAAATAAAAAATAATTTCGTAAGATTTCCCACGATACACAGCATTTGCTTAGATGTCTAAAGCCAAACAAATTGTTTGCTTTTTGTTTCCTTATCTGACATGTAAATTAACATCTTGGAAAATAAGAGTTTTGACATATTGCTTTTTGATTGAATTGACTTTAAAAAAATGACAAAATTAAACGAAATCGGCATCCAAGCTGTGAAAAACAGTTTATCAGAAGGTGGTGGAAAAGCTTTCATAAGCACAACAATAATTGTTAGTGTCGAATAAGAAGTCTAGAAATGTTAATTAACGGTTGCGGTGCAAGGAGAGCTCATTATACACAGCAACTGTCATTAGCCTTTCCATATGGATTTGTTTCATTGCAAGCTTCTATGAAGACTGATTGAAATAGTATTTTCTTTAGCACCTCTCCTTTATTATAGGCATCATGATTTACTTACTGTATACGTAGAGCTCCGGCTATTATGAAGAAAGTCCCAATGACGGCTGAGCATGTTGCGATCACAATGACTTGGGTTCTGCTTAAACCTGAAACAAACAAATGACGTATTTAAGGGTTTCGATAAAAAAAACTACTAGTGTTTAAAAGGCTCCTTGCACACATATTTTCTCTTTTACCCAATATGCAAAGAACAAGTGTTTAAAAAGTGTTTGTCTTAAACATATTTTATTTCTTGAAAAGTAGAAATGACAACATATTTATTTCATTACTAGTAGTAATATCTCGGGTACAAAGGATTTATTAGAGAGACTGCAAAACACCTTCTGTCTGCTTTAAAGAAGTTCTAGATTATACAGGGAACAACATTTTCACCTTTCACCGATTGCTGTTTTTTGTTGTTGTTGTTTTTTTTGTTGTTTTTTTTTTGTACAAATTCATTTCTACTTTATGTAAGAAGGCACACGTTAAAATTGCCATCAACGCCAAGTGGGCAAAAAGGGAAAACAATTCAAGAATTTTTGCAGCATCGTGAATAATTTTTCATAAAAAAAACAATAAAAAGATAGATGTAAACACTAATAGAATTGATCTATAAACTTACATTTAGGATATTAAATGCAACGTTACAAACACCCGTCAAAAACAATAACATTTTAAAGGGGTATTGTTTAAATGAATTCATATATAAAACAGAGAATAAAATATTCTTTATTTGATATTTTAAAGCAAACTCCAAAGTCGCGGTTGTTTTAAATTTTAAAATCCTCTGCATTTTTATGATAACAAGACAAGACAAATAACACACAACTAGATGCCAATACCTTGGTAATAAATAAAGTCAATACTCTGTTTGATGAAATATGGCGTGACTGTTTTGTTGCATCATAAGCAAAATACGTAAGTAGTTCCTCTTGCTCATATTTAATGAATGGTTTTTGAGAAACAATATTGGGGGGGGGGGGGGTGGTGGCAAAAATGAGAAGATTATATATATTAGTTCGTAAGAGCCACACTCCAATACAGCATAAATATCCACAGCATCTGATATATGTTATGCAACCATTTTCTGGAGAAGCAGACAGAAGAGAAAGGGAAGCTTTCCTTTCAAATCTTAAAGAAGAAAAATTACATTAACTGTGCTAAATATTGTGTTGCAATAAAAGAGAATTTGCGAAAAAACTTGAATGTACATGTACTTGTGATCTTCTTTTTCTGAAGAACGTCACTCTGGAATGTATACAGTGTACATGTTTAAAATAACAGTAAAAGTGATGTAACCGACCATCTCCAAAGCCAAGTTAAAACAATGAATTTTCAAAAGGCTTCATTGTTTACCTCAGTTGCGTATTAACCATACATGTTGGCTACATGTTCAAGAGAACGTCGTGTTTTATTATTTAAATACAGGCAAACGATACAATATACATATCACAGGGACAAACACATGTATATAAAAATCAATCTGAAAACATATCCTCAATCTTTTTATGAATTGGAAATGTTTTGAGTGTTTACATGATTAATATTTCATGCAACGTAATTCAGATCTATAATGATATAGCGCACGTTAAAGAACTTGGACCCATTGCGTAAAACTATCTTAGTCGTAGCATTAATTATCTGAAATCTGTATACACGTCACAATTGGCGTATCTATTTGTTATGGTCATTTTAGTGTACTTCTGATCTTCTTTTGTAAAGAACGTCACTCAAGTATGTGTACATTTTACACGTTTAGAATAACACTAATATAACCGATCATCCCCAAGGCCAAGTTTAAACAATTTTAATTGTTTAACTGAGTTTTTTATATAAAGTATGAATGCACTGTGCTGTTTGTGGAGTTTTTTGCTGTTCTTCCATGTTTCTTGTTTGTGATATTTTGTTTTTATGTTCTATGTCTTTGGCGTTCACCCAGTGCCATTAAACGGGGTTTATGTTTAAACCTTTGTCTGCTGAGCTTGTTTGTGTAGCTTTTCGCATAAATATTGTCTTTTATCCGTGCTTATAGATATTGCTACTTAAACATACATGCTGACTACATGTTCAAGAGAACGTCGTGTTTTATTATTATTTTATTATCTAGTTAACCAGTTTCCCTTCTACATTTCTCTGGCACATTTTGTATAATACTAAGTATACCACTCATCTGCAAACGAGAGTTTGGAGGTTGCAGCGCACAACTAAGAGTTATTGAACAAAAGGTTCATTTATCTTTTAAAATCCAACCCCGTTGCAAAGACTTTTAATACAAGTTATGCGGATATAACATCCGGCTCTATGTTAGCCACGTACATGTGCAAGCTACTAACAAAAAACTTTAAACAACCAATTTATGACTTATTGGATATATGCACTAGTTATATACTTAATTGAATATGGGTTTTCAGCGCACTTCTAAACGGTTAAATATGAATAGGTCCGGCGTTCTCATTTGCGGAGGCATAACCTTGAATACTAAATACTTAATATAAATCCAGATTTATTTTAAAACCATTTCAAGTAGAATCATATAGAACAAAAAGTCATGCCTATTACTATTAATTCTATTTAGACTGAATAATTCATAGTTTTTGTTCCATTTGATTATAATGCTACTTTTTTATAAAACTTTCTCATAAGAAATTGTATTAAATTATTTTATTTTTTTATAGTATTAATCATGCATCCATTTGAAATAAGGTAGTTGCATTCCGAATCAGCAAATCGGACTGTTCACGGGTAAACAAGTAAATGACCTTTTAAATGGGCCATTACATTCTAATAGATGGAAAACATTTTTCTACAGACAAGATCGTTAATTAAAGGCTTCCAGAAATTCACTTATTCGGGAAGGAAAAGTGGTCGATTAATTTGATATGAGGGTTTATCAATAATTGAAGGTTTTTACAACTTGTTTTAGTTCTTTTTTCTTAGGAAAATGAAACAGAAACCAAGAAGAAAATTCTTTATCAACTGGTTCCAGCCGTATTACAATTTAATGATTGAATATTCCGTCAAGAAATGTTAATTTAATCACCTGTTAATTAATACGCATAGTATGAATATCGACAGGTGTGACTCGTGCGATTATGTAAGTATAACTAGTTATTATTAATGTTATTGTACAAGTCATACACATGGATATGTCAGTGCGCTGAGGAACGGCACGGATGGTATTGGTACGTTGGGTGGGGTACACACGAACAGGCACGGGGTAAAACGTTTTAGTACGGCAGAAAATGGTTAAAAACTGGGGGGAAACGGGACAAAGCACAGATAAGTACGGATTACTTCGTTTAAGTGAGTTTAACAATATATAAATAAGTTTCAAACAAGATTGACCAGAGCCACGCCCAAATAGACGTCGATTGCCCCAACTAGTAAGTTTGGGATGGAATTTCGAGACTAAAACGTTACATCGGCGAAAAAAGGGATGGCCGCTACTTAAACTGAATAAGGGTCTGACACCTAGTATTAATATATTTTATAGTAATTAACAGTTACAGTTCGATTCATTCACTAGAACCAGATTGTGTTTGGGACCAAAAACTTAAATATATGCACCATTTACTCTCTAGCCTTAGCCAGCCTATAACAGCCTGATGTTCTGAGCAGAATAATTCTGGTCAACTTTACGTGCTATAACAGGCCTGCTGGGGAATTAGTCATCAGAATGATTTATCGAAACGAGAAACTGCAGAGGATGTAAGTAATTGCTTGCCATTACTTGGATAAACGACCACGTAGAAACCATATCTCGAATCCAAGTGTGACAATAATTTAGTGTTAACACATGTTTATGTGCCAATGGCAATCGATGATTTACCTACATGCAATGTAGCTCCACATCATGTACAACATATCTGCAGGTGAATGCAAACATATATTTTCGTAGAAAGTATAGTTTCTCAGCACATGCGCGAAATATATTTGACATATAAGGATGCCGTTGTCTGGATTATTTGCAACTATTCAGTATACATTAAAATATTTTTTTGACAATATTCAAATAAAAAATAAGCATTTACACTAGATCTTACCATTCACTTACTATTTTCAGTCTTGAAAACAATGTAGTACCAACATAAGAGTCTTTTGTTGATTGCCATGCTCATGCGCAAAAACACAATTTTGCATAAAAAGAGCGTAACATCATAATGAATGACAAAAATGACGATGTTATCCCTGTAACTGTACTATGCAAAAGTACGAATGTAATAATTCACATTCCTACAATTTGTTGACTTGAAACACGTTTATTATTGATATATTTAAACTTATTTATCATTTCAATACGATTGGCCTGTTAAAGTTAATAACAAACCAGGAATCTTTTTTGCAGACCGTGCCATTAATGATAATGCTCGTGATTTTGTAGCAGCCGAATATTTTTTTTATCAGTGTAAAGAATGGAACTCTCCAAACACTCGTTGATTAGAATAAACAAGCACATTGATATCAACTTACTTTCATCATGACCGTCAACACCACGTGATAGTTATATGTATAACGTTAAATCTTTACATAAAGAAGAACCGTTGCTCGTGTTTCAAGGAAATAAAAAGTAATGAGAGGGTAACCAGCCATCTGTTGATAAGAAAAAAACCCAAAAACATTTCATAATTACAAACATGTTATTATTACCGCTTCTGGATAGTTCTTTTATATTGCTAAATACTCATCAGAGAGTAAAACTGTCTATTTAACTACATTGTGTTTGTTAAACAAAGAAATGAAAAGTAATGACACGATTGAACCATTAAGAGGAAAACTGTTTCTTTCAGAATAGATCGCATTCTATTTTACTCTCTAAAAGCTATATTGTAATAGTGGCCTTGTATAGAGTGAATATAATACGTTTGCTGTTTACAAAATCTCAAACAATTTTATTTTTTTATAATTTGCATAAAATTATTTAAAAGTACAATGTATTGTTGCCGTTTTTTTCACAATTAACGCGCTTGAATGCATGCGACCGAAACATGGTTTCCGAAATGACGTCGTTAAAAGTGTAATTTGAAAGTGGGAGCGGGCCTAAATTTCAAAACAGTGAACAAATGTCAAAATGTTATTTCAATGTTTGAAACAGTGCACATATCCATTATGTTATTTACAAACGTCTATGAACCATCGGAAAGCATAAAAAACATAGAACATTTTTGCTTTCAACCTTTGAGTTGCTATACATATCGTAAAAATAAGACGTATAATGCCTCAGTTTCATGAAAAGTACTGTAAGGGATGTTGACCGAATTGTGATTTAAAATTAGATGGATAGTCAATATTTGCGATTTAGTGTTTTACCTTAATAAAAAACAGACGTGCGTTAGCGCTTTTTCTGCGGCAGAATTTGTCCCTCATGAAGTAGCATTCCATCCATCCATCCGTGATGCAACCAAGCAAAAGAACATTCGTGATGTTCAATTGTATTAAATCGAATCACAAAAATGAGCATAGACCAAGGGTTGTACAGGAAACCGTCGCTTTTACTCCATTCCGATAACGATTTGTGCAAATTCCTGATAAAGTTCCATGCACTAAATCTATTTCCGTTCTCAGGCTGGTGCGAAATGATAGTAGATGAGCTAAATGACCTTTAATTTGCCTTGCTAGATAAGGTATAACAAAGACTGCTTTTATGCAGGAAATTTATGATATCATTAACACAATGCAATATAGGACTCGTTTGCAGCATTTTACAGAATGATTATGCAGCCCGGCTAATCTATACTACAGCAATGCTTTAACAAGATGTAGTTAATAAGGTTTCATGATCCCAAGTTGCCTCCTAGCATATTGATGGAAATTAAAACAAAATGCTAAACACGTTTTATTACGAGTAATGAGATGGTATTGCCTTTTTAATGCAGCCATGTCTCATGCTCGTGTGCTACTGAAAACTAATCAAACATTACAATCGATCGGTCTCCTTTCTGTTTATTTTATAAAGTATCATTGCGATTCGTAAACTATGAAAGACTATCACAGCATGCTTTAGGCTCGTTCGCTTGTCCCTGTGGTTAATGTTGCATAATTACAAACGTCGGGGCAGGAAGCAATTAGATTTGTGTAACTGACATAAATTGCTAAATAAAAGATATATTGATCGTGTCCAATGTGTGTTGTAAACATTAAATCTATTTTTGTTTTATTTTGAAAACTAAATATTGCAGTGTTTGCTCTGAAAATAATGCCATATCCAGTTTCCCCATAAATTGTATTCAATATATTTAACATCAGCGCTTGATAACTATAACTAACGATGAATACCTACTTTTTAATTTGGTAGATAACATTAAATAGAGCGTTCATACGTTCACTTAGCACTTGGCTTGCATAATACAAGCTAGAATATATGTTTTATGGATGTAACCGAGACTGTTATGGGAAGAAACCTTCTTTTGTAATGTTCCAAGTAATAAGCCTTTCTTTGGCAATTAACAGCAACGTTATAAATCCTTCACAGATCGAACTATGGTGTATGTTATTTATACAGTGAAAATTGAGCAGTTAAAGGTGGCATGAGTTAGCAAGAAGAAATGTCGATATGTTGCGCATGTTATCAAATATTATAAGCGCTAAAACAACGTTATTCAAAGAATTTCTTTTAAGAAATAATGCATAAACATGAGTACGAAAACTGCGTTTATAAGCCCCAGCTATTTGTTCTTGGAAGTAGAGATATTTTCTGCGTGTTAAGATAGACCAATGCGATGGATGTTGAATCTATATAAGCTGCAAAAACAAAGTACTGAAATTGACAACGGTATGCTTATCGTTATAATTTTTATATCAGCAGAAATCGTCTGCTCACGAGAGGGTAAGGCTGACCGATAGATAGAAAATATTCTAATAGGGAACGAAACGAAGAGAGTGTCAGCTTGTAACAGATGTATGTAATTAAATTAGCTCCTAGCAATACCAGAGAATCGTAAAATTAGATAAAAGAGGAATCTTATTTCAGACATTTATTCATACGAATGGATGACAGGGGATTTAATCAGGACTGGTCGAACGTTGCAACAGATTGTATAAAAAGTGAAAATTCTTTTCAGTAGAGGTCATACAAAGAACGCTATAACTAGATGCAAATATATTCAATCTAATCATCCCGTATAATAGTTAAGGCCTTTAGATAGACCATTGTGTGTACTTGTTTTAGTGGGATTGAAAAAATGGCAATATATTAGATAAAAAGATGAAAACTGTTCATGTTCTATCTGCGAAGACGGAAGATTTTTGTGAGCTTGCAGAGTTATCGGACTTGCATTGAAAGCAAATAATATAGGAAGGTGATTATACAAATATAATTCAAAGCCCTCAACAGCGTCCGGAAATAAACCTCAATACTTCCGCATTCTGAAAAGAAGTACTTTAAATCATCTGTTGAATTGTTCTATTCTGATGTGACCAAAACCAGTTTTACTTACAAGTGCGCAGCCGAAAGTAAAGTAACGCTCGTGTTTTGTTTCGAATAAAGGGCATAACTCAACATTTATTAAGCCAGAGCTATGTGCCTGCATTAACATATGCGTTTGGTCTTTGTCAACTTATATATGATTTCATTTGAAGCTCTTAAATGATCTTTAATGTATTGCCATCACTTGATTGACAACGACAAATCCGACAACAACACCAAGGTACCGCGATATGATTGTTAGACCACTGTGAGTTCTGTCATGTAGGTTTATACAAATTGTATGTTCCGTACTTTTTATCGTAATTAGCCGCGCAAGTCGATATTCTCCTAAAATCCGACAGCATTTCTTGTCCATTCTTCTAGTAATGTTGAATATCAATAACGAGTTCCACTCTGACAGAAAACGGAAAGCTTAAGTACAGACGGCACGCGTCATAATATGATACTTATACAGAATAGAACAAACAGTTTTGCCATACTAGAATATTAAATCTAGGTCAAATAAATAACGTATAACCCCCGATACAATGAAATGGACGTTATTGCATGTATTTGACACATACTGATACGCAGTATAAAAACAACAACAGAAAGAAGTCTTCAAAATCTAGAACAAGTACGTCAATAAGCCGCTTCAGACCAGTTTTGTTTTGTTTTACAAATGCGTAATTCTAGCCATGTTTTTCAATCTTTTCATAGAATATTTCTCAGAAATAATTATAAGTAAAAAACTTACATTACGCTCATTCATATATTTATGAAGAAACGTTTACTAATCGAATGCCAAAAATGCCATTTTGTATCAAAATCTGACCGAGGCTTTTGACTGTAGTATTTTGTAAATGTATTAATTATTTTTAATAAGTATCATTGTTAATATGCCTTGATCCAGTGGCAGCTCTTGTTATGTAATGTTGTAAAAGCACAACATTATTTCCATCCAGGTTGAAAACTTTGAATGCCTTCAATTTGTTTAATGCCTGATCGCGAATTGCTCTGTTCCACACCATGGGTTAATAATTTATTTATTATTTTCTTTACTACAAACAGGCTCAAAGTGAACTCATTCAAAGCCAATTATTCACATTCATATTAAATATTTATCAATTGTTCTTATGGGAAACATAAAAATTGTACAGTCTAGCATAGTGAAAACACATACAACACATTTAATATTCGTTATTATGAATGCTTAGGTAGTAATTCCTTTCATCATGCAATTAAGGTGCACATGACATCTCATTTGGCTTTCAATTAGTATCATTTTAAATAACTGTATATTATTTATGCTTAAATACAGGATTGTCGTGATTTGAATCGGGTTGATTCCCCGAGTTATTGATTTGGAATACTTGCTCTCTCCGCACTTCCTTATCATGTGTTTTACATAATAAATTATTATTACACGTCTGTAACTTTGAAAACAACTTGGTAGCGATCAATCTTTCATATCTTTATATAGTATATATGTGCTCTTTTGTATGCGTTTTGTGCTGTTGTTCCCTGTTTCTTGTTTTTTTGTGTTCTATGTGTTTTGCATTTACCCTGTGCCATTCAACGGGGTTTAAAATGTTTAATATTTTGGCTACTGAGCTTGCTTGTGAAGATTTTCATATAAATATTGACAAAAATTCCTCCACTTCATACATGCACCACATTAATATAAATCAGATTCATGTAACGAGTCCAATTAGAAGGAAAGGTGCAAGGCATGGTTGTGCAATTTCAATTGCTATAGCATGATAATATTTATGTCATATAATAAACTAAATAAATATATATAAATATATATATATATATATATATATATATATATATATATATATATATATATATATATATATATATATATATATATATATATATATATATATACATATATTAGAAATCATTTATTTTGTGTCTGTGCTTCTTTTTCTAGGTTGTTTAAACTTCGATGTCTGGGACTATAGAATATCTCCCTGTCGAGCTGTAGATTTGCAACGAAAGGTTAAAATATTTTGACTCGAATGTCGACCACATATGTCAACCTTCCGACCCTTCATTCAGGAAGACAAATAAACAATTGAACACTACATTTGCGGTATATATTATGGGTATTATAACGGTACTTATCACGTAAATTAGAACTTCAATTCTTTTATTGGAATACTCTGTGGCAGGTTGAAATACGAGACTTTTTTCCAAGCTGTTGTATTTCTCTTAAGTTATGTCGTCGCGTTTCTGTTAATCGACAAGTCGACGGCTGAACCATGATTTCGTAATTGTGCAAGACCATTAAGTTGTCAGGAGCACAACAAAAAAGTGTTATTTAAAGAAGACGCGCTTATATTCCTAGATGAAACGATAAGGGCAATACTTAATTAGATGATCCATAAAAGATGTCTCCGTATTCAACTTCAATTTTTACAAGAAAACATTAGAATGTATGACGCTTGTGAATTTGTCGCCCAATATGGACTTGTATGAAAGAAATCATAACCTGCCTGATGCAATACATTACAAGACTAATTGCTAATCGCTGGCAGCATACGGTGGTTGATATAGATTTGAACTTTTAGAAAGTGGTTCGAATCGCATATTAAGTTTTCTCTATTTTCTCCAAAACATATGTTAAGAGTTTGTTTTCAATGTTTTACCTTAATCTTGTGCAGTACATAAGAAGTAAAAAAGAAAAAAAAAACACATTGTATTTCTCGAACCGTGACAGTTCTAATCTTAAAAATGATAACATTCATGTCGCAGACATGACCATTATATCATAAAAATATGCTTCTATAATCAATTGTATTTTGCGCAATCTAACTAGAAACCTTCATGTCATATTCTTTTCTATGGTGTAGATATCATAAATCATTGTCATGTTTTGCATCAGTCCATAATTATGAGCATTTTTTAAAAAGGACTATAGAAATTTGAAACAGGCTCATTGGCCTTTTAATGTTAACTACAAACATGCACGCAATGCATATTTTAAACAAATACGAACTTTCCTAAATAAATACTTTTATCAAATAATTCAAGTGTTCAAATCTGAAAAAAACACACATATAAACACATTATGAAATGTCACGTACCAAAAGCTTTCGAATGTCTATAAAGAACATCATATAATTAAAAAAAGCCCCAATAATAGTATCTGTTACCAAGTAACTGATTGTTCTGCAAACACATTATTGTCATTGTCGATAACAAGTGACGACTATCTGCTCAGTTAAAATCGAAGGAACTTTTTACTGGCGTTTCGTATCAATAGCGTTTCTATGGAAACCGTATCACTGAAGTACCTATCAGTTATACTTGTTTTCATGAGAACAATCCTCTTTCCGCAGACACAATCACGTACTATTGTTTGCAGTTTATGTACGAATAACAAGAGGTGTGATTTGCACGTAAATGCCAATATGTGTAGTACAACGGAAATGCGATTTACCTATAATCTAAAGGTTAACGTCACGATGTTCTATTTGACGTTTCCGATGTACAAGTAAGCTTGATACTGCAATGAACCTTTGATGATGTGTTAATGTTATGAAGCCTGTCCACGATTTCTCGAAACGACTTAAGTCCGTTTTAACAAGATAAAGCTAAGCATACTATTATTGTCTTTCTTTGTCGTGCATAATATTTACTTCTTTATGATACTTTTCCGACTTTAAATTAGAAATAAATTTATTCTAATCAACGTTAACCATTTTTCATTTATTGAAATCATATTTTAGTAAGTATTTTGGCTGATTGAAATACGCTACTCAAGCCCGTTTAAAAACTTCCGAGTAATTTGGGTCTGTTGATCAATTAAGATTTGTACAAATTCATTTTCTACACATAAAGTCCTTTCAAATGATACCAAATTAATATACGGTCAAGGGCATCCACAATTCACTAAATTGTACAAAGAATAACTTAAGGCTCACTGCCACCAGGCTCCATGCCCAACAGAGAAACGCTCGACATCAATCATATCAATTGTAACATATGCGTTATTTACCGGATACTTTACAGCTCTCTTGTAGCACTCGATCACAAGGTTCAAGGCCTAACGCCAAATACGTAACGAGAAACTGTCAACACTAAATAGATAAAGAAGATAACATATGCATGAACAAACTATCAATAATTATTATTGATTGGGTACCGCCCAGGAAGGATCAGAAGTGTAAATTATTTGAGCGCATGAGTTTAGCAAGACAACACACGTAAAATAAACAAAAAATAAATTAGTTCTTTTTATTGCATGCTTTGGTTTTAGTTTAGGGTAACGTTATGCTGATTGTGTGTTATCGTTTCGGATGAAAGTAGAAGTAGACTTCTTTTATAAAGGAAACGGTACTGCATTGAAGGGACTCGTTAATGTTTTGTAAGATGCATTTTTGTGACGTAATGAAGTGTGGCAATCATAAGAAGTGTAAACGTTACTGACAGCTTGAAACCTTCAACAAATGTAACAATTATTATATCAGTATTTTCAGATGCATTACCGTGGAAATAAAGTGGTCCAGAACCATGACCGAGTCTTTTTAGTCTATTTGCTTCTTTTGTTTCTTTTTTTCATTGAAATATTGTTCATCAATCTTAAAACATTTAAATATACGATGAAACCAAAATAATGGTAACCAAACACAATTTATTATCCGTAAATAGGCAAATAAGGATCTTCAAAACAATTTTTAAACCAGAATGTTCAATAGAAATTCTGATCACATATGGGCATGGTTTAAAGATGTAAATCCTTTAAAGTAGATTTATGTCTTGATTATCACTATACAGAATGGTAGATATCCTGTGGAAAAATATTGATTTGACTTTGTACAATACCATTTTTTTTTCTGTGTAATAAAGTGCAAATTTACAGAAGGTAAAGCTATTTTAACTTTTGATAGTCCTTGTATAGAGTATCAACAAAGTCTAAGAACAGTTCTATACCTATAATTGTCTGCATTATTAATTTCAAATAGTCCTAGTTTGAAATACTTGTCTTAATGGAATCATTAATGTCGACATTTGCACCATACTACACACAAAGCTCTCATGACAAATGTTTACTAAAAGTGGCGAAAACCAAAACAATTTATTCGTCCTTTACATATTCATCTTGAAGTCACATAAAGTTTAAAAATTAATATTTCAACAAGATCAATTGCGTAGATACACTGATGTAAACATTTGGTACTTAAAAATAGAAATACTCCATTTCACCAGAGCAGAATATTGCTGATTTAAGCAAAACATATGTGTTTAATAATAATAAGATTCGCGATGTTTTTGCTTATAACTGCGTTTTTCCATATATATATATATATATAAAAACAAACGCGTTTTGTTTTGTGCGAATTTAATTACTGATTAACAACATTAGACTAGTTCAAACCCTAGATCAAAATCAATCGTTCACAGCTACGACATAAACGAACGACGCGACATTCTTCATTTTTGAGCATTAGGTTGTCTATGTAATGAATTCGTAATAATGTCACATGTTTACTTTGCGCATATATATTGACAAACCATGAATTAAATATGTTCATAGCAATCCTTAAAAGCTTTCAGAGGTTTAAAGCTCGTGTCATGAATGGGTTTATAGTGAGCAGACACGTTCCTGCTGAAAAACGGACATATGCACACACATCATTCCGAGTATTAGCCAAAAGTAGGTGAATGGGCATTCTTAAGTCTCTCTAATATGGGATGGGTGATAGGCGCAATATATGCATTTTAGCACAGAGGCGGCGAAATAATAGACGTTACATTTGACTGTTGGTTTGGTTGACAAATGCCCTTTTGATATGATTGTATCATAACACCGTTTCTAAGAAAATCTTAATTAATTATTCTTTTTTGGAAATTATTTCCGAAAGAAATCTGCGCTGAACATTTCTCTCGCACTTTTGATTTGCCAATCTATATTCTTCTCAGATCTCAAAGTAAGGCATATCTTATCCGAGTGACAACTAATCAGACGATACGATCGACCAGCCCTCTCTGGGAATGATGGAAATCATCATCGCATTTTAGTCCGACAAAGTACGAGATGCTTAAGTATGGATGGCATTTCTAGACAAAAGATAGGACTTGGACGGTCTTCTGAAGGATTTTTATGTACGCCTAGTCCTGTCACATACATCCGTTTTCCTAAGCGGATTCTGCGGTCTAGTCTCGTCACCCAAGAACAATATCCACTCGATTATTTGTTCTGGCCTGTATATTGCAGACAAATACAAACAGTTACATGTATTTCGAAATTGTTTCAATATATATTGATGAAACAGTGTCGTAGTTAATATTGAACAAAACTTAATATAAACTTGTTTCTGTATGTTTACTCGCAAATTGCAAATAAATCTTTTATATTCCTTTTCCGGTAGACCACTTATAGGACATTTGCCTGGGTGATGTACTTTCAATTAAATGAGGTAACAAATGAATCAATAAGTTCGCTTTCGCAAATAATCTTTGTTAAAGAGTAAGCATGCATTTTACTCTGATTTATAACATGGCTAAGAATTATTTAGAACTATAGCCTGATTTAGCAACCTTTTATTGCTTGATATGTATCTGTTTATTTCTTGTATGTTTAAGGTTAAGATCAGTTCGTTATTGATCGAGCCATTAGCAAAATATTTAAATTGACAATGTGTCTCAACTGTATTATTTGACAGGGCATCACTTACTGGGCACTTAAATATAAAATATGTGAGTAAAATACAGTTCTATAAAGCTATTGCAGTTTGTATAATTGTTCTACATCTGAAATCAGAGGCAACCTTTTTTTTGCATTTCTAACTGAAACAAATAATGTTGGTAATATGTGTTGGACATAATTATTTTATATTTATTTTCTACTCATAATACTCTCGATACTTAACCATATGATCTCACGCAGCTGCGTATGGGTTTTTCAATGTTTATAATGTGCCTGGTGAAATTGACACGGCAGTTTCTGAGGAAAGGTCGTGATTTTACATCATCTAAGTCGCATTCAACTTATCTGGTTGTGACTAACTAATAGGTTAGGTATGACAGAACCAGATTAAGAAATGATACTTGCTTTCATTTCTAGCTGACATGTATGTGGTTTTGGTGGCGTCATTGAACATACAATTCCCATTTGACGTGGGCCTTAACATTTATATTAGAATAGAAAAACATACCAGTACACATGATTACAATATCTTTGTCCTAATAAGCACATGACATATTAAACAGGAGGAAACTCTGCGGGAAATAAACGACGCTATATGATCATCGGCTTGATCGGCTGCAAGTATTGAACATTCACGTAAATAGGACGTTTGATTGAAACGTGTTCATGAAAGTTTTGTTGAGAAATAGCTTTTCCTGAATTTTGAGATAGGCAGGTAGTTTTTTCAAAGGGAATAAATCAATATTTTTGGTTTGTAATTGTAGCCGTGTCTTTGATACTAAATGTACTTCCTTTCCTTTTCCAAATTAATAACTATAATATCTTAACTGATTTTACTTTTCCTTCGCAACATTCATAAGACGTCGTTATTTGTAACATGCGGTTTACAATTATGTTTCACAAAAAAATCTTTTGACTCATTAAGTGTAATTGAAAAATAGTTGAAAATTGTACAAACCCTGATTTTTGTCTTCATTTTCTTTCACTACCGCAGCTGCTGTGTCATTTGTGTCCGTATTGACTGTGGTATTCATTTTCTTTAGGGATTTAATGTTGTCGTATACTGTATCGGGGTCAGTGATGCTTACATTGTCCCTTGTCAAAGACAAAGCTTGTGGTTTTACTAAACGTTTTACTGTCGAATCAACTGTAGAACCATGCACCCGTGTTTCGTGTTCAAAACATGGGCCTATGAAAACGGAATTATTCCTTCTTTTAACTGACACTTCACCTGATTTATCAAGTTTACTTTCAACGGCTACATGCTTTTCTACTATTATCTTTATGACATCAGTGGGTGTATTCCCTTCTGTTACCTCCTCTGTCATGATTTTGATAACAACACAATTATCATCCACATTGGCATTAGTTTTTAGTAGTAGATCTAATTCATTTAAAGATTGAATCAATGTTATATATGCTTTCTGTTTATCCGGTAGTGACTGCACTGTTGGTAAAGTCAGAGATTTATCGAATAAAACAATAATGACAATAAGCAAACAATTAATAATCCATTGGTTTTTAAAATCCATTTCGATGTCTTTTATTGAAACTTTAACATATGTGCCAAAACAAGAATGTTAAAACATGTATATCATTCATGGCTCGCAATCCTGATCAACCAGCACAAGTAAGGAATCCAAGTCCAATACACGAATGACATCAATAACAGTTATTCGTCTTTTCCGAATTCCCCAGAACAAGGCAATTCACGGAAACATTCTTTTCAATATCACAATTGTCTCAATGATGTCAGTATTTAATACCATTCCAGTCTTCGCGAATTCCTAAAGAGAGACTTTATGTCTCCTAGTTCTGCTTGAAAACAGCGGAGAGCATTTATTGGAAATATCGATACACTCACACAAAGTAAGGCTCTGTATGGCCTTGTACGTGCTGTAGTGTGGTTTGCCTTATAGGACTGTTTTGTCAATAAATGAATAGGTGATCGGAAATATGGCAAGCGAAGGATCAAAGCCTATTAATCAAATATTAACATCGGCTTAGCGATTAACTGTCCCTATTCAGATCTCCTTGGGGACTCGAAGATGTATAGACTGTCCACAAATTGCCAGCGCATGGTAGCATTGATGCTCTTTTATACTGCTAACGTTTTCCTTATTTCCAGAATGCAATAACATTTTTCTACCTCTTCCATCGACGGTTCTGATATTTCTGGTCAGGAATAAATAATTTCTCGCGCCTCATGCATATAAAATCTAATCCGTTTTTGATGTTTGTTTTGCTTATAAAATAATATATATAGTTTAAGTGTGACTGTAATCCTTTACCTTTGACTTTCATATCAGACCATCAAAGTGTGTATAAAAAACTGCAACACGTTAAGATATACACACGGACATATAAGGTGTAAAAAAAGAAAGTTCTTTGTTTCCACTAACTCGACCGACCCTATTTTTTCCTCCCGACCATACACTTGTTTGCGTGTTTTGATCGGTACTTTCTCCGCTTTCAGACAAAATTGCGATGAATGCAGCACGTTTCAGTATTAAAGTCGTGTCATTTTCATCTTGGTGAATAGGCGCTTATAATTTGTAAAATGCGTCTAGTCAACAAGCGCTTTACAAGCATCTATAAAGTGTCTAGTATAAAAGCGCTTTACAAGCGTCTATTAACACAGACCTAAAAACAAAACGAAAATGGCGTCATTATTGGAAATCAAACTTTTAAAATGTTCCCATGGCAAAACTCGTTCGTGTTTAATGTCATATATTAACTGTACATCGTTTACAGACATTTCATACATGCAAAACGTCCAATGATAAACACATAATTAAAGTGAAAGTGACAGGTTCGTCCTCTGAAGATGTAGTAGACTTTGAATAGCAACCACCGCGTATGTGCGAGGCAAATTATTGCGCAATCGGTGTTCTCGCTAAAACCTGACCCGAAAATATAGCATATTTCAAACGCTTAAATGAGAAAAGAATGGTTAACTTAATATAAAATTGCATAAGTAAGTCGGGATAAGTCCAAATATGGCTTATATCACCTACGTAGTATTAAACGGCCGATTTTAAGTAAGGAGAATAGCGAGAAAAAAAATAACAAAACGCTATTTAATTAAAAACGGTCATATACGCGAATTATTCTGTGGTTTAAAGAAAGTTTAATCTTTAATCTTTCTAATTTTAAGCAACTTTAATATCGTATCTAAAGGTTGTATATATGCACTCAGCTTATTTTTGTGCAAGAAATCTTGCATCAGATTTTGAACTGCGTATTACTCGATGTTTGCAAAAGTTATTGATATTTGTTATACGACATTGTTGTTATCGTGTGCAAAGTCGTTTTATTGAATGGTTGTATGTATGTATTTGTTATATCCTATTTGTAGTGTTGATTTTTTGGTACTTTTTGTAATATCCATTTCGTTTATAATTCGTTCGTACTTTCAGTTTCAGTTTCAGCAATTATTTTGATGGCTACAAATGTTCAATTGTATTTCGACATGATCACTTTCATCGATGTTTATAAGATAAGCGTTTAAAGAATTTGAAAGGAAAAATAGTGATGGTAAATTAATACGTTACCAAAAGCCATTAAACTTGTTTGCTGAAAGGCATTACTTAATTTTGTTTTTGAAACATTTATCAGTGTTAGTAAAACACTCCAATCTCATCCTGCACCAACTAACAAGCGGTGTTCACTGTGGTGTTGTATGATATGCAGATTGCATGTAATTGGATTTAGATGTTTGAATTTACACTATTGTTGATTGCTTGGATAAATAGTTTATTTTCCAGTTGATCATGTTAGACACAAGGCAGTTCTTTACACATTGATAATACGAGGTGCAGTCAAAAAGTTCCTGGACAGCCTTGTTCTTCTGTCAGTTTTTGGATTAGAAAAAAATAAAATTACATCCAACTAAAGCAAAAACTATATTCTGCTAGACTGTACATATATTACTTTTTAATCACACATAGAACAATCAATTTTTACATAGCTTATAAACATAACTCACATTGTACGGATCACTTCGTACGGAAATAATGATACCTGTTAACGTTCACTAATGCAATTACGTCAGTGTAGGTGCTTGTATGCTAGTAAATGTTTTTTTCTTTAATGCATTTTCTGTGTCAATCTACCCACTTATTAAAAATGTCTGCGTACTGGTCACCACTTTTCGTAGCTGCATACCGCCGACCTGACGGGAAATTTCATTTCATCTTCAGATTCAAATCTGTGACATTGTAAGTCGGCCTTTAATCTTGGAAATACACAAAAGTTCAAAGCCGCTAGGTCGGGACTATAAGGCGGATTAATAATATCTGTCATGTGTTCCCGTTCCGGACAGAAAAATCCGACCCGAGGGCACCTGCGTTGCCAGGTAACGAGTTACCGGCTACGCAGCGTGCCCGATGGTCGGATTTTTCTATCCGGAACGGACACACATGATAGATATTTTTTCTAGCATACCTCAATTCTATTTTTGGCGAAGAAAATGCATAACAAAGCCCATTTTTGTTCATTTCACCAATAAGCGCGTGCGATGATGTTTACTGACGTCATGACGCGCAATAATTTGTATTCACTGCATACGTCAATAAGTTCATTCGAGATCAAGTCTTTTAAGGGTTATTTTGTTTTGTTATGAAGATATATTTTTGTAAAGTTAATGTTTATGTTACTCATCTATTGAAATCTCATAATTATAGTTACTTAAAATATATAATAAAAGAAATAAAAAGTATTACGTCACAGCGCGTGACTCATCTGGCATGGGGGGATGCCAGATGGAATTTTCCATCACGGCTGACGTCACCGGAAATGCCTTTCTAGCACACCGGATAGGCTATTCCGGTGACGTCACTCGGATGACGTTGACGTTTCTACACCAGCGATTTCTTCCATGGCTTCAAACAATGCATGCTTATTAAATATGTTTGTTTTGGGCGCGTGTTTAGAAATGACGTTGATGTGACGTCATGTAAATTTACATGATAACACGGCGCCAAAATGTTGCATATCTAGCGTTAATATCAGGGAAAGCCATTTTGTAATCGTTAATAATTCAAAGTGATCCGTAGCGTATGTTATATACTATAATAAACATATTTTTCTATCAAGATATTGAAACTATGTAACTAATTTTGCTTAAATGTAAAAATGTTAATATGATTTATGTGTGACAAGTTTCGTCAAAATCTGACATCAAAATTGTGCAATATAAAACTAGTCCGGAAACTTTATGACTGCACCTCGTACAAGTTATTAAAAATTAACAAACACAATTTCAAAACTCTTTCTTTGATTATAAAGCATATCATAAAAGTTTCCTAAAAAATAATTGCTCTTTAATTTTATTTTATTTAAATGATGTAAAACAGTAATACAGTAGTCCAAGTTTGGTAGTGTCTTTACAGTGGGTGGGTGGGGTAATTTCATAGCTTCCAAACTGAACTCTTGTCAATTTATTAGTACTTTTACATACCGAAATTGAGAATTTGACATGTTAATTATGTATTTAAATCAAACTTGTATAAAATCTAATGAACTGAACATTTTATAATCAAGTAAACATCTAATATGAATGAATATGCCTATTATCTGGTGGTTTTTTTTTGTGGGTAGGCGCATTTCGATTCTTCATAGCAGCAAAAAGAGGAGTTGCTGGGACAAATGCTAGTTGCAGGAAAGGTCAGTGATATTTAAACAACAAGCATGAAGTGGTTTTTGCCCTGAAAATTCATGCCAAGGTGAAATTATAAACTGAGGTCAACTTTCTTTAAAAAGTGAAAAAATATGGCAATATTAATTAAGTCTTTTCAAACATTTTTGTTAGAACAAGCAATTTTAATCACGTTTAAATGTCTTGATTTTGTTTTAAATTTAATTTGAATATGTTATAATACTTTTTAGTATTGAAACATATTTAGTGTTATTGTGTTAGCTGTTTCAAGTTATTTTTTCTTTGTATAAATGTTCAAGGCAAAAGAGCATAACATTGTTTACTTTTTTCGTTAAATTTTTCATTATTTTTTCAGCGAGCTATAGCTGCCCAACAGATGCCCGAACAAATTACTATTCTAGATGATGTTGATATTGACCAAGTCAACAGCATAAGTGCCGCTGATCAACTTGTTCATGACCATGGTGATGGGTTAAATGGTAAAATAACTTGAACACACTAGGAACATTCATATACATTATATGACATCAACAACAACTTAATGTAAAATTGGATTTTGCAGAGAATAAAAAAAACTTGCGTACTGGTTTTGTTTAATATGTTTATACCAGAGAATACTTAAACCTATACACTATTTTTAACTTAAAAACTGTTTTGATCCACAAATAAAACAGGTTATTGTGTAATCCATGGTGTAATTTTCTTCATGTATAATGTAAAAGAAATGCCTTGGAATTAAACAAGAACAGTTTGTCTAATATTAGGGGAGTGATGTTTTATAAATATAGACACCTAGTGTTTTTGTATAGTATATATAAACTGCGTGGTTTGTGGAGTTGTGTGCTGTTGTTCCATGTTTCTGGTTTGTGTTTGTTTGTTATTGTGTTGTATGTCCTTGGCATTTACCCTGTGCAACTAGATGGGGTATATGTTTTAACTGTCGGCTACTGACTTGTTTCTGTAGTTTTTCATATAAATATTGCCTCAGGAAGATATTTCCAGATTTTGTCATTTATATAAAAGTATGCAAGGAAAGTTATGAAATGTTGTTAATGTATACATAGCGTTTCATAAAATTAGTAACTGTACTATGTTTCATAAAAATTATTGTGAATTATGTTGAGTTACTATCCGATTACTCCTACGTATAGGTTTAACGAGGTCATGTTCATATTTTAATAAATTTCACAATAGCGACGGTGGCTACATTTTACCGAATTATATTTAATGAAACTCCGGTTAATAGATCATTAGGTATTGCATTAGGCAAAACAAACTTAGTCGACCTTAACCCTAACCCCATTTTTCTATTAAACTTGAATTGAAACAAAGTCAAGTGTGAAATAAGACGAACTGTAACAAGGAACATACTAGAAGCGACGGACACGTTGTGTGAAAACAGTTGATTCATTTAAACCAAAAGGAAACACCACCAACGATATGTATTTTTCGTTACAGGGTGACTACATTGCCGCTTAAGACTATATTTTACTAAACATCAAAGCACACAAAGGACTTTGTGCACGGAAAAACCATAACCAAAAACAAAACTAATTCACTCCTCGTATCTCGTTAAATACATGCAGGACCGTTTGTTCCTAAAAATGATTTTGGTTCAATGCTTGGCTAGTCCCTGTATTTTCCTTTATATCATTGGAAAGCATTGAACTAGAAAGGCTTACTGTTTGCCAGGAACTGGTATAAAAAAAACTGTACAATCAAACATCCACTATGTAATCACCAGCAATGGCAAAGCGGCTTCTGAAAATGCGTGAGCCAACATGCGAGAATTATTATATTTATCGTGTATTTGTACATGCCTTAGTGGTATTTGCCTTCGACGGACGGCTAAGATGAAGTGACATCTAAACTGAAGATACCAAGATCAACAACTGTCTTGCAAAAGGATGGTATTATTTACATTAACAATGCTTGTGTTTACGTTGATCTACTTGAAAACTTTCAATTTTACTTGTTTTACAGAGCATTAACATTTAATCTTAGGCATTTTCTACTGGCGATACCCAGCGACGTTTACTTGTAAGACATCCATTGAAACATCCAAAATACATCCCAAAAATCAGAAAAAACCTTCTGTTTAAGAAATACTTCTTAATACCCAATAAGCTTATCACAAAAATATCGGCATTGTGATACCATTCTTCGAAATCAAGTCAACTAAACAAATCATAAAGTATTCAAAAGTTGATCTTCAACGCAGCAATAACGAGGTTTTTGCTAATCGGCAAGTGTTTCTCCAATTGTTTTCATAAGATATATTTTTTTAATTTCTTAAAACTTTGTGATTTCATCTTTCTTTCAAGTTCTCTCATTCGTATGAAGTATTTGAATATGAAGCATAACTCCATAGAATGATTTCCATACTATCAAAGCTAAATTGTTGAAAAATGAGAAAGTGATGAACACTCAGAAAACGATTTTTAGCCGGTTTATAGAATGATTTAGATACCCAAAGGCACAATGATAAAGCGTTTAATTCCGGTAAAGTATAAAGCAATGATTATTTTTATGGACCAAAGCACCATTTTGACTATTCTTCCCACGAAGCTATATAATTATTTTTTCCTGAAAAATGGAGAACTACACCAATTTATCTTTATTTTCATCGACCTTAAAGGGATTTTGGTGTAATTTAACAAATAGTCACGTTCATCTGTGAATTGAAGTTAATGCACTGAACTTCAAATAATTCTAAAAGATAAAAAGTACTTCATCTTGATACGACGTATTAACCCAATTATCTTAAAAAGTGGATTGTTGGATGTAGCGAATATTAAACGTGCTTATCTATAGAGCTACTAAGAAAATGTAATTTAACTCGTCATTTTATGCACACACACCCAGGTTACGAGGACGAATATGGAATTCCCCTGAATACCATTATATAACCGCATAGAAAACAATACAATCAATACTTTTCCAATTTCATTATTTGGAAATCATTAGTGCGCATAAACACCGCTTGGCCTTTGTTTACATTATAAGCAAGGAAGGTTAATTTTCACCTAATTCGTTTTACTTAATCGGAGTTAAAAAAATCAATGTTCGTGTGCATCCGGTTGTCAATTCTCCCGTCACAAAATCTTGTGTTGAAAATACCCCCAAAATGAAATAAGCCAGGAAAATTAGCAGCATATGGATCGTGTACATTGGGTAAAATGTTAAATGCATGGGAAATTTCGTCTTGGGTTTTGTTTGTGAATGTGGCGCCACCAGAAGCGTTATACTCCTTGACTTAATCAATATTAGCTATATACAGCATCTAACATTAAATGTATTTGATTTAGAGTCATAAACCTTTACAAAGATATGAGTCTGCGTTTGAAGTTTTGCACCTTGTGTAAAATTGAATATCACTTTTCTTAAAAATAAATAAATATATCCTTTGTTCATTTCAAACTATATTGTGAAATATGGTTTTAAGGTATATTACAAGTTTAAAGGTTTCGTATTGCTTTTACGCCCACTTTTTATTTGTGCAACTGGTAATGTTGATGCAACCATCAACTATGGGTATAATTATGGCCCTTACTTTTGTCAAGGATACTTAATTAAGGGCATCTGTGACCTATGGACACATATGTAGTTTTGGGAGAATAGAAAAGTTCGTGGTATGATTGAAGCCAGCGTTTTATTTTTCATAATATTGGACAATAACATATCTTTTTTATATGATTATAAACAACATGTTTATGTATCACAGGACGCCGATAAATCTTTCATGTTTTACAAGAATGCTAACCGAATGATGCCAATCGCTGCAGTTTTTACAAGCCCCCTGTGTCCCGCGTTTTAAGATGTTATCACCAGAACACTGCCTACAAAAATTAATGGTCTCAGCCATAGAACATCAAAGTGTAACATGCAAACAATGATGGCATTTCTTGTCGTCTGTTTTAAACGAAGCCAACGTGCTTGTCTACTTTTTATTTTTTCCCCTTATATTAGACATCATCATATTTTGTTTATATGATAATATACAAAATGACGATGTATCACAGGTTGCCAAATATTCCTTCATGTTTTACCCAAATGCCAACCGAATGATGCCAATTGCTGCGATTTTCACAAGCCCCCTGTGTCCCGAATTTTAATATGTAATCACAAGAATACTGCAAACCATATTAAAAAGTCTTAGCCATAGAACATCAAATTGTAACATGCAAACAATGATGGCAATTCTTGTCGTCTGTTTTAAACCTAGCCTATTCGTCTGAAAGGAAAAAAACGAAAACTGTCAGAAAAATACATATCATCCAATTGTCCAACATATCCTGGCTGTCAGTATTCCTATTGTGGAGAATAATGATTATTGCGGCTGTGATAACTTATGAGCAGACTAATCGTAATGAATGCGGTTTCTTCGAACGAATCGGAAATAGGTTTTCCTACAAGCCTTCTCTCCCGATTCCGGTGTGCCACCTTTGATTTTGTATCGTTGTTTTCTAAGGATACACAAATAAATATAGTTTTGGGAAATGATTGTCTTTGCATTATGAGTATCGGTCGTAAAGGAACAAATGCTTATAAAAAAACACTAAAAGGAAGTATCCTTTTAAATGACGAGTTTATAAAATTTGATACAAAATTATCACGAATTTGAGATTATACTTTTAACATAACTCAATTACCGTCGAAATCTAGGTCAAAGTTTCTTGAATTGACATTCTCGCTTCAAGTGCGAAGAATTACCATTGTGTGTTAAAAACATTTCATTTACAATACAAACATACTTTGCTTAAACACAACAACAATACATATTTCAATCCATTTCAATGATGCAGATCAATAATAAGAGCAAAGTAATAACTGCGTGACGTCAATAGTAATCAGGCGAATGAGTACATGTTATTTGGTTTGAAGTTCGAAAAGACCGCTAGTCAGCGTCACAGTCGCTTTCAATAGTGCGAAGCTGGTGAATTACAGCATGGATTTATGTCATTTTAACAGATGTGTGCATATAACATCCGTGAATTGGAGCACCAAAAATGGCGAACTGCATAGATCTTGCATTTTGCATGTAAGAAGACGAGATATTTTCACCGGAGTACATGATGTTGTATAATTCCTTGTGTTGATATGGATTTACATGGCCATAGTTGTAGATGCAATGTTCTTGTGTCACGATATTTTCATAATCTGGTTAGCAGGAGCCATATTGTCATTTAATTTCTGGACGAGGTATTTTCTGGCGCTATGATCAGGGAGTCGTTTGTTTAAATTAATTCTAGCCTTCTACACCTTTCGTTTCATAGTGAAGCTGAGTTTCTTCACATCGACGGTATTATTGTTGAAACATGATCGTTTCTGATTTGTGTTTTCGTTTTTTGACAGTGCATATGAATGCATTTTTTGGTGATGCCGTTACCTTATTTGCATAGTTAAAAATGAAAAATATGGGCTCATATAACTCTTGTGCCGTAAGTTATGTTATAATATATATTATTGGTTTTGTCTACTTCTAAGGTAATGTTGATACGATTAACAGATGTTGATAAAATGGGAAGCTGTGTGGCTAGTGCGATAGCTTGTATCTGTACGTGTCTTTTGTCATACGCTGGTAGCGCTATGAACAAGGGGGACAACTGCTATTCAAAATATAGGAACAAATAAGTTGTAAAAATTAGTAACATCGTACATTTTATTTGATTTTGTTGATGATTAGAATAATAGTCAGAGTATTAAAATTAGAACTTAAACATAAATATACAGGGGCAACCATAACAAACACACACAAAAACAAGCCTGTTTAGAAAAACACGGCAAGAGACCAAACGGCAAAGAACTTGAAACTCAAACGTATAACCACCACAAACACAAATACAAACACAGATAACAAACCACATGCGCACCAAATAGCGTTACCGATAAATGATGGCATTTCGGCCTTGGAATGGGCTCTTAAACACAAGTTCACTGAAACATGTTTTAAACTTATTTAAAAGAGTATCGACTTGCATTTTATAGCTATTGCGATATCTCTGTATGTGTTTCCTTTGCCATACGCTGGTAATGCATTGAACTTATGCCGTTGATGGTAGCGCTAGGCAATAAATTAATTATTTGGGTGTCTTAAGTTATCAGTATGTTCCAGTGCCTTGGACGCTATGTCACAGATATTCTTTAATCCAATATTTAACCTCAATTTGAACAAATGAATGTCTTTGTTGTTATACCACGACGGCAAAAACCATTATTTCCACGGATTATTGACATGAAATTGCCTGAATGTCTTGAAAACAAACGGCATGTGTAATTACGAAGACATTTATATCAATTAGGAATGAATTTATGTGATGTATATAAAGCATTGTCCAAAATATTTAGGAATAGATCCACAGTGTGCATGAAAAAAGGATCTAAATCATCAGTCCTTTTTTATTGAAACTCTACATCAACAGAAGTAAAGTGCTACACGATACACTCACTCTTGCAATGTTTTAAGTGGTTGTCTAATTTGAATCGTGTAGAACACATGCATTGGGGTCAAATGAGCAGAAAATAGAAATCTCTACGAGGTCAAAGAACGTGCTATTTTTATAAGAGGTAAATACAAAGGACTGTACTTAAGTTTCGATGAATTCTGATCTGCATTGTATTATGATTAACTGAAGAGTTTGAATATGTTAAAATTAATTTTCATTGGAAATATTGCTTCCCTTGAACATATGTAATGAAGAAAATATTTCATACCATTTCGCTTAGTCATTATTCTTAATAACACCAAGTTCAAGTAAATGCAACACAAAACAATATCAGTAAAATATTTAAAACCGAAGCATTGCTCAGTACACAAAACAAATATATCTTTCAGGATTAGCTGAATCAACCTATACAATTATTTTATCACTCCTGAGTATTAAGCGATTTTGATTAGTCCTCTATATCTCGGGAACCACATTATATCTTTAAAATATGTTTTACAAAAAATCAGAACACTCTCGCTCGGACACATTACAAAGCCTAGTTATCTGTAAAAGTGTACGATTTCGATTGCATTACTATGTAGCAATATGCTTAAAATTTGACCAAGAACGTCTAATCCGAACATAATTAAGTTTTATTTATTTTTTAAGACGTGTTTACCTTCGATTTTTCCAAGTTTGGAAGAGGCCATGAAAATCATTGCGACTTTTAAAAATGTTCTTGGGAGTACCGATTACTTCACATTAATCGGAATCTTGCGTAACAAAAAACCTTTGACTTTAAACGTCCCCGCCTACGTTAAAATTGCAAAACATCGAATTGTTGCGTGTCGTTTACCTCCCTCCGAGATCTCCCTTATAAAGCAAATAATGCCGCGTACCAAAATGGGTGTTCTTCGTCACAATGATGCGCTGAACATTTAAGTGTTACCTGTAAACAATTACTATATTTATTGGCGGTGCCTTTTAGACATAGCCTATTTGTCTGCAGTGGATAAAGAAAAAAACTGCCAGGAAAAGACAAATAATCTATTTGTCAAAATTAGCTCTCAGAATTTCTTTTTGTAGAGAATATGAAACACAATTATTCCTACAGCGTAATGTTATTGCTGCGATGACTTTTGAACTGTAACATATTGATAATAGCAATTTCTCCGACTAAATCGGTTACGAGTGTTCCAATCCAATAATTAGTTTCTGTCTCTATTTTGGTTTCAGTCTTTGTTTTTATACTGTTTTCAACCAAAATTCAGATAAATGCAGTTCTTATGGAATCTTTACTTCTTTTTTACATTGAAGGTCATCGGTAAAACTGGGTTACTGAATTCGCCAAGAGTTGAACTTTAAATGTTATTGATACTATTGATTACGGAATTTCCTCGGAAGACATAAACACAACTTTTAAAATGATAAATGACTTGCATTTTATGGTTATTGCGATATCCTGTATGCACAAGTTCTGGCAATTCTTTGGCTGATATTTTAAAATGTACTATTGATGTCATTTCATCAAAATTGATAACGTCATTGTTACACCACGAGGATGGAACTATTTATTTCAAGAACTATTAAGATAAAAATTGGCTCCTACGTCTGGCAGACCCTCTTTTACGATAATCAAGACACTTATATTGATTATGATGCACTTAAGGTTTTGTCTTAAGACAAGAATAGATCCACCGAACTAACAACTACATGGTTTTCAAAATCATTCTTGCTTTGATTAGAACTGTACATGAAGAGAATTGAAAAGTTTGAATACAACTAAATATATGTGATTTGTCTGTGTTATTTAAGAAGTTGTGTGTCTCTCGTTTCGTGTCTGCTTGGCAATTACTTTAAAGTCATAGTTTAAGGAATGTTTGGCATGATAATCCCCTGTTGTGCATCTGGTAATTGCATTGGTGTTACAGTAGGGGCAAATTTCCTGTGTATTCGGTTATTGGCTCAGGGCCATTTATGGTCCATTTCTAGAATAAAACTGCACAGGATATTCAGATCAGAGATCTAATAAGAGGGATTAAGGCAAGTAGATTTAGATCAATACACAAATGTTGTGTAGTGTACACAGGTTTGGGGGGGGACACTTATAGAATGCGTAAACTAGGCCTTTAATATGCGTTTAAATATTGTTTCACTACTGGGTTTGCCCCTTGTTATGATCTTTGCCCTATTGCATTATTATTTTATTAAACATTTGACGTGCTTTGTATTAAATGGAACATGTTTTCTTTTTCTATTTAAGTTTTTGTTTTTATATATCATGCATTGGCATGTTCTGTGTATTTAAATCGTAAAATATATGTCAATGATCACCAACTTAACGTATTTTTATGTTGTAAGTTGTGTTGAGCTGTACTGATAACTTGAAAGCCAATCAAAACATTTCATTTCTATCCGATTGCTGTTTAAATAAGAGAAAATATTTACACACTGTAAACGGTTTATGTATTTAGTACTGTCGGCCATTTATGCTACATATTAATAATCACAAAGCAAATATTATTTATATGGTACTAACATTATAGAAGACCATTAAATTTAAAGTAATTAAGAACTAGTTGTTTTGACGGTCGGATTCCTTGCCTTATCGTTATTCAACTCAAACTACATACACAGGTCAAGTCTTAATGCAAAAAGTACCCTGTTTATTGACAAATGTCTAATGCCAACACAGAACTATGAACACACAACATACCACTAGGAGACCGAACTTTCATCATAAAATCGTTAGCAATCATTACGGATGATGTGATTTCCGCTATGGAACGGTCGGAAAAAAAATAGTTCACATGGGGTATATTTTAATATTGAGTAATTGACCTGTGTCAATATGTGGCCTAAATTTCATTGTCTATTGTTGACAATTTTACAACTATTAATGGTATATATTGGTTCACCTAGTAGGCCTCTTTTCAGTATTGAAATATAGTCTGTCACACTCTTTGCCAAGTTTTTTGCATTTCCAGATTACTTGTGCGCTCGCAAGTATGATATCACGTCATATCACTGGTTTTAACGATGAAACGTTAACACCGTATAAAACTCGGGGATTGTCATAAGCTCTTTGACAATAATACAAAATATGGAAATATTTTATCTGCCTCTCAAGGCAATATGATAATTACAGTGTTATCTGACCAACCGTCCCCTTCCATTATCAGTCGTATTCAGCAAAATAGAAAATATCATCGTCTGAGAACTATTTCTGTAGATAAAAAAAACGTTCCGTAGAAAACCTGAGGAAATTTCTTTTCGATTGTATGCACACAACACTAAAAAAGGCCTTATTGAGCGGTATCATGTTTATCAAAGCCAGCATCTGCAAACCGAAGGCATTAGAAAAGAGATTTGTATCGAAACCTCTTGGAATTTTAATTATTTCTCTTTTATTAAACCCGTTTGGGATAATGTCTGAATCAATTTGAAACGATACATAACATGCAGACTGGCTTGATCAAGTTTGAGTGAATATAAAGTATTGTGCTCGAAATGTTTCCTTAGAAGCTTTCAATTCGTTTAATAAATTGTTATTGATTCTTTCAAAAAACTGTCAAAAATTAAAGAAGTAATTCATAAAGTGAACTAGTCATTTTTTTCTATTTCTTTTCCTTTTCGTTTCCAGAAATGTTCATATACGTAACCACTAAATTAAACAAGTAGACAATATTACATCCCCAGTGTATGGCTTTAAGATCATATTTTTTTTCTAAGTTAATAATTCGCTTATTGAGCGTTTATGCGGTTTTGAACAAGCTATGCTTTTCTGTTCGTTTCATCCAAGTTGATGTTTTATTCATTTTAAACGGTTATAAATACGTTTAAAACAAAAATGAAATGATACATGTAGTTTTAAGCAAGGAACAAAACAATATACTGTTAAACTATCTATAACACGTACATGGCAATGAAAGAAAAGCGATTTTGTTGGAAAGGTCGATAAGAAATGGTTTTGAAATGGATCATTCTTACGCCCGTCTTTGTACTTTAATTTAGATACAACATGCCTTTTGTAGCTTAAATGCAATATTAAGTCAGTAGCTAAAGGTTTTTTGCCCAAAATTTATATTTGTTATATATGTGAATGCATTGGTTATAAATACGAGTGTCATTTTAAAATGTACGCCAATACATTTGGCGAATTGTTGGAACAATAATTTCTAAATCATACATTAAAAATACATGATAAACATATAAACAGAAAGATCTGTCAAATAAAACATTATGTAATATTATTATATGACTTTATATCATGACTACATTGAGTAAACTACAGCTACACAAAAATGCTCTTTAAAATGAAAGATATGATATAAAGGTGAAGATAAGACAGTAATTTATTTACGAACGGTTTACGAAATTATAAATGCCTATGTTATTACTTACAAATTGGATGATCATTAGGCGACTATAAATAAATCGCAAGATTTTCATCCCAGCCCGCCCACTCTTTTTTCCGCTGTCCTGTCATTTTTATTGAATATATTAGAAATGCCGAATTAGGGTCTGTTTTTGCGTATCATTACGGTACATAAAAGTTAGTAAAGAGATTTTTTGCAAACAACTTTTAAACTCGTCGTTAGTCGTTCCTCGTTACCAACAGTTTTGCTATTGGCGGGCTATATGATTCAGCTCTGTGAATTTCAACAATGAATTGTCTAATTGAAATTAATCTGGCTTGTCAACACATACTAGATCATATATTCTAAAGTGTAGACTCATACTAAAACAATACAAATGAATACAATATTCAAGAATGTGAACGGGGGTTTACCTGTATACATATTTAAGTTATCTACACAATTGAATTATTTTCAGCACTCGGAATCCCTTCGGTTTAAAAAAAACACTGACGGAAAAGTGCAATCTTAAATCGATTAAAGGAAAGTTGTTACAGTCGGTGTTATGGAATATGACGGATCTTTCGACACTCTTTTATCTCTATTGATCAAACATCAAAAAGGTGTATAAAGAGTATAGTAAAAAAGATTTTTGCACTAACCTTTCAAAATAAAACAAATGGAAGGGCCAACGTTCTCATCAAAACATTTCTCAGCAAAATATCTTTAAGATTAGTTTAAACAGTATTTATTTCAAATTTAAATATACAAGGCATTTAACAACAATACACATAATAAGGATTGGAAAACAAGTTACTTAAAACTTATGTAAATTCCGTTCCTAATAGTTATTTCGTTCAATAAATATATAATATTCAAATCCGATCAAGATGCTTAAAAAAGATGTGTGGTATATTTGTTTACATACTGTTATCATTTCTAAAACATGTAGCTATATAGTATGTCTATCATCTCATGCATGACACACTGCCCCCGACACCGAACACTATCCGAACAGACCCGATCAAGCATCAAATCTCTTTGAACTTGATATAAACCTCAACACACACAGAAATATATCCTTGTTTTGTTCAAAAGTTAGGCGATCGTCAACGAAAAGTAAATTATGAATAGTTGGCGCACAAGGAAGGTCATTGAAACATTGCTGTCGCTGGGTGGAGTATAAAGGGCATATCATGAGGAAATGGGACGAATCTTCAATTGCGGTGCATGTACATGAAGGGGAGTCAATGATATTTTTTCTGTGAAGATCATGGTTAAGCGAACTACACACAAGTCTTAGACGACAATGAATGATTTGGTTGCGGCGATAACCGACATTGTAAAGTAAAGATGATTTTGTGGAGTGTGTTTGAAGTTTGTTTTTAAAAGATTGGACTGTTTCCGAGTGTCTTGTTGCTATTGGAAGGGAGTTCCAATCTCGGACTGTAGCAGGAAGGAATGATGACGCATATGACTGGGTGCAACATTTTCGGAGTTTCTAAGTGGATATCTGACCTGAGACTGGGCGGGAATCAATGACGATACCTTTACTCATCTTATAAAAAAGAACAAGTCTATGTTTTTTCCTTCAAGGGTGTCCCACTTCAAATCAGCCATAAGACCCTGTATATTACACAATTTGGTGGCACCGGTAACTATTATCGCTGCTTCGGTCTGAATTGCCTCGAGTTCACTCTGTAAGTTAGTACTACAGTTGTCTCACACAACGTCCCCATACTCCAAAAGGGGTCTAATAAAGCTTATGTACATTTTTTCAAGGCAGTTAAGAGAAAGCATGAATTTAAGGGAACGCATGATACCCAATCTCCTCCAAGTTTTGCCGAGAACCGAAGTGATATGATCTTTCCATTTAGCATCATCAGAAAGGCAGCGACCAAGATGTTTGTGAAAACGAACATTTTGAATTGGAGTATTGTGCATAAACAAGGGAGGTTGAATCCCTCTATTACGTTTCCTGGAAAAAATAATTGATTCTGTTTTGGAAGGATTGAAAGTGACAAGCCCTTTAGTTGACCAAATAGATGGTTTCTGAAGATCAGCATTGATTACAGCAATGTACAGGCTAGTATCATCTGCAAATAAACGAACGTTAGCTTCAATATCATCAACGATGTCGTTTATATAAATCAGAAAAAGAAGAGGACCGAGAATAGAGCCTTGAGGCACTCCCGCAAGCACGTCTGACCAAGATGAGGAAGAATTTGAGACAACGACTCTTTGTTTCCTACCGGAAGTAGATTCCCTCTGATGCCAAAAGAAGACAGTTTGTGAATAAGGCCTTTATGCCAGACTCGATCAAAAGCCTTAGATATATCGCAAAAAATTGCCCTCACCTCCTTCCCCACGTCAAGAGCTTGACAAATTTCATTATAAAGGAAGGTAAGTTGATTAACTGTAGAATCCCCTTTGATGAAGCCAGACTGATGCGGAGTAATGAGATTGTTGCTGACAACGTAATTGTAAAGCATTTTGTGAATACAGCGTTCCATGAGCTTGCCTAGACAGCTAAGGAGAGAAACAGGACGATAGTTTGAGGTCTTGGAAGGATCAGACTTTTTGAATATAGGAGTAACATTTGCAAGTTTTTATGGCGCTGGAAATGTACAGGAATCAATGAGTTTGGAGAAAAAAGTAAACAATGCACCCTCACAAATGAGTCTAGGATTTATTAGATCTGGGCCACTAGCCTTTGAAGGATCCATACAACTAATAGCATCCTTCACATCCTGTTCAGAAACATAAATGTTCTAAAGAGAGCTTCCAGTCACATTAACAATGTCAGGAAGTGGATTATGTGAATCGTCAAGAGAGGATTGTGAACAAAAGAAGTTATTTAACAAAAGTGCTTTTTCGGCATCTGTTGAAGCTTCAATGTTGTTATCAGACAAGGTGGGAATGTGGTTTGACGTGTTTCTATTAGTGATTTGCTTGGCAGATTTAAACCATACCTTTGTTAAGACGTTTGTAAAATTTAATTTATCTACTAATTTGTTATTCTGGTCTGCTTTTGATTTTCGAATAATTTTGGTCACATCATGTCTTGCTTTTTTAAAAATTACTCCAGGCTTCATTGGAATTGAGGCGTTTTGCATGTTTGTTTTATTTGGTACGTTTTATGATAAGCTTTCTGATATTATTGTTCATCCATGGAATATCGCTAGGCCTAATTGTTGCTATTTTATTTGGGACAGTCTCTGAAGCACAAGTTAAAATGGTTTGAGCAATTTCATCGGCAACATAGTCAAAATCATCATTGTGTATAAACTCCAGTCTTTCATCGCCATTTTGTCTTTGCAGTCATCATTATTACCATTATCATATAACCAAACACGACGTTCATAACAGGTCACTTTAGGTTTGTCGAATTTTAAAACACAAACAACAGGACAATGATATATTGTAAGATCAGGAATAAATGGGTCAGCAACAAAACTTGTAATAAAATTAGTTGGTGTTTTTACAAATATAAGACCAATAAGTGAGCATGACCTTTGGGTGAAGTGAGTTGGTGAGTCAATCAGTTGGTGAACGTTGTATGACGTTATAAGCCGAGATATTTTGTTTGAGAGTCACCGGCTACTACGATGTTTGCACAATTTTCGTTAAAAGTCTGGTCTATACTCTGCTCGAGCAGAAGCCAATAGTTATTGGTTAGCATCTGGTGGTCTGTAAAAACCACAAACAAGTAATTTCGATTATTGACTTTGAGTTCAAGTCATAGAGCTTCCAGACCATTTATGCTCAAGTCTTGTCGAACTAAAGCATGGATTCCTTGTTTAATAGATATGGCTATACCAATTAATAATTCTACCGACACGATCGCAACGAAATGGTGGGGAGAAATTTGGAATTATTAAATCGTTGATTGAAACTCGATCAGGTAACCATGTTTCCGTGAAAATCATTACATCATATGGTTGGGCTTCTATCTCAAGAATGTCAATTTTAGGTTTAAGACTTTGGATATTTAAGTGCATAATGCTTAACCCTTTATTAAGACAATGAGCATATGATGAAGAAGATGTGTTTGCGGATATATTACTTTCGGGAGGACTAACATTGCTAACTGAAACACAAGCGAAAACATACAGTGTGGCAGAAAGAGTACATGTGCCAATCGAGAATACCGAAACACTAAGGCCATCTGACTAACTAATTCGTATTTAAGGTGGATGATATATATCCACAATGAATAAAAAGGCCATGTGTGTAACGGTTTAACTGATGCTAGTTGGAGACATACACGGAAGCATAAAGCACGAACAGGGGCAGTAAATCAAGCATGAACATAAAACAATACTGTTACAGCCAATGCAAGAAAAGAAAACAATACAGCTAACCAGATCGTACATAGATACTGGTATGATAAAGAATAAACTCCGGACAACTAATAAAAAGAAAAATGATGCTCAAAAAGTGCATACTGCTTTTCAAATTAATTAAGTGATAACGGTAAGAAATAATCTAATAGTCAATATATAGAACACATGTCACAAAGTTACGTTTTAGTCATATATGTTAACAATAAAAATAACATCAACCATGATAAGTTTCTATGTCAAATACCATACAGTAAATTTCATTGCCCAACAACTAGTTGTTCAATATATACCTAGTTAGCTCTGGTTTATTAACTAAATTCCGCTGATAAAATGAAAAAAAAAATCACAAAAACAACAAACAGGTAAGAAGAAACCCCGAGGTCCTACAAATAAAGATTTAGATCTTAAATTGTCTTAATAGTACAATATAGCTGGCCCTTTACGAATATAATAACAGATAAAGAGTAATATAAACAATGCACACCTGACTACAGGTGCGTGCAGTTAAAGGACCTTGTTCGCGTTTTGTGGGGTTAGATATCTCAAGCGTATAATCGGATGAAATATGTATATAATTATTTTTTCAATGATAAAACATTATAAATGTTCATAAATATTTCACTAGGACATAAATTGTTCAAATGCAATAACCGATACCCATACCTATTGATGTGTGTCTATCTAAATTATAAGTTCAATAAGGCATTAAACCAAATTTGAAAATAAGCAATATCGTCATAATACGCGTGGACGAGTTCCTTTAAAGGATTAGGTTACATCGGGGATATATAAATTTGGAGCGCTCGACCATGTGATTTTATCTCAATGAAATGTTTATAAATTGATCTATAATCTGTACTGTAGTACTACGTAGTATACTGCGCGGCAAAGCAAAGTAATTTAATTAAGTTCTATCGTTGTATTGAAAGACTCGAAGGCATCAGGTGTTTCAATCCTATGGACATTTTGAGATTTGTCTTTAATGAAAATGACTCCGTCGAAGGTCCACATACTGTGGACAAGTTTCTCCTTGAACAAACGACGGGTTCTGGAGAAAATTTTAGCTCGTTGTTTGGTCAGCTCTTCATTAATAAAAACCATTTTGTATCCAGCGCTTTTCAGTTTTGTACGCGACTTGTAGACCTGTTGGCGAAACCTGTAGGATACAAACAAACTACTACATACTTCAAGATTGTTTGCACTTTAAGTCTTCCCATTTGTTTTCGTTTAACGCAAATAATAAAAATGAGTTATTCGACACACAGTACGGTTTACAACGGGATTTATCATTTATTCCCTCTTCATAAACATGGATAACATAACGATTTGCTGAAGAAACAAAGGCGCCAAGGCCAAACACAGATATGACAAAGAATGGATAAATCACTTTATGATCCTTCCTACTTAGATTAAAATGAGTGTGTTTCATATGAAAGGATGTTTTCTAAATTAATATCTGGGTAAAAGAATGAACAGTTGCAATAAATAGAAATGTTCTTAAAAAGTACCTCCAGCTATACAGTTCAAAGGAATTATAAGGCCATTAAAGTCATATTCCCTGTTCTTATAAGTACTGTACTTTGTCTTTGTATATATTCACGAAAGAATACGTATGCATATCAGGTCGAGAGAGGAACCTCTTATTGCTACCCGGTCGCAAAAATTAGAAATAAACAAGACAAGGTTTGTTCTAATGTATTCACAACATCCATCTTGTGTTATCGTGATTTTAGAGAATCAATTCTAGTGTAATAAACGTCTACAAAATCTCCTAAATTGTGTGCACCGCTGTAAATTATTCCCTTTTCAATCTATGTCTTGCATATAATGGTTTCCACGAGTGCATGTTTATCAGACAATTAAACGTCAGCAAAATATATCATTTGTATTTGAAAAATGGTGCTAATGCCTAAACGGGAATGTTTTCGGCACTAGAAGGCTACTGTTCCGTTTTGATTCGGCTAATGAAAACATGTCTTTACTGGATTTAAAGAAGATAATACAATGGAATATTAAAGCAATTAACCTTAACACCTAACTTTACCATTGCCCTGTCTAAGAATGTATAAGGAATTATTCTAACTAAATAAATTGTACGTTTGTTATTCATGTTTTTGAGATTATATTGTGCAAGTATAGTTTGGATAATAGCAATACGGCATGCCTGAAGTATAAATATATATCGAGTTTGGTAAAAGTTGTATAAAGTGTATATAGTCTGTATTGGTGTCATACACTTGTTTAACCTGATTAATGAAAGTGTTTGCTGTTTCCGATTATAAAACACCACCATGCATCGGCTACGCTCAAAAAGGCCCGCGGTCCGGGCCTACATTTTGTTTCAAAAAAAATAAAAAAACGACAATAATGACCTCATTAACGATTTACTCTCAGATTGTAAAATGAAAAACAAACTGAAAGGTAAGGGGGGGGGGTGACTGTAAAGCCTACTTTACAATTAGTTTACATGTAAAAGGGAGTTTGGGTTAAGGTCAGGGATAGGTTTATAAAGTTTAATTCGGTTTATTCCATCATTGTTGGATAAAACTGCATGGCGGGGTTACGATGATCTACATTGACGGGTTGAAAAGATAAACAAACAACAACCCAGAATGTACGTCTCATAAGAGCATCCGTTCTAACCAAGTTTGTCCGTTCATTCATCGTTTTAAAAATTATCGGCAGAAAGACGAGAAAGTTTAACGCTAGCTTGGTGCCGAGCAGATATGGTTACGTTACTTCTGAGGTGAAAAGAAAAATACATTTATCAGGACAGTAAATGACTGAAATAACCTTTCAAAGCTTGTCAAAAGTCATGCAGCGTCTGCAAATTACAGTGGCTTTTCACTTCTTGCTGACAAATTGTTGAGTTTCCACTGGCAAAGCTTCCTCCATTGATCAGGACTTCATCGCCAATCAAATGTACATCTGTGCGAAACAAGCATGGCTATATGATATCATTGAAAACCTGGTTCTCCTAGGAAAGCGGAGCATTGCTGAAAATCTGGCAGATCACCTTGTAAAAAAAATGCTTAATTAAACGCAAAATGCACATCGCCGGATATTCAAAACGAGCTTTTGGGTATTTATTGCGCCAGTTAAGTTGTCAGTACTTTCCTATCTGACTGTTTACTGTTTATATTCGAATATCTACAAAACATTGCCTTAGATATGTTTAAGATATATTTTGGATCTACATTGAACAGAAGAACCGGAGCGAATACTTATTAATAGGCCCAGCTACGTCTGCTATATTATTGTAGCAATAAGTGTTGACCGGAGTAATTGAAAGTATATAGCTGTGGCAACATAGGCATACCCTGTTAGTTAATTAAGAATAAAGTCGTTAATAATGAGTAATGTTGGCATAAGGTAATTGTGAATGCATTCGTTTGTTAATCAGTATTGTAGTCGTTAGCTTATGTGTAATGCATACATAAGTTAATAAGTAATGCAGTCGTCAGTAGGTCAGTGATGCAGTGGTTAATTAATCTGAAATGTAGCCGTTAGTTCAAGTGTAATGTAGTCGTCAGCTAATCAGTAATGCTTTAGTAAATAAAAAAAAATGTAGTGGTTAGTTTATTAGTTATGCAGTAGATAGTTAGTCAGTAATATATTCGTTTGTTTATCACAAAAATAGTCGTTTTAAACTCAGTAATGAAGTCGTTAGGTAGGCATTAATGTTGGCGTTTGTAAGTCAGTTGTGTAGACGTTAGATAGTCAGTAATGTAATCGTTTGCTCATTAGACATCTAGTCGTTATTAAATGAGAGACGCTGTCGGTTGTCTATCTAAAACGTTCTCGTTGATAATCATTTATATAGTCGTTCGTCAAGCAGCAAGACAGTGATTTGTTAATTTATAATAAAGAAGATAGTTAATCAGTAAAGTACTCGTTATTTCATCTGTAATTCAGTCGTTAGTTAGTCAGTAATGTTTTTTAATAGTAATGTAGCAGTATTTTAGTCAGTAACGCGGTCGGTTTGTTGTTGTTGTTGTTGTTGTTGTATTCTTCCAGTAGCAATTTCAAACACTTCATGACTAAGATACATTTTGGTACAGTACTTAAGGGCTTGTCTTCAATGTAATATATTCTAGCATCCGTCCAGCAAGTTGTGTTGACATGCAAGTTTCATAACACATATATTTTAATTAAGCCATTGTAAATATTGTTTACACATGCCTCAACTCCAGATATTGCATGAGTATTCAAACCCCTGGGGATAATTCTTCATTTAATGTCTGATAAACGCTTTTAATCATTCGAAGTTGAGTGACAATGAACTCTAATGAAGCCTGCTTTTTGTCTCTGTTTGTCCAATTTAGTACCAAATAAACTTCCGATTGGCTATGTCGATATTTGTAATTCGAAATATCTTAAATGTTCTTGTTTAACTGTAATTGCAAACTACAAATTGTTCAAGGATGTCTGGTAAAAATCCCGACTTGTAATGTCTCTCGTTTTGTAAAAAAATATGCAATTATCCGTACGCCAGAAATGGAGTTTTAAGGATTGTACATGTCAGGATTATTTCACAATCTGAGAGTAAATCGTTAATGAGGTGACTGCTGTTTTAAGCCTTGATGGCATAATTCACAATATTATTTGGTAACGTTGATTGCAATTTGACCACTATTACATGCACTGACTTGAGACAAACATACGCCAAACACGTTGATAGGAGTTGCGATTAATATAACTCAAGGCATACACTTGTTTGTGTCAGTTGGATTGCATTAAATTTCATCGTGAGTGCCCAAAAAGCCACATTCAACTCTTAAAGGTCACAATATTTAAATAGTATTTATGTAAGAGTGAGATGTCATATATTTTGTAATCAAAAATCTTAATAAACCTCCTGAAAACATGTGTTAGTTAAATAGCTGTAATATAACAATAATGATTTATGAACGGCTTCATTATAGGACAAACACAACATAATAATAAATCAGATATGAATTAAAATCAAAATTTAACTTTGATGAACATAAAATTTATACTTTGCTGGCCTGGTAAGATCCTTTCTTTTTTCAATTGTCGTTTGTATATCTTGCATGCCATTTTTAATTGTGTAGGTATATACTACTGTATTTTGTACTTGTATATTATAGTCTTCATAATGTTCTTAAAATACTCTGAGATTGTTACAGGTTTTTCTTCACTATTAATAAATATTCGAGAAAGATTAATTATTAAAACTAAAGCGAACCAAAAGAATAACATTATCGAATGTTATAACAAGTTTAATTAAAATGATTTAGTACGTTTAATGGAGCTATATAATTATATATTGCAATTAAAACTTATATGCACATCATTGTTCTAATAACATTAAACTTTCAAAATGAATCTGCCGAAAAATTTCCCTTCACTGTACAAATATCACTGCTGTGACATACTATTAAATGATGGTGATAAAAATCACGGGATTGCATGTTAATCCTTCAAATGTGTTTAAAATTATTCAACAAAAAAAACAAAAAGTGCAATGATATATGAAATCAAATACATTAATTAAGATATAGCGTAGTTGAACAACTGATTATATTTCGGATGCGATGTCATATAATTTTCTGCTCGTCCACTGAAATCATTGCTTAGGAGAGTGTAAATATGCAAGTAAGACGTTTTCATGACTTTATGATAATGATTGTCTGCATGGTAGTGCGTGGTTGCATGTAAACATTATTACTATTCAATTGTCGTGTTTCATTTAAACATCAAGATGACTCCAGACGTTCGTTTGCTTTTTAATTAGTCAATCTGTGTTGATCTGAAACGGCAATAAGTCCAAATTGAACAACATGTTGCAAAGACATGGGTATATGAATAAGCGACGAAAACGTAATTTTACGTAATTAAAAAAGATAATTACTAAAACTTTTTACAAAATTATTAAGACATCGTTCATTAACACCTGCTAGAATTAGTGAGTGTTGAGTTGAGTATTATTTATATTCTTTGTTTAAATTTAATTTGCTAAGTCTAAAATGATGCCATGAGCAACATAGTGCTCTCCTCGCTCAAATGTCTCCAGAAATAGTACGCGTAACTAGCGTCAGTATCGTGTTCCATTCCGCCCCATAACTTACTATAACATCATTGTGGGAAATTGATCACAGTTTACCGTGATTATCGTAAAGTTCATGCATAATAAAATCTAAGAATAAAAGTTCAAATTGAAAATACGACACAATTTATGCTAAAAGTAAAAAAGTAAACTAAGTCGGAAACCTCTCTTATAAGAGAAATAACATTGTTTAAGAAAAACATAAGAGCCATTAATGAAACTTACGGGGGCGGCTTATGGATTTATTACGTTTAAGAGGGCGTCCTTTAGTTGCGTAACCTTTTGTCATGCGCTCCTCCCTTAGAACCGAAATTTGTTTCGTTTAAAGTTTTTTTTAAAAAGTATTTATCCCGAAATGGTGCATTTGGGGCATATTTAACTCCTTTTTTCTGTTGAATTAATAAAGTTTAAACCTGTTCGATGTCGGGGAGGGAGTGTGTGTTTGTGTGGGGAGGGGGGGGGGGTTGGTTGTTGCTAGTCAAGGAAAACATGTTTAAAAAAATGAAACTAAATGCCCATTTTCTTAACTTAAACTATTGTTTTATTATACATATATACCTTTCTAAACTGTCGTCCAAGTATATATTCCTAGAGGATTTTTTCTTTTTTAAAATGTACAATTAAACATTTATTCACCTATGCAAACGCAAATTGACACACAGACTGACAAACAAGGAAAGAAAATATATATATAAACTTAAATGCACGTTAACTAGTACATAAAGAAAGAGTAGTCATCCGATTCGACCTGTGTTGAAAAACTGAATCCATTATCCAGAAATACTGAATCCAGGGGCGCTGTTCTCTCGATCGGACAAAACATTGATAATGCATCCTGAACGGTGCACCGTTTCTGTTTAGTCTGTTTGAATGCATCACGGAATCAATTTAAAATTTCTGCTTTAAATGTAAGCGCAAATAGCGTACTATAGGAAAGAATTTGATCTATGCGGCTTTGCACAATAAGTGACAGCAGGATAATAGGATAACGGAAATTGGTTTCAAAAGTGGAAAGTAAGATCACCATTGTTCCGTTCCGGCACGAAGTAATTAGGAGATTTCAGGATATATATGGAACTGGGTGTTGTAATAAAATACTGAGAGATATAGTCGTTATCATTGATGGGCTTATGTTGAACTTCACAGAGTATAGTCGTTTAAAATATCAAATGTTTGTTCAGCGCTGTAAATGTCACTTTATATCATCTGTGCCCTTTCAGTCAGTAACTAATTTAAAATTAAAACATGAGGAAATTAAGAAGCCATAACACTGATATCCAGTGTTATTGCACATAAGTGAAATATATAAACCATCCGGAAATACAGAAAAGAGCGCGCGCACATACACGCACACGCACACATACATCATTAGCAGCACTTAGGTTTTTATTTATAAAGTATTGTATCAACTTATGCTAATTTATTATAATACAACAATTGTCTTGTTATATAAATGTATTTCCAAAAAATAGGAAAATCTCATACTTTTTCTATATTATTGCACAATTTCTGCATTTAAGAAGTTAAAACATAGCAAATTAATGTAGTAAAACGAGTTTGGTTTGACAAGGCACCATGATACAATATAATATGTTAACGTATTGTGTACCATTGAGGTGTTTAAGTTTTAATTATCAACACTCGTGGTCTTTTTAGCAACTGCTTTGAATTAAGCATACTTGTGGGGCAAGTAAAATAAAAAATGTTGAGAAAGCTAGAAAATGAAAACTTAGAGAAATATTTATTATCACATTGTTTCAGCGTCAGCTGTCATAACCTATTCGGTGTAAAACATTGAGGATTGGAATTATATTCATAAAGTTAAGACTTCTTTGGATCATCATTGGATAATGCGGGCTTGACCTGGCCCATTTGTGATTCAATTTTTTTTTTACTTTTGTATACTTTTTGTTGCGATATAGCATGTGTTGCATATTTATTCTGTAATGTTTGTATAAAACTATGTATTTTTGCTTTTTGCATTATATGCCGAAATCAAAATAAATAATTTACAAATCGGATATGAAATTTCGAGCTTATATTAACTTGTGATCCGATTTTTGTAACCCACCTTCGATTGTTTCAAAGGAAATGCAGATATATTTGGTTCTGTGCCGTTGTATTGTCTTTTTCATTTGGACGATCAATATCATAAAGACAAATGCTTACAAAAATACTGGAATGAGAAAGGTCATGCATTATTCGAAGTTATAACTGAATTTCAGCTTGTATGTAAACTTTAACAAATTCTCCAATAAAAAGCATCACAATTTTGCTAATATATTTTTATCATTAATTTAAGGTTGTAATGTACGAAAACATTTCAGTTTCTTTTAAAAATATAAGCCTTATATAAAATGACGTTTATTTGAAATAAACAGTAAAATTGTTCGATTGCGAGCCTTCTGCGAATGGCAGAATTCCTGGAATAATGTCACTGGCATTGTGTCTCAGCACTGTTTGCGCAGTTTGCAACAGTGAAATATTATTTTTATTTCACTGATTAATCTCCATAAAACACTAAACAACATCTTATAGAAAATGTAAAAACATGTAGTAAATCTTTATTTTAATTCATAAAATGATAGCGTCTTTATTCGAAATTTTAATTAAAAATGCCTGCAACATACCCAACCAAAAGGATTTTGTCAAACTCTCTTTGTAGTGGATTAGGCAGACATCATATTCTGTTTGTCGACATCCCTTGGGTGTATCCGCCGTCGCAGTATGGGACAATGTTTTGCCTTATGCGTATCGACATGGTAACACTCGTCATTTTGGTCTGTTTAAATGCATCAGGCAACTCTATTATAATCTCTGTTTAAAATTTTAAGATAAAATTTCCAAATACAACGAATGAATATGATATATAAGGTTTCACACAAGAATATTGACAGCAGAATGATATGAAAACGGAGATTTCCTTGAAAGGTTAAAAATATGATCAACATTATTCTGTTTAGGCAAAAAGTAATTTGGAAATCTCCAAACATTTCCAGAAGCAGGACTTGCAGTAAAAAAATGGAAGAGGGAGATCATCGGTTCAGAAATTGTTCTCATTAGTTGTAATCATCGGATTACTATTGTTGTTTATCACAGAATCTAGTAGACAGAAATATAAAAATCAATTAATTCTCAACATTGATGATGTCATTTTGATATTCATTTTATTTCTTCTGATAGCGTGGGTCAATAATTTTATTAAAACTTGTGCACATTACGTAGCCATTTTTACGGAAATCAAGTGGTATGTCACAATGTTTGAATTCCAAACGCTAAACGGACAAATCATTCCGAAATATATTTATACGCAGGCGTGCATGCACAAACTCACACGCACGCACGCACGCACACACATACACACACACGTATACCTATCAAAATACATATTTCAAATTGTTGTGGTCTTCTTTATGGAACAGTCTGCAAAAACATAAAGATCGCTTCAGTTTTTCGAATATACAACCTTATCGATTTATAAATTCACAGGAGCCAGTATTAACTTTGAGACCATTTTTAATTGTAAACACAATTAATTTTATGTATTAATGTAATTGACAACAACAATCAGATACTTACATCAAATGAAAATAAATAGAAATAACCAATGTAAAGGGCAATCAAAACAACCCAAAAAGGGTATATTAAACTGTAGGAAAGATAAACATTTTGCAATGATGCCTGTTATCGCAAAAGTCCATATTGCCTTGTAGGGTGAACTTGCCTGAAAACAGACAGTATTTCAAACAAGACAGTATATATGAAGACTCTGTGAACCGACAGTTTAGAACGAATTAGATTTGTACGACTATGTAGTTCAAACACTTTCAATAAAATAGTATTTAAACGTTTCGTGACAACCACCTGAAAATAACTGTGTTATTCAGTTTTATTCCTTACACTCAGATAAAACTTTTTTTATGCTCTTTTTCAGTTGCATTCAAACACTTAGAATGCATATACCAGTAAAGAACGTGCAAAGTGTTTACAAAAGAGATATATAAAAATGCATTTCCCAATATTTCCCTTCGCAGGATGTGTACTCATAAAGGATTTATCAGCTTATGCGTATTAAAATTAAGCAACAGCTGTCTATAAAATGCTTTTAAAAGTTTTGGAAATTCTCTTTTAAACACTAATCTATTTTCCAGCACAATATCTGCATTTTGGAAGTTGAAGAATAGCAAATTCAAGTAAAACTTGATTTGATTTGAAGCTAAGACTTTCCTAAATGTTTAACAAATTGTGATAGATAACATCAATTGATTAATATTTCTAATACATATAACTTTCATTTAGGTTTTATTTTTATAACAAAGAGTTTGTTTTGACAGGGTACCATGGTAAGATATAATATGTTTAAGTATGGTTTACCAGATCCACCATTGAGGTGTTCGGGTATTAACTGTCAACAAACATTGCTTTTCTTAGCATCTGCTTCAAGTTCAGCATAATCGTCAGACAAGTAAAGAAAATGTAAAAAAAAATACCAATTATCAATTTGTGTAGAATAGCCTGGCTGTCAGAATTCCCAATTGTCGAGAAGAGAATGTGAAACGCAACTATTGCTATTACGTCAGCTGCCATAATTTATGAGCTGTAAAACATTGATGATTAGAATTTCTCCTACTTCTAAAAGTGTAGTCATTCTTGTGTCATCTTTTGGTAATGTGTTTGTGTCATGATTCATTTATTATTTAATCTGATGGCATATTTAAAAAACAAATATAACAAAAATAGTTGTATATTTTGCAATGGTGATACATGTGCATTATATGCCGAAATAAAAATAATTAAATTACAAATCGTTTATGAGTTTTCCTACCGAATACTAAGACTCTATTTTATTTCTGGTTAGCCACCTTAGTTGTATAAATTTGTTTTGAAAGGAAATACAGCGTGTTGTTTTGAAAAATCATAGATCATACTTGATCAAATGCTTACAATAATACTCTAAGGTTTTAAAAACTTTATGTAACTTGATGATTTTGTTTGATTTTCGTAAGTTAATGCTCAACTAATTAACACAAGTGTTCATATGTTAAACTGAGAATAGGTTTCACATGCTTTTTGGCAAATATGAATTCTTGTATGTGAATGTTTCTTCTGCCATATGCTGGCAGCGCCATAAAATAAGATTTCAATGTTTAACTCAGACAATGCCTTGGATGTTATAAAGTACATATTTTCAATTGCGAACCTGACATAAAATTCTTCGAAATTTATGACTGAAAATTATGCCACGACGGAGAATATAATTTATTTCTAGGAATATTTACATCAAATTAGCTGCTGCTTTTAAAAAGAACACTTTGTGTCTAATTACAAAGATATTTATTGACGTTAGGAATCATAAAAGTGTTGCATTAAGACACAAAGAAAAGGATTTAATGGAAACATGGAATAAAGGCTCGAAAACATTCATGGTTTGATAGATACAACATGTTGGACTGTATATGACCCTTTTCAATGGTTCAAGCGGTAATACATAATACAACATCGCATATGAGCATTCAATGCGATCGGAAGAGCAGAACAGTAACAACCATCGTTTACAAAATACGGGATGACCTTTACAGCTACCAGACAGCAGTAAATGCCAACTCTGTTTGAAGATATATTTTGAAGGCGCAACTTAATTCAATAACAAAGTAAGTTTCCAATACAGTGGGCGGATTAATGTGTTTCTCTCCTAAGCATACTTTGTAACTCAAGATGCATAATGCGGAATAAGTTTGATGCTGCAAATATCACATACTTCGTTAAACCATTCTTTACCGATGGACCTAACAATGAAGCATTTACGAGTTTATGTAAGCGATATTATCATTGTATATAAAAAGGCATCGTGTATTAATCAGTTTGCATAACTTTCCGATAGTGAATTGGAACACCTTGAGTTTCATATTTGCAATTATATTATACCAATAATTAGTGACAGATTTAACCATATACGCTTACATAGACAGCGTCATTTGGGTAAATGCAGATACCGATTGTATCAGGGAAGTAACTTATTAGGTGAACGTGTCGTTTTTCTTATTTTGTTGCTACTTTTCCTTGTCTAGAAGTATGTATATACGTAACCATTAAGTGGAACAACAAGATCATATTATAATGCGGTCGTTAGTTTATTAGTATTCTAGTCGTAAGTAAGTCAGTAATGCAGTCTTTAGTTAATCAGTAAAGCAGTCGTTAGTTAATTAGCTATGCAATTGTGAGTTAATCAGTAATTTCGTCGCTAATTAGTCAGTAATGTATTCGTTAGTTATCAGTTATACAGTCGTTAGTTTATCAGTAATACAATTGTTAGTTAGTCAGTAATGCCGTCGTTAGTAAATCCAAAATGCAGTCGTTAGTTTATCAGTAATTGAACCGTAACCTTATTTGTAACGCAGTCGGTATTTTGTTGTTGATGTGTTCTTCGTGGATCAATTTCAAACATTTAATGATAAAGAAAACAATTTCGTACCGTAACAGTACCTTTTGCCTTGTCTGCAATGCTATTTTCGCTAGCGTCCATTTACGTTAACACCGACACGTAAAACAACCACATAGAATGGATATAAAACCGAAACAACAATAGATGATTGCCAAAAAATCAGGTTTTCAAATGTAAATCACTGAATATGATGATGATATTTATTGCTTATCCAAACGCTTATTTCGCAGTTCAATGCGATGAAAGGGTAACAATCCTGATTTGATCCTACCAATTAAGCAAGAGTCGTCATCCGACAAAACATTGGTAAGGGCATTCTGTAAACCTTTTTTTGTTTAGTCTGTTTAAATGCATCACGCAACCCACTTTAAATTTCTGCCTTTAGTTATAGGAATATTAACATATAATTGGCTGCTTCTTTTAAAAAGACCACTTTGTGTCTAATTACAAAGATATAAATATCAGTTACGAATCATAAAAGTGTTGCCTTAACACACCAAGAAAAGAATCCAACGGAATCATGGAAAATAAAGGCTTGAAAACATTCATGGTTTGATAAACAAAACATGCTGGACTAAACATGACCCTTTGCAATGGTTCCAGCGGTGTAACGTATTCGAAAAAAATGCATAAAATGCATTCAATGAAATCGGAAAAGCACAAAAGTATCTACCATCGTCGATGAAATATTGGGCGACCTTTAAAGCCAGCATACAGCAATAAATGTCAACTCTTACTGAAAATATCTTTTGAAGGCACAAGTGTATTTAATAACAAAATAAGTTTCCAATTCAGTGGACGTATTAATGTTTTTTTTCCTAAGCATAATATGTAACGTAGAATGCCTCATGTGGAAAAGATTTGCTGTTGCAAATATCACAAACTTCTTTAAGACAATCTTTACCGGCGGACCTAACAATGGAGCATTTACGAGTGTATGGGATATGCATCATTTTTGATCACAGATATAAACATATACGTTTGCAAAACGAGTGTTATTTGTGTAATAATATCAGTTTTTGTGGTCGTCAGTTTAGTTTTTTACGTATTATAAAATAGAAATAAATCAACACGTTGTCCTTGGTTGTCTTCGTCAAGTGATTCTTGTCGCTTTATCAATCAAAGTAAAACAACTGATATATCTACTACCACTAATTTGTTTTTAAAATTTAGATATATGTCCGGTCCAATCAAATTTAAAATTAGGTTTTTAAAAAACGTATATGAAGTTACATTTGAACAGATTTTAAGTTAAAGTCTGAATAAGTTGAAATTACAGACGATATTGGTTACGAAGAATATTTCAAAGTATTTCAATACAACAGAAACGGAAATAATGTTTTTGCCCCAGAAACGTTAAGGTGTTATTCAAATTTGTGACTGTAGGTCAGCAAAATAAACGTTTACGTAATAAGTGAAGACTACTTTGCCCTTACACTATTGAAGCTTTGTTGACACAATGTTGATAGACGTAAAAGAGATGCGGTGACTTCCAGTTAAATCTCAATAAAACAATCAAAGGTGATGTTAATATCATTTCAATCTTCTTATCAGCTCTACCATTTTATTGTAGCATTATTGTCAAGCAGTAACATGTTTCCAAGCCAAAAAAGGTTCAATGCGACATGAGTGTGTGTCATTCATGTTATTACATGCACATGCCTAGTGTTTATAGGGTCTCGTTGGTAAAAAAAAAAGACTCAGCCGCGCTGTTTTTGTTAATATTGTCGGGCCTTACCTGCAAACGAAATTCTGTTCAATGCATAGTCTTTTATTTTAAGAAAAAAAATCTTAAACCAGATATATCGTTCAAAGTAAACAAAATGCATCAGAGAATCATAAAGAATGGGTAAAGAACATTCATTTTTGCCAAAAACGTGCGTCACAAATAGTCTTCTGCATACGGATTTGTGTTTAATTTCTCCTACCATTCTCTTAATCCCAAGTTTTTCGTTAGAAAACGCCCAAATACCGCGTTCCAAGAGGGAGGTTTTAGTCTTATTATAAAGGTGCATTTAAATGCAAAATGTCGGTATGGCATTTTTGCCGTATGACTTAAACTTGGCCTATTCGTACTGAAAGACAGTAGCAAAATGTCAGGAAAAGACAAATTATCCAATTATCAACATTAGACTAGCTGCCAGTATTTCCTTTTGTAGATAATGGGAACGCAGTTATTGCTGCAACGTCAGCTGCGATAACCTATGAGCTGTAAAACCATGATGATTGCAATTTCTCAGAACAAATCAGTAATGAGTTTTTTTGTCGAGATAGCTTCTATTCCCAGACTAGTGTCCTACGTTTGTGTTATAATGTATTGATGAAAGGCAATAAAAATAATCAGACTGTCAGTGTTATGATTGATGCTGAAGGACATCTGTATTGAGTGAACAAATTGCTCACCAAACAAAGATTCCTTGAAAAAAATGAAATCTAAAGAATTCTTGTAAAGTTTTTACATCTTCATAACTAAAAAACATTTTTATACTTTGACAAGCTTGAGCTATGCTCCACTCTCTGTTCCGACCAGTTGCTCATAAAACGTGTACATGTCGTTAAAACAAAGCAGAAGCTAACAGTTATTTCAGCACAACACTTATTCAATAACAAAATGTTTTCAGTATTTTAAAAACAGAGCAAAATGACACTGCCAGCTACTCTTATAACATATATCATGTGTACTTGGCTTCATATATTTACGTCAATGGTAAATTTACAACGAATGCACGAATATACGTTTTGTAACCGTCGGAAAATAAGATGATGCACACAATTCACAATATGCAAAGGTTGTCTACTTCTGGGATTTTAAAATATTAATTAGTGTGCTATTATATAACTATATTTTTACGAAATCTTCCACATCGATTAACAGCTCTTGTTATTTACCATAACAAGCTCTGTCATGAAAACGCTTCTTTCAATATGTGCACGTTAATAAGAAAATTGCTGTGTTTTAAGGCCAGAATACATCGATAGTGCATTTCTTCCAAAACGCATCATTGTAGATATTAATGATAATTATTGCTTGTCCAAAAACTGTCATTATTAAAGGACTAAGATCTAATTTAAAAGGACATACTTTGAAGAAAAACAAAATCATGGTGTTACCTGTGTGTCTGCAGAAATGACCTTGCATAATGTTCTCAATAAAAGTTCAGCACAAGTTCAGAATGGGAGACAGATGAATACAATAAGATAATATATAGTACGAAATTCATAGATGTCCGGAGGGAAAAGATTGACTGTAGGGAGTAAACACGTCATACGAAGACGTTTTTTGTAAAGGCAAAACTTAGTGTAAACGAGACAATGATTTGATAGATAGGTAACATGCATCCCTTTTTTCAAACCTTGTTTTCTTTCAGTTTTTCTTTGACGGCGCTCAAAATAGGTTGATGCAAAAAATATAATTTATTTCATTTAAAGGCTTACTCATTTAACGTGTATAATAAAAAACAGCATATGATTTTGTTGTCGTAAAAAGTAGTATCTTTTAAAGGATGCTTTAAGGTAATAGCTACGTAACTAAAAATTCCCCCAGTACAAAAGGGGCCAAAACATTGCTTATTTATTTTTATCAATTGTAAAATATTGTTACTTATGAACCACATAGTGTTTATTTTAACCATAAGCCTAAAAAGGGCGTGTTAGTTATTTTGAGATTAAAAGGAAAGCACGCCGAACCCATAGCAAAAAGATGAATTCTTTAATCAAATTGATGAAATGATGGCGGCTTCGTTGGAAAACTAACACAAAGAAAATGAAATAGACAATTTTTTACAAAGAAAATGTGCATGTTAATATGTCCAAGCTGGTTTTATTGTATTCAAATTTGCATTCTATTAAAACAAACAAAAAGCAATAGGCTGAAATAAATTCATTTACTACAAAAGTTTATAGATGAGTCGGGTTTGAACGTATATTGTAAATGTGCATACAGGGCATGTAAATGTAAGTCCTCGGACATTAATATATCTGACGCTGACGCCTATTGACGCTGATTGTCTACATGATATTTCTTATCTGCATGTTTAAACATATTATGCATTATTTTTTGGAATTTGATTTAAACATCTAAAATGCTTCAGACATTCATTGATCTATTATCTCTAAATATTTGCAGAATTGAAACAATTATTGTTAGAATTGAACAACAGTGAACAAACTGTAGCAGAGTCAGACATCGGTATATGACAACGACGACGCAATATATACGTACAATAACAAGGTTATGAATGTTTTGAAGCCAGAAGGTAATGTGATTAAACATTTTCATTTTAAATGAATGCATCACTGACGACTTTGACACTCATTTATAATTTCTGTTTAACAATTAAGGTTAAATTTCTTCATAAAAATCGATTCAATATACAGCTCTACACAATAATTGACAGCAGAATTATTTGAAAACGAAAAGGTGGAAATTATGATCACCAAAATTCTGTTCCGGCAAAAAGTAATTTAAACTTTCCAGACTAATATAGAAACAGGACATGTAACGAAATACTCATCTGGAAAAATAGGCATCAGTACAGACTTCATCAGTTTTGAAGAACTATTGTACATTATCTAGTAGGTACAGAATATCAAATATTTGCCCAACGTTGATGATGATATTTGATTATTCAATTTATTTCTTCTGTTAGCGTAAGTCAGTAATTTCATTACAATATGTAAAATTTAGTAGCCATAAAACTTAGATCTTGTTGTATGGCACAATGTTTGCATTCCAAACGCAAAACAGACAAATTATCCGGAAATACATGAACGCACGCGCGCATGCACACACACTAACACGCAATAAAGCACACAAACGTATACAATTCAGCATATAGATATCAAATTGATGTGGTCTCTGTCATGGAGTAAACAAAACATACTGCTAGTTATAGTTTTCCGAATATCTAACCTTATTGATTGATGAAATTATATAATGAAATTAATTGAGGTTTATCATTCCGTTTCATTTTTTTCGTGTTGTTCGAGTTCTACAGATGTCGTGGCTTTGAAATAACGTGCTTATGCCCTAATCTGAATGGTTCTGGCACAGTATTCCCTTGTTTTATGGCTAAGAGAAATTGCAGATGTCCTTGATTGAATCTAAAGACAATAAAACAATTGCACCACAAATTGAATCGACATGAGCACTAAAATAATCAATGATCTGCTTTACGATGAACAATAAAACTTACTAAATGGATGAAAAAGATTGAAATTCGTTAAACTGAATATACACTATAACACCTGAAGGCTTGGCCGTATAACAAAGGTACAATTATACAACATACAAATTTACACTATTCATTTTGGAACCATACCAGGTATAACTTGATATAGGTAGGTTTTAGGTATTGACAATATTTAATGCTCAAGATTCATGTTGACTTGAACAACACCCTGTTTAGAAACACAAGGCAGGAGCCCAATCGACAAATACCTAGAGACACAAACTTACAGAAACGCAAACACAGAACTAGACCACATACGCATCAAAAAAGCTATACCGATAAATGATGGTAGTACGGCTTTGGAATAGGCACTAATGCACGAATTCACTGAACTAACGTTTTGAATGTTTTTGCATCTTTTTCAAGGTACTTAAATTAATCAGTTAAATAGGTTGGGTAACATACTATATAGATTTGACTTTGTTAATAACTAATGTAATAATGAACTGTTTAACTCAAGTGTTCATCTTTAAATGATGCAATAAGCATCAACCGGCTTTATGTGTTTAGTGCGATATATTGTACGTATGTTACTTTTACCAAAGTTGGTAGCGCTATGCAATAAAAGCATTGTTTGGGTTTCTAAATCTGTTAATATGTTATCGATTACATCATTAACTACTCTGGCAAAACGTTTGATGCTATGTTGTAGATGTTTTAAAATGTCATACTTAACCTTGATTCATAGAAATGTATGACTTTGGTGTTAGGCCACGACGGCAAAAACATTTATTTCTAGGATTATTGACATGAAATTGCCTGAAGGTCTTAAAAAAACCGTCATGTGTATTATCGAAGACTTTTATATCATTTAGGAATTGATGTATGTGATGTACCTTTGGTATTGCCTACCATATCTAGGAATAGATCCACAGAATACATGCAAAAAGGTTAAATCTCATCAGTCCTTCTTTATTTAAAACTCTACATCGACAGAAGTGAAAGCAGATACACGATACACAACCCTTGCAATGGTTTAAGTGTTTTTTTTTAATTCGAATCGCGTAGTACACATGCAATTGTTTCGTATGTGCATAATTTGTTTTTTGAACGAGGCCAGAGTTCGTTCTATCTGTTATAGGAGGTAAATACAAAATATTTGACTGAAGATTGGAACAATGCTGGGTTGCACAGCTTTATGATTAAGGTGTTCAAATATTTCAAAATTCATTTTCATTAGAAATAGAGTTTCCCTTGAACAGCCGTTATGAAGATAATATTGCAATTGTTTTCGATAATTCATTATTCTAAAAAAATGTTCAAGCATTTTAACACACAACAATATCCGTGTTCCAGATCGAAACATTGCTTAGCACACAAAATAAATGTATGTATAAGGACTGGCTGCAGAGATCAACTTAATCCATACCATACCAATATCGTAAGCTTGGTCTGCTGGATACACTTTCTCTATGACGATTTTTCCGCTCTGACACCTTACAAAGTCGAGCTGTTTATAAGAGTCTACAACTTCGATTTCATTGCAATTTAGGACAAAACGAATTTTGATTGCTGCGTGTCGTTTACCACCCTCCGATTTCTCCTTTATAATGCAAGGAATGCCGCGTAACAAAATGGGGGTTTTCACTTTCGTCACAATGATGCGTTGAACATTTAAGTGATAACTATCAGCAATTACGATCGTTATTGACGGTGGTTTTAGACCTAGCCTATTAGTCTGGTGAATGTATACAGAAAGAATAACTGTCAGGAAAAGACAAATGATCCAATTGTCATAATTACCTGGCTTTTTGAATTGCTTTTTGTAGTGATTGTGAGCACAATTATTCTTACAGCGTGAACTTTTTTCTGGGATGACTTATGAACCGTAACATACTGGTGATTGCATTTTCTGCCACCAAATCGGTTACGAGTGTTCCCATCGAATAATTAGCTTCCGGCCCTATTATGGTTTCAACCTTTTTATTACGTTTTTTTTTTTCAACCGGAATATAGATTGATGTAGGTCTTATGGAAGCTTTCCTTCTCTTTTTTTACATTGATGGTCATCGGTCAAACTTGGTTACCAAAACAATTAAAGAGGAAAATCATAATTGATATTGATACTGTTGATTACAGAATATCCTCTGAACAAATAAACACAAGTTTCCAACTTTTGAAATGATAAATGGCTTGCATTATGTTAATGTGATATCATGTATGCACTAGTTTCTATTTCCATACGTTGGAACTACTATGAAAATAGGATATAGTTAGAGGATCTTTAGGTATTAAAATTGTTGACGATTTGACGGTCAAACAACTTGGCAATGCTGTGGCTGCTATTTTACAGATAATTTTAAATATTTCATTGATGGCTTTTTATAGAGATTGATAACGTCATTGTTACACAACGAGGATTAACCTATTTTTTTAAGGGATATTCGGATAAAAATTGGCTGCTACGTCTCAAAGGACCTCTTTATCTATAATTTAAACATTTATATTCATAACGATGCATTTATTGTTTTGTCTGAAGACAATATAGGATCCATCGAAATAACGATTACATTTTTTTCAAAATCATTCTTGCTTTGAGTAAAACTGTACATGGAAAGAAGTAAACAGTTTGAGTACAACCTAACAGATGTGGTACGTCTGTGTAAAATTAGAAGCTGTGCGTCTCTCGTTCCGTCTCTGCTTGGCATTACCCTTATGCGTTTGAACAGGATCAACGTGATTTGTTTGACCATTTGTTTGTCCTTTGTTATGTTTTTTTTCTTGTATTGCATTATTATGTTTTTGTTTTTCTAAACAATTCGCGCCTATTGTATGAATTATTATAATAGTATATGTTAATGTTCACAAACTGGACGCATATTAACGTGTTGTAAGTTGTAAATTGGGTTGAGGTGTGTTGATAACTTGATAGCCAGTCAAAACTCCTGCCTGTCTATTTTAGCTTACCAGTTACGATCTGATGGAAGAAAATAATGAAATATGACTAAAAATGTTTATGATCTTTGGGCTTAACATGGGGTATACACTTCTATTCAGTTATAGACTTGTGTCAATACTTGGCCTAATTGGAAGTGTATATTGTTGACTATTTTACAACTTTCACTGGTATATATTGTTTCACCTCGTTTTAATATTAAAATATACACTGTTACACTCATTGCCTTTTTTTCGATGTCCATGTTTCGTGTGCTTGCAAGTATAATATCCACGTCATATCTCTGTTTAAACGATGAAACGTTAGCATCGTAAATACTCGGGGCTTTTCATAATGTGTTACACCATTTTAAAAACACGGGGAATATTTTACCTGCCTCTCCAGGCTGTATAATAAATACAATGTTATTTGACCAACCGTATCCTTCCATTATCATTCTTATTCAGCGAGAAAAGAAAATATCGTCGTCTGAAAACAACATCTGTGGATAAACAACGTCCCGTACGAAACGTGAGGAGATTCCTTTTTCGATTTTATGCAAACTGTCGTAAAGACTCTTCCTTTACTATAAAATGGTCTTATTGAGCAGTATCATGTTTATCAAGGCCAACATCTGCAAACTGAGGGCGTTCTAAAAGAGATTTGTCTCGAAACCAGTTGAAATATTGATTAATTATCTTTTATTAAACCTGTTTTGAGATAATAAACAAATCAAATTGAAATGATATGGAATAGCAAGTTTGAGCAAGATTGTGTGAATTGAATAGTTTGCTCGAATATTTTCTTAGAAGCTTCCGATTTGTTAAATGAATTGGTATTTATTCGTTTAACAAACGAGCAGTAATTAGCAATTTATGTAATGAGCCTAATACTGGATAACTTTAAACTTGATAAATAAAACAAATCATCTTAATGATGATACTCGACACACAATATAGACACAGAACGGGATTTTCCATTGGTACTCTCTTTATAAAACAAACGATAACATTAAGGTTTACTGAAGTAATAAAGGAGCCAAAGCCACACCCTTTTTTAAATGGAAATAATTGTGTTTCTAATATGATAAAAGGAAGTTTTCTGTTAGAATAAATGCATATCTTGGTAAAAAGAATGAACAGTTGCAATCAACAGGAATGTTATTATAAAGGGATAAAATCCAGCTATACAGTTCAAATGAATGATATAAACCATTTAAGTCCTAGTCCATGTTCTTATCAGTATACCTGTATATATTTACGAATTGAATACATAAATATCAGGTCGAATTAGGAACTTCTTATTGTAGGGATATGGATGTGGTCCCCGATTGAAGACAAGATATTAACCCTCTGAGCATAGGGAAATGGATGTGGTCCCCGTTTGCGGACCAGGATTTAATCATCTTACCATAGGGAAATGGATGTGGTCCCCGATTGCAGACCAGGAATTAATCCTCTGAGCATAGGGAAATGGATGCTGTCCCCGATTGTGGACCAGGAATTAACCCTCTGAGCATAGGGAAATGAATGTTGTTCCCGATTGCGGATCAGGAGTTAACCTTTTGAGCATAGGGAAATGGATGTGGTCCCCGCTTGGGTACCGGGAGTTAACCTTTTGATCATAGGGAAATGGATGTGTTTACCGATTGCAGACAAGCAATAAACTATGTGACCATAAGGAAAAGGATTTGGTCCCCGATTGCAGACAAGCAATTAACCCTCTGATCAAAGGGAAATAGATATGATCCCCGATTGCAGACAAGCAATAAACCCTCTGATCGTAGGCTTATGGATATTGTCTCCGATTGCAGATCAGTAATAACGGATACCGGGTGAAAAATGTTATTTGTCATTGTTTTCATTGGCTTTTTCAGAAACCATTGTCAATCAGAAAAAATAATATATTAAAAAAAAGTTTCGAATTCTGAACACAAAAAGATGACATGAATTAACCTTGGAATACAATTAGATATGTAACCTTCACAAGATATAGTGCTGCACACGATTTACAACATCCAATTTGTATTATCTGTGATTTTAGAGAATCAATTCTAGTGTAATCAACGTCTGCAAAATCTCCTAAACTGTGTGAAAAAAAAGTTATTTCTTTTGCAATATCTCTCTTGCATAGACTTATTTCAACGAATGCATTTTATCAGACAATTGCTTTGATTTAACGTCAGCATAAGATGTCTATTGGGCTTTGTAATATTGCGCTTATGCCTGAACGGGAATGATTCCAGCCCTAAAATGCTACTTGTCCGTTTTGTTTCGGCTAATGAAAAACTGGATTTAATGAGGATTACAAAATTAAATATTAACAACACTTAATCTGAACCCTAGTAATAACCAATAAGGATGGTTAAAATATCATAATTATTCAATAAAAAGTACGTTTGTATTTCATGTTTTTGCGAAAAGAAATGTAGAAGTATCATTCGGAAAATAGCAAATCGGCATGCCTGTATTATAAATATACAGCGTATTTTGCAACAGTTGATTAAATAGTACATAATACATAGTTGTGCCAAACCCTGATATAATCTGATCAATGAAGGCTTATGCCTCTTAACGATTAAAAACACCACTATGCATCGGCTCCAATAGACACAATCGACTCGGGTCTATGCTTCGTTTCTAAAAATGAAATAAAATAAAAAAAACAAAAAAAAACATAAAAACTCTAAAATAAAAATAAAAGCTAAGGGGTGACACCTTATGCATGCTTTTCAGTCAGGTTAATACTCAAAGGTTACAGAGCATATATATTCGGGATGTGCTGTTTAGGTCAGGGATATATTTATAGGGCTCAATTCGGTTCGTTCCGTCATTGTTGGATAATACTGCACCGTGGGGTTAAAAACTACATGGACGGGTTCAAAAGACCAAAGACTACAACCCAGAATGGACCCTTCGTCAGAACGCCCGTCCTTTACATCCATTCATTAAACGGATTCAAACATCCATACTCCCATCTGGTTTTTAATCTAATAGCCATTCCGTCCATCTACCCGTTCCTGTCGTGATTTCATTCTTCTCTCCACTTAAAACACCAACCATCTACATTACAGTCCATTCTTACCACATTCATCAATCAATCCGTCAATACATGCTCGAAAATGCAATATTTACAGCTAATTTATTAGCTTTTTATTTTACTATGTATTTATGTTGTATTATAATACATCGGCTGAAAGACGAGACAATTTAACGCTAGCTAAGTGTCAGAGCACAAACGGTTGGGTTACGCTCAGAAGAAAGATGCTGTGGTCTGTGTTTGTTGCCTGTTGTTTCAAAAAGGTGAGAAGAAAAAGACATTAATCAGGACTCCTGTAAATGACTGGAAATACTTTCCAAAGCTTGTCAAAACTCATGTAACGCAGGCAAATCACAGAAGCTGTTCACTTTTTGCTGGCAATTTGTTGAGTTTCTTCTGTCAATGCTGTCTCGATTGATCAGCACCTGGCATCGTCAATCAAATGCACATCAAAGCGAAACAAGCATGGGTCGAATGATGTCATTGACACCCTGATTCTCCTACGAAAGCGGATAATTGCAACAGGAAATGTGCAGATAAAGAAAAGGAATAACGAAAATCTGGCAGATCACCTTGAAAAGCAAATGCGTAATTAAACGCAAAGGCAATAAATACATGTTTGTGGAAACGGATGTTCAATTTTAAAGTCCTTCTCAACTCCAGATAATGCATGAGTATTCGAGCCCTTCTTGTTTGGGGATAGTTCTTCATTAAGAGTCTGATATACGCTTTGAATCATTCGAAGTTGGGTGACAACGAACTCTAATGAAGTCTGCTTTTTGTTTCTGTTTGCCCAAATTAATACCAAATAAACTTCAGATTGGCTATGTCGATATTTGTAATCCGAAATTTCTTTAATGTTGTTGTTAAACTGTAACTGCAAACTACAAAATTTTGAAGGATGTCTGGTAAAAAAACAGTCTTGTAATGTATCCCGTTTTGTAAAAAAATGTCAGGATTATTTCACAATCTCAGAGTAAATCGTTAATGAGCTGTCTGCTGTTTTAAATCTAGATGGCATAACACACAATATAATTTGGTAACGTTGATTGCAATTAGACCGCTATCACATGCACTGACTTAAGCCAAACATGCACCAAAGACGTTGATATGGAGTTGCGATTAATATAACCCAAGGCATATAGTTGTTTGTGTCGGTGTAAGATCGCATTAAATTTCATCGTGAGGGGCCCAAAAGCCACATTTAACTTAAAAAGGTCACACTATTTAAATAGTATTTTGGTGTGAGATGTCATACCTCTTGTAATCAAAAATCGTTTTAAACCACCTGAAAGCCGGTGTTAGTTAATAGCTTAATAATAACAATAATGATTTATGAGCGGCTTCATTAGAAGACGAACAAAACATACTAATAAATCAGATACGAATTGAAAATCAAATTTAAACTTTGATGAAAATCAAATTTAATCTTTGATGAAAATCAAATTTATATTTTGCTGGCCTGGTAAGAATGTTCTTTTTTCAAGCGTCGTTTGCCTATCTTCTATCTTGCGTGTCGTTTGTAATTGTGTAAGTTTGTACTACTGTATCTTGCATGTCGTTTGAAATCGTGTCGGTTTGTACTACTGCATCTTGCGTGTCGTTTGTAATTGTGTAAGTTTGTACTACTGTATCTTGTGTGTCTTTTGTAATTGTGACAGTTTGTACTACTGTATCTTGTGTGTCGTTTGTAATTGTGTAGGTTTGTAATACTGTATCTTGCGTGTCGTTTGTAATTGTGTAAGTTTGTAATACTGTATCTTGTATGTCATTTGTAATTGTGTAGGTATGTACTACTGTAACTTGCGTGTCGTTTGTAATTGTGTTAGTTTGTATAACTGTATCTTGTGTGTCGTTTGGAGTTGTGTATATTTGTACTACTGTATCTTGCGTGTCATTTGTAATTATGTAGGTTTGTACTACTGTATCTTGCATGTTGTTTGTAAATGTGTAAGTTAGTACAATTGTATCTTGCTTGCCGTTTGTAATTGTGTAGGTTTGTACTACAGTATATTGTGTGTCAGTTTTAATTGTGTAAGTTTTTACTGCTGTATATTGCGTGTCGATTGTCATTGTGTAGGCTTGCTATACTCGACCTTGCAGGTCGTTTGTAATTGTGTAAGTTTTTACTTCTGTATCTTGCATGTCGTTTGTAATTATGTAAGTTTGGTCTACTGTATATTGCGTATCGTTTGTAATTGTGTAAGTTTGTATTACTGTATCTTGCGTGTCGTTTGTAATTATATAAGTTTGTACCCCTGTATCTTGCATGTCGTTTGTAATTGTGTAAGTTTGTACTTCTGTATCTTCTGTATCGTTTGTAATTGTGTAGGTTTGTACTACTGTATTTTGCGTGTCGTTTGTAATTGTGTAAGTTTGTACTACTGTATCTTGCGTGGTGTTTGTAAATGTGTTAGTTTGAAATTCTGTATCTTGTTTGTCGTTTGTAATTGTGTAGGTTTGTACTACTGTATCTTGCGTGTCGTTCGTAATTGTGTTGGTATGCACTTCTGTATCTTGCGTGTCGTTTGTTATTGTGTAAGTTTGTACAACTGTGTCTTGCGTGTCGTTAGTAATTGTGTAAGTTTTGTACTACTGTATCTTGCATATCGTTTGGTATCGTGTAAATTTGTACGACTGTATCTTGCATGTCTTTTGAAATTATGTAGGTATGTATTTTCTGTATCTTGCATATAGTTTGTAATTGTGTGGGTTTGTACTACTGTATCTTGCGTGTCGTTTGTAATCGTGTAGGTATGTTCTACTGTATCTTGTATGTTGTTTGTTATTGTATAAGTTTGTACTACTGTATCTTGCATGTTGTTTGTAATTGTGTAAGTTTGTACTTCTGTATCTTGTGTGTCGTTTGCTGTATCTTGTGTGTCGTTTGTAATCGTGTAAGGGTTTGTACTACTGTATCTTGCGTGTCGTTTGTAATTGTGTAGGTTTGTACTACTGTATCTTGCGTGTCGTTTGTAATTGTGTAAGTTTGTATTACTGTATCTTGCGAGTCGTTTGTAATTGTATAGTTTGTACTACTATATATTGCATGTCGTTTGTAATTGTGTAAGTTTGTACTTCTGTATCTTGTATGTCGTTTTTAATTGTCTAAGTTTGTACTACTGTATTTTGCGGGTCGTTTACTGTATCTTGTGTGTCGTTTGTAATTGTGTAAGGGTTTGTACTACTGTATCTTGCGTGTCGTTTGTAATTGTGTAGGTTTGTACTTTTGTATCTTGAATGCCGTTTGTAATTGTGTAGGTTTGTACTACTGTATCTTGCATGTCGTTTGTAATTTTATAGGTTTGTACTACTGTATCTTGCATGTCGTTTGTAATTTTGTAAATATGTTCTATTGTATCTTGCATGTCGTTTGTAATTGTGAAAGTTTGTACTACTGTATCTTGCATGTCGTTTGTAATGTTATAGGTTTGTACTACTGTATCTTGCATGTCGTTTGTAATTTTGTAAATATGTTCTATTGTATCTTGCATGTCGTTTGTAATTGTGTAAGTTAGTATTGCTGTATCTTGCATGTCGTTTGTAATTGTGCAGGTTTTTTCTACTATATTTTGTACTTGCATATTATAGTCTTCATAATGTTCTTAAAATAGTTTGTGATTGTTACAGGCTTTCTTTACTTAAATAAATATTCGACAAGACTTTTGATTAAAACTGAAACGAACCAAAGGAATAACATTAGCTAGAGTTATAACAAGTTTAATTTAAATGATTTAGTACGTTTTAATATTGGACTTATATACTTATATATTGGAATTAAAACTTCTATGCACATTATTGTGCTATCAACATTTAAACTTTCCAAATGAATCTGCGAAAACTTTAATTTCCCTTCACTGTACAAATATAACTGTTGTGACAACCTGTTAAATGATGGTGATAAAAATCACGGGATTGCATGTAAATCCTTTAAATGTGTTTCAAATGATTCATCAAACCAAACAGAAAAGGCAATGATATATGACATTAAATACATTTGTAGAAGGTAGCATAATTGTATAGCTGAACATATCTCTGATGCGATGTCAAATATCTTTCTGCTCGTCCACTGAAATCATTGCTTAGGAGAGTGTAAATATACAAATACGACGTTTTCATGACTTTGTGATACTGATTGTCTGCATGGTAGTGAATGGTTGTATGTTTATTGTGCATTATTTTTATTCAATTTTCTTGTTTCATTTAAACATTCAGATTGCTGCAGACGTTCATTTGTTTTTTTATTATTAAATCTGTGTTGATCTGTAACGCAAAAAGTCCAAACGAAACAACATGTTGCAAAGATACACATGAATATATGAGCATGCGACGCAAAAGACATTTTACAAAATTACTAAAACATAATAACATTTTACATAATTATTAAGACATCGTTCATCAACACCTGCTAGAGTTAGAGAGTACTGGGTTAATATCATTTATATTCTGTGTTTATATTTTATTTTCTGAGTCTAAAATGATGCCATGGGCAACATTGTGCTCTCCTCGTTCCAATGTCTCGAGAAATATTCGCCACATTGCTAACTATAACATCGTTGTAGGAAATTTATTACAGATTTTCGTGATTATCGTCAAGGTCAATAAAACTCTAAGAATAAAACTCAGACATTTTCAAATTGAAAATATAACACAAATTATGCCAAAAGAAAAAAGTGAATTAAGTCTGAACCTTTTAACACACACATAACATCGTTTGAGAAAAAAATAAAATCGATATATGTAACTTACAGGGCGGCTCAAGGATTTTTTACGTTTTAGAGGACGTCCCTTAGTTGCGTTACCTTTTTACATGCGGTCCTACCCCAGAACCGAAAGTTGTTTGGTTTAAAGTGTTTTTTAACTTTTTTTATTCCGAGATGGTGCATTTTGGGCATATTTAACTCTTTTTAATATATTGTATTAAAACAATCGAACTGTACGATTTGGGTGGGGGGTGGTCGCTAGTTAAGGAAAACATGTTTAAAAAAAAGTAAAATAATGACTATTTACATAACACTTACTATTGTTTTATTATACATATATACTTTTCCAAACTGTCGTCCAAGTATGTCTTCCTAGAGGATGTTTGCTGCTTTAAAATATTCAATTTAACAAATATTCATTTAATGAAACGCCAATTGAAAATCAGAAAAGAAGACAGTATATAAACTTAAATACACGTTAACTAGAACATAAAGAAAGAGTTGTCAACCGATTCGACATGTGTTGAATCCATTATCCAGAAATACTGAATCCAGGCGGCGCTGTTCTCTTGATGGGACAAAACATTGATAAGTGCATCCAGAACGGTGCACCGTTTCTTTTTAGTCTGTTTGAATACATCACGGAATCAATTTAAAATTTCTGCTTTAAATGTATCATCAGGCGCAAGGATCGTAATAAAAGGAAATGATATGACCTATGCGGCTTCGCACAATAAGTGACAGCAGGATAATAGGATAACGGAAATTGGTTTCAAAAGTGGAATGTAAGATCACCATTGTTCAAGTATTTAGGATATTTCAGGATATATATGAAACTGGGAGCTGTAATAAAATACTGAGAGATATTGTCGACACGACATAAATTATACTTAGTAATGTTTTATCATTGATGGGCTTATGCTGAACTTCACAGAATACAGTCGTTTGAAAATATAAATGATAGATCATCGTTGATTGTTTCACTTTATTTTACCTGTGACTTTTTGGTTAATTATTACATTAAAACCTTTGGAAAGGTATTGGCCATTTAACTGAGATTTAGTTCAACTTCACATAAGCGAGTTAGATCAATCATCCGGAGACACACAGGCAGACACACGCACGCGCTCACGCGCACACAAGCACACACACACACCCACACACCTAGGACTCCTCGGCCATATTCCGAAAAGAACCTCGGATGTACGAGGTGCAGTCAAACACAAAATTCCCGGAGTGCCTTTGTACTGTTATCATTTTTGGGATTAAAAAAATATAATTACATGAAAAGCAAAAATTATATTCTACAGGGCTGTATATACAGAACCTTCATTGAAACATAAAACAAGCAGATTTTCTTGCGAAATAGTTTCTTGACCAAAATACATGTTGGTACGAAACAAAAGTGCCCTTATTAAATGTAATATTTGCTATCGTCCATTGCCGTATAAATTGAACAGACACAGCGCGTAAACGTCGAAAAAATGTTTCTTCCAATAAATATCATCTTAAAAAAAGATAAATATTGCTTGTCCAAACATTGTCATAAACATAGGACTAATTGCTGATTTAAAAAAAAGACTTACTTTGAAGAAAAGCACTGGCTATTCTTTTACCAGTTTGTCTGCAGCAATGACCTTGCAAAATGTTCTCAATAAAAAAATGGGTATAGGTGAAAGAGGAAGGAAAAAGGATGATATAACATACGAATTTCACAAATGTCCAGAGGAAAAAGATTGACAATAGAAACAAAAAAAAAGGAATCAAAGGACGTTTTATGGTAAAGGCAAACCTTAATGTGGTCGAGACAATGTTGTTATATAAAGGTAACATGCATCTCTTGTTCAAACCTTGTTTTCAAACGCTATTTTCCTTCCGTTTATCTTTAAAGGCGCACAAAACAGGTAGATACATTTTTATTTTATTCTAATTTAATGCCTAATGGGTCATACTTATTTGACGTGTATGATTAAAAATGCAGATGACTTTCGTACAGATAAAAATATTCTTCTTTAAAGTATGCATTAAACTACTGGCTACGCCACTACAAATTCCCCCAGTATAAAAGGGGCAAAAGTATTGCTAATATATTTTTATCAATTGTATAATATTGTTATTTATGAACCACATAGTGTTTCTTTTAACCATAAGCCAAAAAAGGATATGACGTGATTTTGTATATTAAAACGCAGTGGAAAGAGATGAATTCTTTATTCAAATTAAATTTGATGAAATAATGGCGGCTTCGTTGGAAAACGAACACAAAGAAAATGAATCGGACAAAATCTGCACAAAAACAATATACATATTAATATGTCAAAGCTGGTTTTATTGTATTCAAATTGTATTTGATTAAAACAAACAAGAAAGCAATGTGCTGAAATAAATTAATTTCCTATAAAAGTCATAAAGGTGAATAGGGTTTGAACGTAGTGACATAGATCAGTGCGTGTGGGATTGTACATGTGCATGCAGGACATGTAATAATAAGCCCTCGGAAATTGATTTATCTGACGCTGACAACAATGATTGTCTACATTATGTTGCTTTTCTGCATGTTAAAACATCCTATGCATTACATTTTCGAATTTGATTTAAAAATCTAAAATGCTCAAGACATTATTTGGTCTATTATCTCTAAATGTTTTCAGAATTGAAACAATTATCGTTTGAATTGAACAATAATGTAAAAACGTAGCAGAGTCAGACAACGTCGACGCAACATATACGATACAATAACAAGGTTAGCAATGTGTTATAGCCAGAACGCAATGTGATTAAACATTATTTAGTTTAAATGCATGTATCACCCACGACTTTGACAAAATTCTCTTTTCCATGGAAGGGATTTAGAAAATTGCAATTTATATTCGTCCACATACTCTAAGTGTGCCGGCCTTGACACTATGAAACACAATATTGCCTTTTGCGTTCCAACATGTAATGCTCTTCTTTTTAGTCTGTTCAATCGCATTACGCAACTCATTTATAATGGATTTGATATATACTGCTTAACACATTATTTGACAGCAGAGTTATTTGAAAACGAAAATTGTTCTCAAAGGTGAAAATATGATCACCAATGTTCTGTTCCGGCAAAAAGTAATTAAGATTTTCCAGACAACTATACAAAAAGGACCAGTAACAAAATACTGGAATAATATTCATCAGTACAGTTATTGTTCTCATTAGTTTTTATCATTGAAGAACGATTGTACAGACTCTAGTCGTTACAAAATATTAAATATCTGCTTAACGTTGATGATGCAATTTTATCATTCATTTTATTTCTTCTAATAGCGTTGGTCAGTAATTTCATCACAATTTGTGCAAATTTAGTAGTTTAGTGAAACTGCGATCTTGTTGTATGGCACAATGTTTGAATTCAAAACGCAAAACAGACAAATTATCCGGAAATTCATGTACTCACGCTCGCATGCCCAAACAAACACACACTGACGCACTCGCTTGCAAAACTATCAACATGTCGATTTTTAATTGAAGTGGTCTCTGTCATGGAACAGTCTGCAAAATCATAAAGATCCTTACAGTTTTTCGAATACCAAACCTTATTGATTTGATACATTACTAGATTTGAATTGAATACAATTAATTAATCCCTGTCGATCTCATGGTGTGCACGTACTACTTAACTTGCCGTACTTTAATGTCGTCATAAGATGCCGTCTGGGCTTTGAAATATAGTCCTCATGCCTTAAATGGAATGATTCTGGCACAATATTTCCTGGTTTTGGGCTGATGTCTTCGATTGAATCTAAACACAATAGGAAAAACTGAACAATAAACGCAACCGATATCAGCGCTGAAAATAATCAATGCATTGCGATGAAACTATTTAACTTACTAAATTTATGAAATAGTGTGTTGTTCGCTGATCTAAACATAAACTACAATAGCCGGAGGATAGTCCATATTACAAAAGTATATAAAGTATTGTTACAAAAAATTGGATAATGAGTATGTAGCCTTCAATATATCCGTAGTGTTGCAGTAATTTAATAAGAAATTCCGTCGTTAGTTAATTAGTAATGTAAATTATCTTGAGTTAATAAGTTATGAAGTGGTAAGCTAATCAGTAATGTAATTGTTAGTTAATCAGAGATATAATCGTTTAATAAACAGTAATATAGTCGTTAGCTTATCGATACGATTCGATATGTTTATTGCGTAAAACATTTTACAGTGTTCATACCATGTAAACAAGTAAATCAATGTATGGTGAAAAGGTACACAAGCACATTTTTTTGAGCTTTTAGTTGAAATGTTATAATATCCTATTATAGTAAGGTAAGTTTGTGTGTGTAAATAAATGTACAGGAAATCTGCATGATTAAAACGATTCAGTAAGTTAATCGTGAATTAATCAGTAAAGCATTTGTTGATTAATCAGTGATGTTATCGTTCATTAATAAGTTGTTTAATCGTTGATTTATCAGTCGTAAGTTTATTATAGTTGTATGTTTTAACGCTGAACAATCAAATAGTTAAGGACCAAGATACATATTTTCATCCATTGTCATTTGCAACGAAAACTCGGATATAAATCCATGTGTACTTCGAAAATGCATTTCTTCATGTATTCATCATATTAAAAATAAATGATTTATTATAAGAGGTCAATCACGTATGCCAAATTTCCTTAACCATGTGACCAAGAACTGATTTAAAGGGAATTATATTGTAATTTATAGAATAGCAAAGCAAATGATCTTGGCAATTCGTCTGCAGCTCTGACCCTGCATTATCTCGACAAAATCATGCATCCAGAATATTAGACAGGACAAGGAAATGAGAAGATCTAAAGCACCCAAAGTGATCAAACCATGTCAGGGGCTAATGGTAAGTTATAGAGCACACTTTGTCCGAATGGAAGTAATGGACTATAGAGCATACTACACGCAGATGTCTGAGTGGAAATGTTCGAATATACATCCTACTTCGTGCACATGTCGTAGGGGGAGGTGAGGATGAGAAGGACTATAGAACATACTACAGGCAGATGAATTGGGGGAAATGGTTAAATACAGAGCATACCACATGCAGATGGCCGGGGGGGGGAATGGTGGATTACAGAGCATACTACATGCAGATGTCCGTGGGAAAATGGTGGATAATAGAACATACTTCAGGCATATGTCCGGGGAAAGTGGTGGAATACAAAGTATACTACACGCAGATGTCCGGGGGAAGTGGTGGGATACGGAGCATATTTCACGCATATGTCCGGGGAAGTGGTGGAATACTAATCATACTACACGCATATGTCCAGAGGAAACGGTAAAATACAGAGCATATTTCACCCAGATGTCCGGGGAAAGTGGTGTAATACAGAGCATACTACACGCAGATGTCCGGTGAAAGTGAGGGAATACAGAGCATATTTCACGCATATGTCCGAGGGAAGTGATGAAATACAAAGCATATTGCACGCATATGTCGGGGGGAATTGGTGGAATACAGAGCATACTACACGCAGATGTCCGGGGGAAGTGGTGGAATACAGAGCACATACACGCAGATGTCCGGGGGAAATGATTGAATACAGAGCATACTACACGCATATGTCCGGGGTATGTGGTGGAATACAGAGCACATTTCACGCAGATGTCCGGGGGAAGTGGTGGAATGCAAAGCATACTACACGCATATGTCCGGGGGAAATGATGGAATACAGAGCATACTACACGCAAATGTCCGGGGGATATGGTGGAATACAGAGCATATTTCACGCAGATGTCTGGGGGAAGTGGTGAAATACAGAGCATACTACACGTATAAGTCCTGGGGAAGTGGTGGAATACAACGCATACTACACGTATATGTCCGGTGGAAGTGGTGGAATACAGAGCATACAAGCATTGGCTGTATGAAATCATTGAAACCCTGGTTCTCCTGGGAAAGCGGAACATTTCTGTTAAAATTTGCAGCTCAAGACAAGGAATTGCGAACACCAAGCAGATCGCCATGCAAAAGCAAATGCTTAAATTCAACGTAAAGTACACATCGACTGATATTGAAAACGAACTTTTTGGTTTCTTTGCTGATCAAGATGTCAGTACAGTCATATCTGGTTTCTGCTCTTTAATGGCTGATGAGGCAACTGATCGGTCAATAAAGGTGCAACTTTCTATGTGCATTCATTTTGTTTTAAAAGGTTATCGAGAGGCATGCCTGATAGTGTCTTGGCACTTACAAGTTTATAAAAGGAATATAGTTGACACAAGGCATACTCAAATATCTGCAAAGCACTGGCTTAAATATTTTTAGGATGTGTTTTGGATTCAGATTGAAAAGAAATCCCGATAGCCAATTCCTATGCATAGGCCAAGCTACACCCCTGCTGTGTTATTTTAGCAAGAAGTGTTGACAGGAGTAATTGAAAATATATAGCTGCGGCAACATATTCCTTGTAATATAGCAGTAAGTTTATCAGAAATAAAGTCGTTAGTTAATTAGTAACATAGGCGTTGGGTAATTATTAATGCAGTCGTTTGCTAATTATTAATATAGTCGTTAGCTTCAGTGTTATGCATTGTAGGTCAATCAGTTTTGCAGTCGTCAGTAGGTCATTGATGCAGTCGTAAGTAAATCATAAATGCAGGTGTTAGGTTAAGTGCAATTGAGATGTTTGTTAAACAGTTGTGTTGTCGTCAGTTCATTAGTACTACACATGTTAGTAAATCAATAATATAGTGGTATGATAATAAGTAAAACAGTCGATATTTAGTTAGCTATGAAGTCGATAGTAAGGCTGTAATGTAGTCGTTAATTAATCAGTCATATAGTCGTTAGTTAAGCAGTAATGCAGTACTTTGGTAATTATTAATGTAGCCGTAATTTAGTCAGAAACGCGGTTTCGATGTTTTCGGTGTGGTTGGTAACGAGGTGTTTTCCACGCATCAATTTCAAACATTTGATGATCAAGAAACATTCTGTTCCGGTACCTTATGGCTTGTCGTTATTTTTGTTCTCCATTGTCTTCTTCAACAATTCGTACAAAAAAGATTGTATATCAAAACAATTTTTCCAATATTCTTGGTTTGACATTATGATGATAATTATTGCTTACCCAAACGCTTGTGTCGTATTTCAATTTGATAAAAGGGTAACACTCCAATTTTTATACTATCACCACGCCCCCCCCCCCCCCCCCCCCCGTTTAACCATTTAACGAACTTGAGTGAGTATATATATTATCTAGTGTCTAGTGAAGATCGCCGTTACATAACCCCTTTTCAATTCGGTTTTCGGCTTTTTCGGCTAGCTACTATTCTGCATATACTTCGAAACGTTTTGTGTATCTATTCGATATTGCCTTACTAGAAATTGACTTACACCTGGTTAACAACAAACACGTGAATTAGCAGTTAGCAGAAAGAGCTAGTGTTGCCGTGTTGAAATACGGAATCTAGAAACACAATAAGTATCTTTTATACAAAACAAATATAATGCATTCGGTTATATTGGGCAGCAGACTATAAGTTGTTTTTTTGCCATTCTAATTACCTGTTGACAAAATGAATCATAGACAAATATTCATAATAAAAATGCCTCATATGAACAAAGTCTGCAGGTTGTGTTGACATGCATATTATTTAACACATATATTTGTAAAACGCCTTTGTAAATATTGTTTACAACCGCCGTCTCTTGCATTTAAATTGACCAAACTTACCTATAGTCATCATAAGTGGATAGCACAATATGTATATTTTATGTATGTTTATAATTATATTGTGCAAAAAATACCCGTGGGTACACACGGAGGTTCAATTCTAATGTGCTACCCAGCTCTAGACAATGCATGAGAGTTTAACCCCCTTCGAACGTGGGGATTATTCTTCGTTAAGTGTCTGATAAACGCATTTAATCAATCGAAGTCGGGTGACAACCAACTCTCATGAAGCCTGCTTACTGTTACAGTCTGCCCGATCTAGTACCAAACTTCAGATTGGCAATACAGATATTTGTTTTCAGTGATTACTTTAATGTTGTTGTTTAACTTAAATTGCAAACTACCAAATAGTCAAGGATGTCTGGTAAAAAACCCTTCTCAGATTTTCTCCCTTGTTGTAAATAATTATGCAATTAACTGTACACCAGGACGGGCCTTTTACGGGATGTACATATTTGGGTTATATAACAATCTCAGAGTAAAACGTTGATTTAAAAAAAGAGTAATAATAATGACACAAACAAAATGGGAATAAAATTAACATGAAATAAAATACATTTTCAAAAAAGCAGCATAGTTGAATAGTTGAATATGTTTCGGGTGTTGTGTAATATATCTTTATGCTCGTCCACTGAAATCATAGCGTATTAGAATGCATACAAGACGTTTTAATGACTTTGCATTTTTATGAAAATGATTGTCTGCATGGTGGTGCGTGTTTGCATGTTTAAACATCAATTCCATTTAATTTTCGTGTTCCATTAGACATCCAGATGGCTCCAGTCGTTCGTTTGTTTTTATCAGTAAATCGTTGTTGATCTGAAACGCAATAGGTTCAAATTGAACAACGAAGTAAAAACATGTTGCAAAGAAAGACATGGTATACGAACAATCGAGGCAAACGACATCATTCATCAGCACCTGCTATAGTTAGTAAGTTGGGTGTTGATATCATTCATAATTTTCTTTATATTGAATTTACCGACTCTTAAATGATGATGAGTAATATAGTGCCTTCATCGATGCAATGTCTCGAGAAATAGTTAGCGTAACTGACGTCATTATCGTGTTCCATTTCACACCACACTACATCTTCATTGTGCGAAATAAATCATAGTTTACCGTGATTATTATCAAGCTCATGTTTAAAAACGTTTCTCAACTTGAAACAATAACACAATTTATACGAAAAGAAGGAAATATTGAACTCATTTAAGGAGATATTACATTTTTGAAATTGAATAAGAGCCATAAATAATATAAACTGGGGCCGGGGTAGGTACAGGATTAAAAATTCAGAGTTTAACATATATTCATTTAATCGAACGCCATGTGAGACAATTTTTCAAAACAAAATTTACATACATAAATATACGCTGACAATCACAAAAAGCAAAACTCGTCATCCGATTCGATTTTTGTTGAAAAATGAATATATTATCAGGCGGCGCTGTTCTCTTGAGTGGATAAATCATTGATAAGAGCATTGAAATGTTAACCTTTTCTGCTTAGTCTGTTTGAATGCACCACGCAACCCATTTAAAAGGTCTGCTTTAAATGTAGGCACAAATATCGTAATAAAAGAAAAGGATTTGATCTATGCTGCTCCACACAATGAGTGACAGCGAGATAATAGGATAACGGAAATTGGTTTCAAAAGTGGAATGTAAGATCACCATTATTCCGTTCCGGCATAAAGAAAATTGAAGATTTGCGGATATATATGGAACTGGGAGTTGTAATAAAATACTGAGAGAAATAGTCGACACGATATAAATTGTACTAAATAATGTTTTATCATTGATGAGCTTATGTTGAACTTTACAAGATACAGTCGTTACAAAATATCAAATATCGTTGATTACCTCACTTTATTTCACCTGTGTCCTTTTAGTCAGAATTTTCATGAAAACCTTAGTATCAATAAAAGTAATATATAATTACATTACACATACGCATTATATATAAACTATTCGGAAATACATAAACGCATGCTCGCCTGCAAACTCACAAACACAATGTCGCACTCAAAGGTACATTTATTAATGTGTCGAATTTAAAACTGCCTTGGGACAGTGTTTAGGTTCGTTACTATTATTCGGAAAGTCAACCTTTTTTCTGTCATTAATGCTCAGGATCCGGTATGAAGTTTAAAATCAGTAGTAGAAATCTGCCGATCAGTTATAAACGGAAAATAAACTTAATAAATTCAAACTACAAAACGGCCAGGTACTGACATCAAATGCCCATAATTTGACTTTACAACTGGGAAGATCAATCAAAATAATATGAAAACACAGAATAGATCATAGGCATATATGTATTTTGAAATGTGCTAAATTATTTCAAACTTCCATATTGCAATGTACGGTGCAGTTGTCCAGAACAGGAGTTTAAAACACTACTTTTTTTGTGAGCACACATTGAATCAAGGGTTGGGACAAAGCATATTTGTTCGACTATGTTTTTATTTACGAAAAATAATAGTTTTCGTTAACTTTTTTGTGACAACAATTTCAAAATATGTTTATACTTCACTTCCAAGCTAAATGTGATGTATTATTTAATATGATGTTTTTTATTATTAAGATTTATTAGAACCGTAATTTTCTTCAAAGCAAGAAAAATGCTGAGAGAAAACGGTTTTACATATTAAAACATCGCATAATACACAATCAATAAGATAAAAAAAATGAGCTCAGACTTAAATATAAATAGATCTTCAGCACCAGCCCTGATAAAGCACAGCAGTGAATGAGGTCTGGCCTATTGTTATATTTAATTTCTTTAATTTCATGCGTATTCTTAATAGAAATAAACTAAAAGGTTGTCCATGGCTGGCCTCGTTAAAAGTTTTTTTCGCTTTATCAACAATATTTCAAACAACTGGTCTATCCACTACCGACAAATCCATACATAGATAGAATGCGATATGGTTATATTCTTAAGTGCTATTTTTTCCTTTTAAACATTCGACGAAAACGTGTAATCTTAAGGCGTCTGTATACGGATGTTATTTTTCAATTTCTACTACTACTTCTCTTCAGTTCCATTTTTTCATTATAAGCACCTGAATACCGCGTACCAACAGGGAGGTTCTAGTCTAATTATAAAGGTGCATTTAAATGCTGTCTGGCTTAAACTTGGTCTATTCGTACTGAAGGAAAGAAGCAAAATGTCAGGAAAAGACAAGTTATCCAATTATCAACAATGGCCTTTCTGTCAATATTTTCCTTTGTAGATAATTTGAACGCTGCAACGTCAGCATCGATAACGTATGAGCTGTAAAATTGTGATGATTGCAATTTCTCCGAACACATCAGTAATGATTTTTCCTGTCGAAAAAGCTTCTTTTCCCAGACTAGTGTCCCTCTGTTGTGTTATTAAAAATTGATGCAAGGCAAGAAAAATAATCAGATAGTCAGTGTTATGATTGATGTTGAAGAACAATACTATGGCTGACCAAACAAAGATTCCTATGATTATAAATGGAATCTTAAGAATACAACATCTTCCTAAGAAAGAAACATTTTTACCCTTTGTCAAGCTTGAGCTATACAATTTTAGGTAAAATAAATAGTACACAACTTAAAGCCACACTCTCTGTTCTGACCAGATGATCATAAAATGTTATATTTCTTTACAACAAATCAGAAGCTGACTGGCTTAACAGCACAACACTTATTCAATAACAAAATGTATCCAGTATTTTAATATCATGAAACATGACAGTGCAAGCTACTCTTGTAACATATATCATGTTTACTTTCCTTCATATACATGTTTCTAATGCTAACATTACAACGAATGCACAAATATTTTTTGTAACAGTCGGAAGATAAGACGATGCATACAATTCACAACATGCAAAGGTTGTCTACTTCTCGAATTTTAAAGTATCAATTATTGTGCTATTCTATAATTATACTTCTAGGAAATCTTTCCGATCGGGTTGACAGCTCTTATTTATTACCATACCATGCTCCGTCATGAATACGCTTGTTTCAATATGTGCACGTTAATGAGAACATTTCTGTGTTTTAACACCAGCATACATCGAATGTGCGTTTCTTCCAAAACGCACTGTAGTAAAAAATAATGATAAATATTGCTTGTCCAAAAACTGTCATGATAAGCAAAGCAAATATGATGATCTATCAAACAAAATTCCTAGATGTCCGGAGGAAAAAGGATAACTTTAGCCAGAAACAAGGCATCCAAAGACGTTTTTTGTAAAGGCAAAACTTAGTGTGATCGAGACAATGATGTGATAGATAGGTAACATGCATCTCTTTTTTCAAACCTTGTTCTCTTTCCGTTTATCTTGAAAAGAGCACAAAAAGGTTGATGCCAAAAAAAATCTTATTTAATGCATTACCGTGTTTTACTCATTTGACGTGTATAATTAAAAAAGCAAGTGATTTTGGTACAGATAGAAAGTATTCTCCTTTAAAAGATGCTAAGGGCTAACAGGTACGCAACTACCCCCCCCCCTCCAGCATACACGAGGCAAAATTATAGCTAATATATTTTTATCAATTATATAATATTGTTATTTATGAACAACAAAGTGTTTATTTTAGCCATAATGATATAAAGTGACGGTTATTTAATTAAAAGGATAGCACGCCGAACCTAATGCAAAACGATAACTTCTTTATTCAAATTGATGAAAGGATTGCGGAAAACAAACACACAGAAAATGAATCAGACAAAATTTCGACAAAGAAAATGTACATGCTAATATCCCAAATCTGTGTTATTGTAATCAAAATTGCGTTTGATTAAAACAAGCAAAAACGAAATGGGCTGACATAAATAAATTTCCTACAAAAGTTATATAGGTGAATAGGGTTTGACCGTAGTGACATAGATCACTGCGTGTGGGATTGTAAATATGCGTACAGGACATGTAAAATAAGTCCTCGGAAATTAATTCATCTGACGCTGACAACAATGATTGTCTACATTATGATGCTTATCTGCATGTTTAAACATCATAGGCATTATATTTTCGAATTTGATTTAAACATCTAAAATGCTCCAGACATTCATTGGTCTGTTATCTCTAAATGTTTTCAGAATTGAACAACAATGAAAAAATGTAGCAGAGTCAGACACGGTTACTACTTAACTTGCTGTACTTTAATGCCATATAAGATGCCGTCTGGGCTTTGAAATATAGTACCTATGCCTTAATTGGAATGCTCCTGGTACAATATTTCCTGGTTTTGGGCTGATGTCTTCGATTGAATCTAAAGACTATAAAAAAAACGAACAATACACGCAACCGATATGAGCGCTGAAAATAGTCAATGCCTTGCGATAAAACTATTTAACTTAATAAATTTATAAAACAGTTTGTTGTTCGCTGGTCTTAACATAAACTACAATAGCTGGAGGAAAGTCCATATTACAAAAGTATATACAGTTATGTTACAACAACATTGGATAATGAGTAATGAAGCTTTTAATTCATCCGTTTTGTTGCAGAAATGTAATAAGTAATGCCTTCGTTAGTTAGCTAGTAATGTAATCGTTAGTTGTGGTTTATTAGTTGTGGATGTACTATGTGCATGCCAATTAAATGTCTGAATGTATGTCTATCTATCTGTTAATTAGTTATACCGTCGTTAGTTCATCAGTGATGTAATCGTGAGTTAATAAGTTATGAAGTGGTAAGCTAATCAGTAATGTAATTGTTAGTTAATTCGAGATATAATCGGTAAATAAACAGTAATATAGTCGTCAGCTAATCGATTCGACACGACATGTTTATTGCGTAAAACACTTTACAATGTTCATAGCATTTAAACAAATAAATCAATGAATGGAGAAAATGTACACAACACCTCGTGAGCTAATAGTTGCAATGTTATAACACCCTTTTATAATAAGGTAAGTATGCGTGTGTAAATAAATGTACAGAAAATCTGCATGATTATAACGATTCAGTAATTTCATCGATACTTAATAAGTAAAGCATTTGTTGATTAATCAGTGATGTTATCGTTCGTAAATAAGTTATTTAATCGTTGATTTATCAGTCGTAAGTTTATTGTAGTTGTATATTTTAACGCTGAACAATCAAATAGTTAAGGACCAAGATACATATTTACATCCTATGTCATTTGCAACGAAAAATCGGATATAAATTCGAGACCGCGAAGGATATAAATGTGTAATCGAAAGTGCATTTTTTCATGTATTCATCATATAAAAAATAAATGATTAATTATAAGAGGTCAATCACGTATGCCAAATTTCCTTTACCATGTGACCAAGAACTGATTTAAAGAGAAATATATTGTAATTTATAGAATAGCAAAGCAAATGATCTTGCCAATTCGTCTGCAGCTCTGACCCTGCATTATCTCGACAAAACCATGCATTCAGAATATAAGACAGGACAAGGAAATGAGAAGATCTAAAGCACCCAAAGTGATCATACCATGTCAGGGGGTAATGGAAAATTATAGAGCACGCTATGTCCGATGGGAAATAATGGACTATAGAGCATACTACATGCAGATATCCGAGAAGAAATGTTCGAATATATATCCTACTACGTGCACATGTTGGAGGGGGAGGTGGGGAAGAAAAAAAAGACTACAGAACATACTACACGCAGATGAATTGGGGGGAAATGGTGAAATACAGAGAATACTACATGCAGATGTCCGGGGGAAAATGATGGATAATAGCGCAAACTTCAGGCAGATGTCCGGGGAAAGTGGTGGAATACAAAGCATACTACATGCAGATGTCCGGGGGGGAATGGTGGAATACAGAGCATACTACACGCAGATGTCCGGGGGAAATGATATAATACAGAGCATACTACACGCAGAAGTGGTGGAATACAGAGCATATTTTCACGCATATGTTCGGTGGAAGTGGTTGAATACAGAGCATATTTCACGCAGATGTCCAGGGGAAGAGGTGATGGCAGAGCATACTACATGCAGATGTCCGGGGGAAGTGGTGGAATACAGAGCATATTTCACGGAGATGTCCAGGGGAAGAGGTGGAATGCAGAGCATACTACACGCAGATGTCCGGCGGAAGTGGTGAAATACAGAGCATATTTCACGCATATGTCCGAGGGAAGTGGTGCATTACAGAGCATATGTCATGCAGATGTTCGAGGAAAGTGGTGAAATACAGAGCACATTTCACGCAGATGTCCGGGGGAAGTGATGGAATACAGAGCATACCACACGCAGATGTCCGGGGAAGTGATTGAATATAGAGCATAGAATAAGAAGAAGAACGTTTATTCATCGAAAAAGTATATACAGACGATGTGTTTGAAATAGGTCAATATGACCCCTGATCAAACATTTCAACAAAATACTATGCAAATAACACATCGAACAGACACATACATGTACATTGAATTTACAAAATGGTTATTTGACTAGTGGCACATTATGGTTTAATTGCCTAACAAATGTGTAAGAACTAAGTTACTAGTGAAAATATCACAAAAAATAATAATAGTGGATGTTGACCTAATGCTTCGTTTAATTACTTTTTCTTTTGGTCACATGATATTGTTTACTGCACGAAGATGTCGGGGAGGGTGGGTGGTGGTTGTTGAGGTGTATGAAAGAGCATACTTGACGCAGATGTCTGGCGGGAAATGGTGGAATATAGATAAAAAAACTCTTAACTCGTTTATAAGTTAAGTCGATACATAATAATAACAAAAAAATATCACTCATACTGTATAATCATATCCTTATCGAACCCTTATGTCCGTTCTTTTCCACTAAACGAGCTTGAGTAATTATATATAAACCATATAAAAAATTTGTTTTGAACACAATCTTTAGTTCATGTTTACAGTTTATTCCTGCCGAGTATTAAATGCATTTTTATCAAATAGTTTTGTTTGTCCTTCTTTAATGGAAAACTGAAACTTATTTTGCAAGTTAAACATATCAATCCTTGTCGTATAATCAAATAAATTAAATTAATATGTTCTGCTTTTGTGGCTTTCTCTTGAATAAATTGAGTTATCCAGGGAATTTTCTCATACATCTGTTTTCAAAATAACTACACTGTTCTAAATTATGCCTTTCATCAGTCAAATAAATCTTACAGGACACAATTCAAGCATCACGCACCATAGAGCTTTCAATATTTCTTTCTAATCAAGAAATGATTTTTTTCTTAAGGTTATCGAAAGAAACATTGCATCTGGATTTTTTATGGCGGTACTTAAGGATTTATTTGCCTTAAAAAATACACCATTTCATCTAAGTACGTATATGAATATTATAAATCATTTTTAAAGCAAAAGAAGTCCCGCAAAACAATTGTCGTTAACCTATAGATCCTCCCGCTCGTCCGTGCTTTATGGTTGTTCTCTTTCTAATCTAATTCAAATTTAGCAAAATTCTTCTGCAATATTATGAAATATGGTACTATCACATGTTAAGAAAACCATCGCAAATTTTTCTATAGGAAAGATTTAGTCATATGTTGATTTCACATTGATGATTTTGAGAAAAAAATGGTCTTTCCTCTTGCGTAGTGTCTTCTAAAACGACATATCATAATTGGTATTTTAATGAACCTGACTATATACACTTAATCTCTTAATTTAGAGCATATTATGATAAATGAAATTATTTTTTCTGATTCAAATTGAATGTAAGTACAATAGAATGTTGTAAGGTCGTCATGATCACTTCAGAGTTTTCAGAGGTTTTGGCCAATTGGCATGTTTGCCTTTGACCATTTATAACATATACACTTATGGCAAAGACACAAAAGTAAACATATATAGGCATTACGTAATGGCAAGACATGTATACTATGCAATATCAATATCCTATTAATATATTAGAAAATATAACCACTATTATGACAACCAATAGAAGCAGATAAACATCTAGTGTTTCTTGTTCTAATTTCATAGTACGTATACTTTATACATACTTTTACATAAGTTTTGTAAAAATACATTCCTCTTTACTGACACCAAATATTTACTTTAAGCCATATTTGGCCAATACAATTTAGTATAGCAGTTTTTCCTAATAGGCTGTACAACAAAGTAGAAAATGATGTTCAGACTCCACAGTATTCTGTGAACTAAGTTTACATTTTCTATTTTCTCTACTTATATTGATATATCGACCCTTCTCTATTTCCAATAAATAAGATGATAGCTTAACATTTGATAACTCTTTACGATGATTGATAGTACTACGTTTGAACATATTGACCTCTTGATCTTTCTTGTTATAGTTGTATAACGCCTAATCATTCTGCACAAATCGTTTAAAATACTAACTTAAGAGGAGCTTTACTTACGCCCTTTATGTTCTTAATGCATCTATAGACGGCAGTCGTCCTTATTATATACTGTTCAATAAGGCCTCTCGTGCCCCATTCAATCTTGATTTGGGACCTCGTCGAGTGCATATAAACTTCAGATTGGCTATGCTGATATTTGCATGATTATCCCAAATGCCTTTAATTTTATTGTTAAAATGGAATTGCTAATACTTCAATGCTCATGGGTTTCTAGTCTAACGTCTCATGTAATTATTTTTAAAATAATCGTTACTTTATTTTTCCCCGAATGGGATTTTTTACGAGGTGTAACTGTCAGGGTAAATACTGCTGTATTGAGCCTTCTAGGTACAATGAATCTTAATGTTGCTTGAAAATAGACGACTATCACATGCACTAACTATGAGAACAAAAATGTCGCAGCTGATGTAAAAGCAAAGGTATTGCTTTTGAATGTCTCATTTAACACTGGTATCGCCATTGCAACCAGAACTTTTATTAACCTTTAAATGCTATATTGGAGACAGATTATTGATTAATACTAAAGCGGAATAATCAACAAACACTAGCGTATGGTAACTACATGATTGAATTGAATATATAGCAATCTTTATTTTGTTCATGCGTCAATAACATAGTATTTGTCCATTACACCGATTCGGCAAACTCAGCAGAATTTTAAGGTCGCCTGGACGTCATACAAAGTTGGTTTGACCTGGGATTTTGGTGTTTTTTTTGCCAATCCATTACGACCATTTATGACTGATGAACAATTTTCCAAAAAACGTTAACATTACATCTACGATCGTATCCGATGTTGGAGTACAAGAATGGCCCGAAGTAGCATCCTGGATGTGGTTTGTTCCTGATGCATTGTAACCTATGGTAATGTAGAGAATCCTTTGACCCGGCAAGTGTATGAAACGGATTACTGTGCCACAATCTTCCAGTCATGTGATTTACAGTGTTATGTGAAGATGAGAGAGGATATTTTAAATACACAAGCGAGACAGTTAAACGTTATTTCACTGAAACATATTTCCTGTTTGACCTTTTGCGGCTTGGTATAGTTCTGATAATGATTTTCTGCATGGAAGTAATTGTCTGCATATTTAAACATAATTTGCATTATATTTTTGTGTTTGATTTAACATTTAGAAGTCTACAGACAGTTTTTTATCCAATAACATTACATCTACGACCGTATCCGATATGGGAGTTCAAGAATGACCCGAAGTAGCATCCTGGATGTTGTTTGTTCCTGATGCAGTGTAACTTACGGTAATGCACAGAAGTCTTTGACCCGGCAAGTGTATACAATGGATGACTGTGCCACAGTCTTGCAGTCATGTGATTTACCGTGTTATGTGGAGACGAGAGCTGTATGTTTTCCTTCTATAATATGAGATATAACAACCCATGATTAAAAATGAAACAAGTATCATGCATATAGCTTTAAAAGTCTTTTTTAAGACAGGTAGTTAACTTGAATTTATATTCGAACATGAGGAATACTTCACGAATTGAAGAGCTTCTAGTAAAGATCAATACTGTACAGATTTAGTGTCAAAATAAACTAAATATGGTGGACAATTGTTATTAAGAGAGAATTTAAAAACTCATCGCAACAAGTGTTAAACATCAAAATCTGACAGGTCCATCACATCATACAGCGTTTCAATATTTGTTCTTGTTTGTTTTGTTTTTTAAAGGGACCCTCAATGACAATAGTACACGTTATTCAGGGAAACGGAATCAAAACAGACTATGGATAAAATACTTCCTACGGTAAAAGCTGTCATGCCACTTTATGTTTGTGATTTCGCCTGTTGTTTAAACTTTAAAAGCTCGCGAATCATACTTGCCATATAAAATGTCATGTTTTTCCCGATTTATTGGGGAAACATCGACCTTGAAGAGAAAACCAAATACAAATTTGGAATCAATAATAACAGGGGGTCATCTTGCACCTTTCCTTGTAAAACAACATTTGCATTTTTAGATTACTTTAATGAAGTTTCCTACCTCTGGGCGTGTTAACTACCACTATCCGGCGTTATCCACCACTTCATCTCGCAACAATTGGACTCTTAGATTTCATACTTGGAAGCATATATAGTTTCTGCTCTTGCTCTGGAGGTCACTGCGTAGGATATTTTAAATACACGAGCAAGACAGATAATCGTTAGATCACTGAAACATATTTCCTGTTTAAACTTTTTGCGGCTTCGTATTGTTCTGATAGTGCTTGTCTGCATGGAAGTAATTGTCTGCATTTTTAAAAGTAATTTGCATTTTATTTTCGTGTTTGATTTAACATTTTGAAGTCTCCAGACATATTTATCTTCATTATGCAATTTAAACTGATCTAAAAGAACGACTCAGAAGACAACATCATATAAAACAACAGCAGCATCAATACTGCGAAAAATCAAGCAGTTAGAACATACTCTGATTTAGCTAAATAATGCAAAGCCATGCAATATACGTAAATTAAAAATATCGTTGATCAATACCTGTTGCCTTTACTGAATAGAAAATTCACTTTGTGTTTGACTCAACAATCTACTAGCGCTTTCGAAATAGGTTATGTCGGACTCTATTATTGCATGTCGGCAAGTACAAGAATTGTGATAATTGTCTTTGAAATAAAACTGAACATATTTGAAACTTGTCCATGAAATATTTCTAACTTCTAGTTGCATATTGCAGTCTATTTTTTATTTCTTCAAAGATGATTGTTCGCATTTTAAAATATCCAGTTTACTAATTTTATATATTGAACTAAACATTCAGTTGCACAAGGACACACATATTAGATAAAAACCACATACACACGTACCTAAATTAAAACACGCTCATAACGAATGTTTCAACATCAACACAACTTTCACCATCCGCGAAGAAGGGGATTGTGCATAGTGTGGAAACTTTAGATTGCGGGCGACTAGTTCGGATTAGAGAAGCCCGACGAGACCATGGAATTCCTATCCTGATTTTAATGACTTGAAAAAACAGCAACAAGGACTTTTCCTTTTTCCGTTTGTCTCCATTTATCAAACTTTAGAACGCCCTCCCTCCCCACTCCAAACCTCTCGGGAGACACTAACAGCAGCAATTACATACGAAAAAGCGCGTAATCCACTTTTTAGTTTGTTCAAAGTTTAGTATATGTCATTGTATAAACAAAAGGATTTAAAGTAATAAATACAAATTAGGACAGATTATTGGTTTTTCACTTTCCGCAATGGCGGACAAGTTAAACGAAGAGTATTTGACAGGGGAAATAATTCGTACTTTACTATTAAATAGGCTGTTAAACAATTACACAAACCATGGATCTTTTTTAATCTGCTTCTCTAGGCAATATGATAATTATAGTGTTATTTTACCACACATCCCCTTCCATTGTCATTCTTATTTAACAAAAAAGAAAATATCATCGTCTGATAACTATTTCTGTAGATAAACTACCTATCCCTGGAAACGTGAGGAAATCATCTTCCTTTTTATACACACTATACTATAAAATGGTCTTATTGAGCAGTATCATGTCTATATAAGCCAGTATCTGCAAACTGAGCGCATTCTAAAAGAGATTGGTCTCGAAACCCTCTGAAAGTTCAATTATTTCTTTTTTAACCCGTTTGAGATAGTGTCAAAATCAATTTTAATGACATGAAACATCCAGATTGGCTTAATCAAATTTGAGTGAATATCAAGCATTATGCTCTAAATGTTTACTTAGAAGCTTCCGATTCGTTTTTTGAATTAGTATTGATTCGTTTGATAAACGGTCAATTATTTGTTATTTGTTGTATTAGTGTGGTATCTTAAAAAGTGAACGTGTCTTTTTTTCTTTTCTTGCTCCTTTTCCCTTTCTAGAAATATTATACACGTAACCACTAATCGGAACAAGGAGATCATATTACATCCCCAGTGTATGGCTATATTACAGACATATTTTTTTTGAAAGGTAACAAATCGCCTAATGCCGTTCATGCCGTTTTGGATAAGTTGTGTGTTAAGGTTCGTTCATCAAAGCTGTCTACTTTATATTTAGCGGTAACAAAAATCTAATGAAACAAGTTTTGACTAAAAAAACCAACATATTGTGTATAAAAGTGTATACAATTGATTAATGGAAAGTTTTGACAGTCAGTGTTATGGAATGTGAAGTATCTTTCGACTCTTATTTTTACTATACTGGTCAAACTGTTTGCCTCACAAAAATGTTCCTGAACAATTATCTGCATTGGACATACCCTTCAAAAAGGTGTATAAGGAGTACAGCAAAAACGATATTTGGACTCAACCTTTCGAAATATAACAAATGGAAGGGCCTTAGTTCTCCTCAAAATATATTCAGTCAAATAGTTTAACTTTACTTGCACATTATGTCTTTCAATCTGTGATGGTTTAAAGCAAATAATCTAAATAAGGTATTCGACACCCAACGGGATTCATTAAACCATATATTCTCGCTTTATGAACATAAACGATAAAATAAAGATTTACAGAAGACATAAAGGCGCCAAAGCCAAACACAGATATGAGAAAGAATGAATAAATCACTTTATAACCATTCCTTCTTAATTTGCAGACCAGCAATTAACCCTCTGATCATAGGGACTTGGATGTGGTAGGCTTATGGATATTGTCCCCGATTGCAGACAAGAATAACCGTCACCGGGTGTTAAAATTCTGTTTCAGGTGGATTAATTGTTCTTGTTTTTATTTTCAATAGATTATTCAGAAACCATTCACAATGAGAGAAAGTAAAATAATAATATAATGTATGTATGGTATAGATCAAAGACATGTTTAAATTTCTCAAAACAAAGTAACGGTGATTAAATGGTTTGACCTTGAGATACAAAATGTTTTGTAACCTCCAAAATATAACGTGCTGCATGCGATACTCAACATTAGACTTGTGTTATCTGTGACTTGAGACAAATCAAATCTAGTGTTACAGTGATCAATGCCTACAAAAACTCCTAAATTGTGTGCACCGCTGTAATTAATTCCCTTAACAATTAATGTCTTGCATAGACTTGCTTTTATGTGTGCACGTTAATATGACAATTGCTGTGTTTTAACGTCAACCTTAGATGTCATTTGGGCTTTGAATGATCGTGCTTATTCTAAAAGGGAATGTTTACGGCACCAGAATGCTATTTTTTCTTTCTTTCAGTTAAGAAATATATGTCCTTACTGGATGTATTGAAGATAATACAATGAAAAATAGTATTTAACCTTAACACTAAAATTAAGCAAAAGGATGAATAAAGAATCATGCTTACTGAAAAACTAGTACTTTTGTCATTCATGATTCTGAGCATAAATTCTGCAAGTATATTTCAGCAAAACAGCATGCTTGGTATTATAAAAATACATCTTATTTAGTAAAAGTTTAAATTGTACGTACTCTGTATGGTGCAATACCAATGCATAACATGATCGTCTGCAAATCACAGAGGTTGTTCACTTATTGCTGAAAAAAAAATGAGTTTCCACTGGCAATGCTCTCTCAATTGATCAGCACTTGTCATCGTATATCAAAAGCACAGTGGTGCGAAACAAGCATTGGCTGTATGAAATCATTGAAACCCTGGTTCGCCTTGGAAAGTGGAACATTTCTGTTAAAATTTGCAGCTCAAGACTAGGAATTGCGAACATCAAGTAGGTCGCCATGCAAAAGCAAATGCTTAAATTCAACGTAAAGTACACATCGACGGATATTGAAAACGAACATTTTGGTTTCTGTGCTGATCAAGTTGTCAGTAGTCATATCTGGTTTCTGCTCTTTAATGGCTGATGAGGCAACTGATCGGTCAATAAAGGTGCAACTTTCTATGTGCATTCGTTTTGTTTAAAAGGTGATCGAGAGGTAGGCCTGACAGTGTCTTGGCACTTACAAGTTTATAAAAGGAATATAATTGACACAAGGCATACTCAAATATCTGCAAAGCACTGGCTTAAATTATTTTGGATATATTTTGGATTCAGATTGAAAAGAAATCCCGAGAACCAATTTCTATTCATAGGCCAGGCTACACCCTTGCCGTGTTATTTTAGCAAAAAGTTTTGACAGGAGTAATTGAAAGTATATAGCTGCGGCAACATATTCCTTGTAATATAGCAGTAAGTTTATCAGGAATAAAGTCGTTAGGTAATGAGTAATATAGGCGTTGGGTAATTATTAATGCAGTCGTTTATTGATTAGTAATATAGTCGTTAGCTTCAGTGTAATGCGTTGTAGGTCAATCAGTTTTGCAGTCGTCAGTAGGTCATTGATGCAATCGTAAGTTATTGAAAATATAGCCGTTAGTTTAAGTGCAATGCAGATGTTTGTTAATCAGTTGTGTTGTCGTCAGTTCATCAGTACTACAACTGTTAGTAAATCAATAATATAGTGGTAAGTTAATAAGTAAAACAGTCGATAGTTAGTCAGCTATGAAGTCGTTAGTAAGGCTGTAATGTAGTCGTTAATTAATCAGCCATGTAGTCGTTAGTTAAGCAGTAATGCAATACTTTGCTAATTATTAATGTAGCCGTAATTTAGTCAGCAACGCGGTTTCGTTGTTTTCGGTGTGGTTGGTAACGAGGTGTTCTTCACGCACCAATTTCAAACATTTGATGATCAAGAAACATTTTGTTCCGGTACCTTATGGCTTGTCGTTATTTTTGTTCTCCATTGTCTTCTTCAACAATTCGTACAAAAAAGATAGTATATTAAAACAATTTTTCCAATATTCTTGGTTTGAAATTATAATGATAATTATTGCTTACCCAAACGCTAGTGTCGTATTTCAATTTGATAAAAGGATAACGCTCCATTTTTTATACTATCAACCCCGCCCCCCGTTTAACCATTTAACGAACTTGAGTGAGTATATATATTATTTAGTGTCTAGTGAAGATCGCCGTGGACTCTTTTTCATAACGCCTTTTCAATTCTTTTTACGGCGTTTTCGGCTAGCTACTATTCTGCATATACTTCGAAAAGTTTTGTGTATCTAGAATAATAGTTTTTTGGGGCATTCTAATTACCTGCTGACGAAAGAATCACAGACAAATATTCATAATAAAAATGCATGATATGGACACACTTTGTAGCTTGTGTTGACATGCATATTCTCTAACACATATATTCGAATAACGCCTTTGTAAATATTGTTTTCAAACGCCGTCACTTGCATTTAAATTGACCAAAATTACCTATAAATAATACCTATTGCGCTATCCAGCTCCAGACAATGCATGAGAGTTCAACCCCCTTCGAGCGTGGGGATTATTTTTCGTTAAGTGTCTGATAAACGCATTTAATCATTCGAAGTCGGTTGACAACCAACTCTAATGAAGCCTGCTTATTGTTACAGTCTGCCCCATCTAATACCGAACTTCCGATTGGCTATGCAGATATTTGTTATCCGTGATTTCTTTAATGTTGTTGTTTAACTTAAATTGCAAACTACCAAATGTTCAAGGACGTCTGGTAAAAAAACCGTCTCAGATTGTCTAACGTTTTGTAAATAATTATGCAATTAACTGTACATCAGAACGGGCCTTTTACGGGATGAACATGTTGGGGTTATTTAACGATCTCAGAGTAAATCGATAATTTCAAAAAATATTAATAATACTGATACAAAACAAAAAGGGAATAACATTAAAATGAGATGAAATACATTTCTAAAAAGCAGCATAGTTGAATATTACTGCATTTTTATGATAATGAATGTCTGCATGGTAGTGCGTGATTGCATGTTTAAACATCAATTCTATTTATTTGCGTGTACCATTAAAACATCCAGATGGCTCCAGACGTTCGTTTGCTTTTTTACTGGTAAATCTTTGTTGATCTGAAACGCAGTATGTTCAAATTCAACAACGAAGAAAATAAGATGTTGCAAAGTCATGGGCATACGAACAAATGACGCAAAAGACATCATTATCAACACCTGCTAGAGTAAGTGAGAAGTGATTTGATATCATTTATATTCCTTGTTAATATTTCATTTGCTAGGTCTAAAATGATGACAATGACGGTGAGCAGCATTGTGCTTTCCTCGCTACTGTGTCACTAGTCCTGATAAAACACAGAAGCAAATAAGGTGCGGCGTACTGTTACATGCAACTGTTTTAGTTGTATACGTATTCTTAAATGGAAATAAAAAATAAACGAAAAGGGCTGTCCATGGTTGGCCTCGTGAAATGGTTTCTGTCGCTTTATCAAACATATTTAAAACGAATGATCAATCTACTACCACAAATACATACATAGCATGCGATATGGTTGTAATCTTAAGTGCTTCTCGATACACGTGTTTTTTTTCTTGAAAACATGAGACAAAAACGTGAGCGGGATACATTTCTTAGCGGATTGAATATTGACGCCATTTTTTTCAGGTAATGTCGCAATAAATTTATTGATAAGAATATATGTCGACATAGCGTGAATGCAAGATTAAATATCAGCTTTGGAATGTAAAAACTAATGCATTCACATACGTACATCTATGTTTGGAATTTCTTTCAAAATTCTTTAAAGAAAACAACTTAAAGTTCTTAAAGGTAATGTAAACTTTCTGTCTTTAATTACTTATTCCTAACACAGAAGCTCAAAAAATATATAATTATGTGTGTACATGTATACTTGTCTCGAAAACAGTTTTATAATTTAAAAATACGTTCGGCTCAATCATACTTATAACATGTTTTTAAAAACGTACTTAGAGTCTTCTAAAGTTATTTAAAAAACAAAAACAATGGAAATAAAATTGACCAAATGTTGATGGACATAATAGAGATGCGGTGACTTCCAGTTAAACCTCAATACAACGTTCAAAGGTGATGTTAATATCAGTTCAATCTTCTTATCAACTCTACCATTTTATTGTAGCATTATTTTTTCAAGCAGTAATCAAACATGTTTCCAAACGATAAAAGGGTCAGTGCGACATGATTGTGTGTCATTCATGTGATAACAGGCAAATGTCAAGCAAGGCCCATAACTCCGTGTTTATAGGGTCTCTTTCGTCAAAAAATACTCACCAATGCTGTTTTTTTTTTTTAAATATTTCGGGCCTTACATTTAAGCGAAATTCTGTGCAATGAAAAGCGTTCTATATAAGAAATAATACTAAAACCAAATAAATTGTTCAAAGTCAACAAATGCATCAGATTGGGTACATAATCATCCATCTTTGCCAAAACCCTGCGTAACAAATATTCTTAAAGCTTCTGCATACGGTTTTATTTTGTTTTCTTCTATCATTCTCTCCAGTCCCTAGTTTTTCTTCTTGCGCCTGAATACCGCGTACCAAGAAAAAGGTTTAATTGTAACTATAAAGGTGCATTTAAATGCAAAATGTCAGTAGGGTATTTTTGCCGTCTGACCTAAACTTGGCCTTTTCTTACTAAAGGAAAGTATCAAAATGTCAGGAATAGACAAATTATCCAATTATCACCATTAGCCCAGCTGTCAGAATTTCCCTTTGTAAATAATGGATACGCAATTATTGCTATTTCTCCGAACAGATCAGTAATGATTTCTCCTGTCGATATAGCTTCTATTCCTAGACTAGTGTCCCTCTTTTGTGTTATTATTATTTGAAGAAGGGCAAGAAAAATAATCAGATAGTCAGTGTTATGATTGATGTTGAAGAACATCTGTTATAGGTGAACATGTTGCTGCCCAAACAAAGATTCCTATGATTATTAATGAAATCTTAAGAATACAACATCTTCCTAACAAAGGAACATTTTTATACTTTGTCAAGATTGAGCTATACTAGTTTAGGTAATATTAATAGTACACAAATTAAAGCCACGCTCTCTCTTCTGACCAGATGATCATAAAATGTTATATTTCTTTACAACAAATCAGAAGCTAACTGGCTTATAAGCACAAAACTTATTCAATATTAAATGTATCCAGTATTTTACATGCATGAAAAATGACACTGCAAGCTACTCTTGTAACATATATCATGTATACTTTGCTTCATTTATATTTTTCTCATGCTTACTTTACAACGAATCCACACATACATTTTGTAACCGTCGGAAGATAAGATGATGCACACAATTCACAACATGCAAAGATTGTCTACTGCTGGGATTTTAAGTATCAATCATTGTGCCATAATATTATTATATTTTACGAAAACATCCCGATCGGGTAAAAAGCTCTTATTTATTACCATACCAAGCTCGGTCATGAATACGTTTGTTTCAGTATATGCACGTTAATAAGAAAATTGCGTCGTTTTAAAGCCAGCATACATCGAATGTGCGTTTCTTCCAATACGCACCGTAGTAAAAAAATAATGATAAATATTGCTTGTCCAAAAACTGTCAAAAACAAAGGACTAAGATCTGATTTAAAAAGACATACTTTGACGAAAAGCAAACGTTATGGTTTTACCAGTTGTCTGCAGCCCTGTTGTTCTCAATAAAACACAAGTTCAGAATGGGAAACCGATGAATAAAATAAGATGATCAATAGTAGATATTCATAAATGTCCGGAGAAAAAATATTGACTGTAGGGAGAAAACAAGGAATCAAAAGACGTTTTTTGTAAAGGCAAAACCTTTTGTGATCAAGACAAGAATGTTATAGATAGGTAACATACATCTCCTTTTTCAAACCTTGGTTTCTTCCGTTTACTTTAAACGGCGCAAAAAATAGGTTGATGCAGAAACATGTTTTCTTTATTTTAATGCATTACCGTGTTTTCCTCATTTGACGTGTATGATTAAAAAAGCAAATGATATTGGTACAGATCAAATATATACTCCTTAAAAGGATGCGTGAAACTAATAGCTAAACAACTACAAATTCCCCCCAGTATAAAAGGGGCCAAAATATTGTTGATATTTTTTTATCAATTATATGATATTGTTTTTTTATAAACCACATAGTGTTTCTTTTAACCATAAGCCTAAAATGGATATAACGTGGTGGTTATTTGTAGATTAAAAGGAAAGCACGCCGAACGCAGTGAAAAGAGATGAATTTCTTATTCAAATTGATGAAATGATAGCGGCTTCGTTGGAGAACAAACACAAAGAAAATAAATGAGACAAGCTTTTCACAAGGAAAGTGTACATGTTAATAAAACTGTTTTTTTGAATTCAAAATGGCATTTGATTAAACAAACAAGAAAAGCAATGGGTTGACATAAATTAGTTACCGACAAAGGTTATATAGATGAATAGTGTTTGTGATATTTTTCCATGTTTCTTGTTTGTGATTTTTTGTGTTCTATGTCTTTGGCGTTTACCCAGTGCCAATATATACGTAAAATAACATAGTCAACACTGTTATGAAACCAGAACGTAATGTGATTAAACATTCTTTATTTTACAACTGTTTTCACGATTTTGACAAAATTCTCTTCTCTATGAAAGGGATTTAGAAAATTGCATTTCATGTTCATATACATCCTCTAGGTGTGCCCGCTTAGGCAGTAGGGTACAAAATATGGCCTATTGCGCTCCAATTTCATAACGCTCTTCATTTCAGTCTGTTCAAAATCATTACGCAACTAATTTCTGTTTAACATTAAAGATTAAACTTCCTCACGAAATGTATAGATTTGATATATACGCGATTATTACCAGAATCATAACCAGAAAAAAACAGAATTTCTTTCAAAGGCGGAAATTGTGATCACCATTCTTCTGTTCCGGCAAAAAATAATTACAATTTTCTAGAAACAGGACCTGTCTCGAAATACTGAACGATATAGGCATCAGTACAGAAATTGTTTTGATTAGTTTTTATCATAATGCTTTTAGAACTTTTATAAAGAATGTAGTCGTTACAATTTTTCAAATATTTTCTCAACGTTGATGATGACATCTTACTATTCATTTTATTTTTTTCCGGTAGCGTAAGTCTGTAATCTTATTAAAATTTAAGACAATTAAGTAGCCATGAAACTGAGATCTAGTTTAATGGCACAATGTTTGAATTCCAAACGCAAAACAGACAAGACATTCGGTTATTCATATACGCAATCGCGCATGTACATACGAACACACAATGATGCACACAACTGTAAAACTATTATGATGTAGATTTCTAATTGAGGTGGTGTCTGCCATGGAAAAGTCAGTACAATCATAAAGTTCGTTACAGTTATTAGACTGCCCAAACTTATTCAGTTATGAATTAGTATATTTAATTTAAATCTAATCTATTTTCCGTGTCATTCTCCTAGTGTGCACGTACTACAGATGACATATGGGCTTTGAAATAACGTGTCTATGTCCTAATTGGAATGGTTCTGGCAAAATATATCCAATTTTTGGCTAAGAAAAATAGCAGATGAACCTAAGGATAATAACGTCTGCCCGAGGAAGAACAATGAAACTTACTGTATTTACTGTAAGTATATTTGCACTGTGTTTTTTTCTGGAGTTTTGTGCTGATGCTCCACGTTTCTTGTTTGAGATTTTTGTGCCTGCATGCTGTCTGCATGATCGCCCTTGTCTGCATGGTAGTGCTTGTCTGCATGGTAGAGCTTTCAATGTCTGCATGGTAGTGCTTGTCTGCATGGTAGAGCTTCTCTGCATGATCGTCAATGTCTGCATGGTAGGGCTTGTCTGCATGGTAGAGCTTCTCTGCATGAGTCAATGTCTGCATGGTAGAGCTTCTCTGCATGATAGTCAATATCCGCATGGTAGGGCTTGTCTGCATGGTAGAGCTTCTCTGCATGATAGTCAATGTCTGCATGGCAGTGCTTGTCTGTATGGTAGAGCTTCTCTGCATGGTAGTCATTGTCTGCATGGCAGTGCTTGTCTGCATGATAGTGCTTCTCTGCATAGTATTTTTGTCTGCAAGGTAGTCCTTGACTGCATGGTAGAGCTTCTCTGCATGATAGTCATTGTCTCCATTGCAGTGCTCGCAGCATGGTAGAGCTTCTATGCATGGTAGTGCTTGTGTGCATGATCATACTTTTCTGCATGTTAGTGTTTTTCTTCAGGGTAGAAATTGTCTGCGTGTTGTCTTCACATTCGTCCTTGTCTGCATGGAAGTGCTTTTCTGCGTGACAGTGCTTGTCTGCAGGGTAGAGATTTTCTGCATGTTAGTAATTGTCTTCATGATAGTCTTGTAGTGCTTGTCTGCATGTTGGTCCTTGCCTGCATGGTAGATCTTGTCTGCAGCATAGCGCTTGTCTGCATAAAGATCCTTGTCTGCATGTTGTATTGTTTCTGCAGGGTAATGCTTGTCTGCCTTGTAGAGCTTTTATGCATGGTAGTTCGTATCTGCATGGTCGTGCTTGTTTTCATGTTAGTCCTTCTCTGCATTGCAGTCCTTGTCTGAATGTTGTAGTGCTTCTGCATATTTAGTGCTTGTCTGTAGGGTAATGCTTCTCTGCATGGTAGTGCTTGTCTGCTTGGTAGTGCTTGTCTGCAGGGTAGTGCGTTTCTGCAGGGTAGTGCTTGTTTGCATGTTATTGCTTGTCTGCATGTTAGTGCTTGTCTGCATGGTAGTCCTTGTCTGCATGGTAGTCCTTGTCTGCATGTTAGTGCTTGTCTGCATGGTAGAGCACATCTACATGTTAGTGCTTGTCTGCACGTTGTAGAGCTTGTTCACATGTAAGTGCTTGTCTGCAGGGTAGTGCATGCCTGCATGATAGAGCTTGTCTGCTTGGTAATGCTTCTCTGCATGGACAAGTACTTGACTGCAGGGTAGAGCTTGTGTGCATGGTAATACTTTCCTGCATAGTGTCTGCATGGTGTTGTACTTGTCTGCATGATAATTTGTGTCTGCATTGTAATTTTTGTCTGCATTGTGTAGTACTTGTTTGTATGATGTAGTACTTGTTAGCATGATTATGCCTGTCTGCGGGATAATGCTTGCCTGCAGGGTAATGCTTCACTGCATGGTAGAGCTTGTCTGCAGGGTAGTGCTTGTCTGCAGGGTACTGCTTGTCTGCATGGTGTAGTTCTTCTCTGCATGGTGAAGTGCTTGTCTCAGTAGTGAAGAGCTTGTCTGCAGGGTAGTGCTTCACTGCATTGTGTAGTGCTTCTCCGCATGGTTGTGCTTCTCTGCATGATGTAGTGCTTCTCTGCATGATGTAGTGCTTGTATGCAGGGTATTACTTGTCTGCATGGTGTAATGCTTTTCGGCATGGTAATGCTTCATTGTATGGAAGAGTTTGTCTGCAGGGTAGTGCTTATTTGCATCGTAGTGCTTGTCTGCAGGGTAGAGCTTGTCTGTATGTTGATCATTGTCTGCAGGGTATAGATTGTCTGCAAGATAATACTTATCTGCATTTGGTCGTGCTTTTCTGCATGGTAATGCTTGTCTGCATGGTGGATCTTTTCCGCATTGTAGTGCTTATCTGAATGGTTGTTCTCATATTGTAGTGATTGTCTGCATGGTTATGCTTCTCTGCATGTTTTTGCTTATCTGCATGTCATAGTGTTTGTCTGCATGGTGTAGTGCTTGTCTGCATGGTGTATTGCTTGTCTGCATGATGTAGTGCTTGTCTGTATGGTGCAGTGCTTTTCTGCATGGTGTAGTGTTTGTCTTCATGTTAGTACTTGTATGCATGGTGTAGTGCTTGTCTGCATGTTGAAGTGATTGTCTGCGTGGTAGTGCTTGTCTGCATATTGTTGTTTGTGTCTGCATGGTGTAGTGCTTGTCTGCATAGTAGTCCCTTTCTGGATGGTAGAGCATTTCGGTATGATGTGGTGCTTGTCTGCATGTTAGTGCTTCTCTGCATGGTAGAGCTTGTCTGCATGTTAGTGCTTGTCCTCATTGTAGAGCTTGTCTTCATGGTATTTCCTGTCTGCAAGGTAGAGCTTGTCTGCATGTTATTCCTTCTGTACATGAAAGTGCTTGTCTGCATGGTAGTCATTATCTGCATGTTGAAGTGCTTGTCTTCATTAAAGTGCCTGACTGCATGTTGTAGTGTATGTCTGCATGGTGTAGTGCTTGTCTGCATGTTGTAGTGCTTGTCTTCATGGTAGTGCTTGTCTGCATGTTGAAGTGTATGTCTGCATGGTGTAGTGCTTATCTGCAAGTTTTTCCCTGTCTGCATGGTAGTGTTTGTGTGCAAGGTAGAGCTTATCTGCAAATTATTGCCTGTCTGCATGGCAGTGTTTGTGTGCAAGGTAGAGCTTATCTGCAAGTTTTTCCTGTCTGCATGGTAGTGTTTGTGCGTAAGGTAGAGCTTATCTGCAAGTTATTGCCTGTCTGCATGGTAGTGTTTGTGTGCAAGGTAGAGTTTATCTGCAAGTTAATCCCTATCTGCATGGTAATAATTGTGTGCAAGGTAGAGCTTATCTGCAAGTTTTTCCCTGTCTGCATGGGAGTGTTTGTTTACAAGGTAGAGCTTATTTGTAAGTTATTGCCTGTCGTCTGCATGGTAATGTGTGTGTGCAAGGTAGAGCTTATCTGCAAGTTATTGCCTGTCTGCATGGTAGTGTTTGTGTGCAAGGTAGGGCTTATCTGCAAGTTATTGCCTGTCGTCTGCATGGTAATGTGTGTGTGCAAGGTGGAGCTTTTCTGCATGGTTGTGTTTGTGTGCAAGGTGGAGATTGTCTACATGTCGTCTGCAGGTCAGTCCTTGTCTGCATGTTAGTGCTTGTTTGCATCATAAAACATTAAAAACATTTTATTTTCGGATATAATTTAAACATCTAAAATACATCAGACAGTCATGGGGCTTTCATCTGAAAACGTTTACAGATTGTCCCATTGAACAGCAATGTAAAAACATGTAGTTACGTCCGACAATGGTTTTTGACAGCGATAACGCATTATATAAAAAATACAAGAAAACAAAGTCAACAATAGTATGGAATGTAAGCACCAAGAAGGTATTGTGAATAAGCTTTTTTTAATTCTAAATGCCTGCAGCACCCCGACCACAGGGATATTGTCAAAATTCTCTGCTAAATTGAAGGGATTAAGAAAACATCATAATCTGTTTGTCTACACTCCCTATGTGTATCCGCCGTCACACAACATATTGCCTTATGCGTCTCGACATGGATACGCTTGTCATTTTTGTATTCTCAAATGCATCACCGACTCAATTTTATTTTTTGTTTAATTTTTTAAGATCAAATTTCCTCATCCAAAAACGTAGAGAGCTTTCAAAGGTGTAAAGTATGATCACCATTAGTCTGTTCAAGCAAAACGTGATTTTGATATATCCAGACATATAAAGAAACAGTGATGTAATGAAATGCTGAAAGATGTAGTCATCGGTTCATTAACGGTCATCGTTAGATTTTATTAGTGAATGACAATTTTTGTTTTTCAGATAATCCAGTAAATACATATTATCAATTATTTCCAAATGTGGATGTTGTCATTTTATTATAAAACTTTGCAAATTTTGTAGCTATTAAACTGAGATCTAGTTGTATGGTATGATGTTTAAAAACCAAACGCAAAACAAACAAAAACACCCCGAATTACATATACGCACGCGCGCATTCACAAACACTTAAACAATAACTCACAAACTTGTATAACTTTCAGCATGTTGATTTCCAATTGATTTGGTCGCCGTCGTTGAACAGTCTGCAAAATCAATACGTTCATAACAGTTTTTCGAATACCCAACCTTAACGATAGATACATGCACCCGAGCCAGTAATAAGTTTGAGACCATTATTAATGGTAAACACAATTTATGTATAGATTTCATTGAAACCACGACCATATACTTACACCAAATAAAAATAAATAGACATCATAGAGCAATCAAAACAACTCATTAAAGGTATATGAAAACACAGAATAGAAACACCGGTATACATTATTAGAGATATCAAGACAACCCATTAAAGGTATACGAAAACGCAGAAAAAAAACACCGGTATTTTGCAATGAAGCCTAGGTTTTCACAAAAGTCGCCTTGTACGGTGCACTTGACTGAAAACAGACTTAAGGTGTTTTAACAAGAGAGACAAATTGTATGAACACTCTGTAAAACGAGGGTCTAGACCGAATTAGGTTTGTACGACCATGTTGTTCAAAACGTTAAATAAAAGGGTTTTTAAAAGTTTTGTGACAACCTCCTGAACAAAACGGTATTATTCATTTTCAGTCCGTTTACTCAGATAAAACTTAAATTTCGTGCTGTATGCTTTTATTCAGTTTCATTCAACACTTTTCTGACATACGGAATTTTCACAGGGGAGTATCCCGTGATTGCTATAGTACATCTGCCGAACAAGATGGCGAATTAATCAACACTTTATTTCGCAAGCGGAAAATTGTGGAAATACGGGGCTTTGTACTTCATTAAAATACCTAATTAAGTATGTTTATACCAGACAAGAACGTATAAAGTGTTTAGAGAATAGATATTATAAAAAGCATTACCCCATATTTACATTCGCTGGATGTGTATTCATAAAGGATTAACCAACTCATGCTTCTTTAAAATAAAGCAACAGCGCCATAAAGATTTCACCGTTTAATCCAGACTATGCCTTGGAAAATATGTTGCAGATATTATTTATTGCAAAATTGACCTCAATTCTTCGAAATTGATGACTTCAATGTTATGCCACGACGGAGAATATGATTTATTCCAAGGAATATGTACATCAAATTAGCTGCTGCGTTAACAAATAACACTTTGTGTCTAATTACAAAGATATTTATTTGTATGTAAACATAAATGTATTGCCTTGAGACATTACGGAAAGGATCAAACGGAATCATGGAATAAATAATTGAAATAATTATTGATTTTATTGACAACACATGTTGTACTGTAAATGGTTCCAGCGGTATTGCATACTTAAACTCCGCATAATAAGCATTCAATGTGATCGGAAGAGTAAAAACAGTAACAATCATCGTTGACGAAATACGGGATGACAATAAAAGCTACCAAACAGCAATAAATGCCAACTCTTTCTGAAAACATATTTGAAGGCGCAACTGTATCTAATAACAAATACGTTTCCAACTCCCAGTTTCCTAAGATGCATAATGTGGAATAAGATTGCTGCTGCAAATATCACAAACTTCGCTAAACAATTCTTATTGATGGACCTAACAATGGAGCATTCACGAGTGTATGTAAGAGACACGCAACATTATTAATTACAGACATAAACATATACGCTTGTCAAAATAGTGTTATATTGGTAATGATTTCTGTGTTCGTGTTCATCACTAGTCCTGTTAAAACTTAGAAGCAAATGAGGTCTGGCGTATGGTAATATGCAAATATTTTTTTAAAGTTTTATACTAAACCAGAATGATGTCCATGGTTGGCCTCGTGAAATGTTTTTATCGCTTATTTAAACATATTTAAAACAACTGATCTATCTAATCACAAATCCATACATACAGAGAGCATGCGATATGGTTGTAATCTTAAGTGCTTCTCGATACACGTGTTGTTTTTTCTCTTTGGTAAAAAGACTCACCAACGCTGAATTATTTCGGGCCTTAACATCAAAAGTAATTCTGTTCAATGAATAGCGTTCTGTTTTAAGAATAATACTAAAACCAGATATATTGTTAAAATAAACAGGATTTGTTTTTATTTTCTCCTTGCATTCTCTTCAGTCCAAAGTTTATCTTAAAAAGGGCCTGAATACCGCGTACAAAGAGGGAGGTTTTAGTTTATTATAAAGGTGCATTTAAAAACAAAATGTCAGTAGATCATTTTGCCGTCTGACTTAAACTTAGTCTATTCGTACTAAAGGTAAGTAGCAACATGTCAGGAAAAGACAAATTATCAACATTAGCCTAGCTGTCAGTATTTCCTTTAGTAGATAATGGTTACGCAGTTATTGCTGCAACGTCAGCTTCGATAACGTATGAGCTGTAAAACCGTGATGATTGCAATTTCTCCGAACAAATCAGTAATGAGTTTCCCTGTCGAAAGAGCTTCTATTCCAAGATAAATGTGGCTCCTTTGTGTAATTAAAAATTGATGAAAGGCACGAAAAATAATCAGATAGTCAGTGTTATGATTGATGTTGAAGAACATCCGTTATGAGTGAGCAAATTGCTCTCCAAACAAAGATTCCTATGAAAGAAAAATGAAATCTTAAGAATACTTGTAAAGTTTTAACATCTTCATAACAAAAGAGCAATTTTATACTTTGACAAGCTTGAGCTATGCTTCACTCTCTATTCTAACCAGTTGCTCATAAAATGTTTATATGTCTTTGCAACAAATCATAACCTAACTGGCTTTTCAGCACAACACTTATTCATTAATGAAATGTATCCAGCATTTTAAAAACATGAACAATGACACTTCAAGCTACTCTTGTAACATATATCATGTACACTTTGCTATATATACATGTTTCTAATGCTTACTTTACCGCGAATGCACATATTCGTTTTGTAACCGTCGGAAGATAAGATGATTCACACAATTCACAGCATGCAAAGGTTATTTACTTCCGGGGTTTTCAAGAATCACTTATTGTGCTATTATATAATTATATTTTTACGAAATCATTTCCATCAGGTAAACAGCTTTTATTGATTACCATGCCAAGCTCTGGTTGTTTCAGTATATGCAAGTTAATAAGAAAACTGCTGTGTTTCAATGTGTTTTAATGCCAGCATACATCGAAAGTGCGCTTCTTCCAATACCAATCATAGTAAGCGATAATGATAAATATTGCTTGTCCAAAAACTTTCATAAACAAAGGTCTAAGAACTGATTTAAAAGGACAAACTTTGCAGTAAAAAACGGCATGCTGTTTCCAGTTTGTCTGCAGCAATTACCTTGCATAATGTTCTCAATAAATGTACAATTTTAGAATGGGAAACAGATGAATACAATAAGATGATCTATAGTACGAAATTAATATATGCCCGGAGGAATAAGATTGACTGTAGGCAGAACACAAGGAACCAAGAGACCTTTATTGAAAATGCAAAACTTTGTGTGATCGAGACAATAATATGATGGACAGGTAATATGCATCTTTCTTTATTAAACCTTGTTTTACTTCCGTTTTTCTTTAAATGGTTAAAAAAATGGAAGATGCAAAAATATATCTTTATATATTAATGCATTACCGTGTTTACTCATTTGACTTGTACGATTGAAAGCACAAATGCTTTTGGTACAGATAAAAAGTGTTTACCTTTAAAGGATGCATAAACCTAATAGCAACTAACGCAACTATACATTACCCCAGTATAAAAGGGGCCAAAATACTGCTAATATATTTTTATCAATTTATAATATGTTATTTATGAACCACATTTCTTTTAACCATAAGCCTAAAAGGATATAAATTGAAGGTTATTTGTAGAAAAGCATGTCGAACCTAATACAAAAAGGATTAATTCTTTATTGTAACTGATGAAATAATGGCGGCTTTGTTGGAAAAAACACACAAAGAAAATGAATCAGACTTCAGTTCCACAAAGAAAATGTGCATGTTAATATGTCCAATCTGATTCTATTGTTTTCAAAAACCAAACAAAACAGCAATGGCCTTACATGAATTAATTTCCTACAAAAGTTATTTAGATGAATAGAGTTTGAACGAAGTGACATAGATCACTGTCTTTGGGATTGAAAATGTGCATGCAAGACCTGTAAAAGTAAGTCCTCGGATATGTATTTATCTGACGCTTCCGTCAATGATTGTCTACATAATATTGCTTATCTGCATGTTTAAACGTCTTATGCATTATATTTTCAAATTTAATTTAAACATCTAAAATGCTCAAGACATTCATTGGTATTTTATCTCTAAAGGTTTGTACAATTTAATCAAATATAGTTTAAGCTGAACAAAAATGTCAAACATGTAGAAAAGACAGACATGGGTATATGGCAATGACGACGCAATATATACGATACAATAACAAAGTCGACAATGTTTTGAAGGCAGGACGCAATGCGATTAAATATTCTTTATTTTAAATGCATTCATCATCCACGACTTTGACCAAATTCTCTTCACCATGGAAGAGATTTCGAAAATTGCATTTCATGTCCGTCTACATCCTCTAGATGTGCCCGCTGTGGCACTATGGAACAAAATATTGCCTTTTGCGCTCCAAATTTTTGATGCTCTTTATTTTTGTCTGTTCAGTTGCATTGCGCAACTCATTTATAATTTCTGTTTGACATTTAAGATTAAATTTCTTCTCAAAACGAATGGATTTGATAAATACGGCGTCACACATTATTTGACAGCAGAATTATTTGAAATCGAAAATTGACCTCAAAGGTGAAAATATGATCACCGATGTTCTGTTTCGGCAAAAAGTAATTAAGATTTTCCAGACAACTATAGCCATAGGACCAGTAACAAAATACTGGAAGAATATTCATCAGTACAGTAATTGTTCTCAATAGATTTTATCATTGAAGAACTATTGTACAGAATATAAACGTTAAAAAATATTAAATATCTGCTCAACGTTGATAATGCAATTTTATCATTCATTTTATTTCTTCTAATAGCGTTGGTCAGTAATTTCATCACAATTTCTGCAAATTAAGTAGCCATGAAACTGAGATCTTGTTGATTGGCACAATGTTTGAATTCAAAAGGCAAAATAGACAAAATATCCGGGAATTCATGAACTCATACTCACACGCAAAACCAAACACACAATGACGTAAAACTATCAATATGTCGACTTTAAATTGAAGTGGTCTCTGTCATGGAACAGTCTGCAAAATAAAATAGATCCTTTCAGTTTTTCGAATGCCAAACCCTATTGATTTGATACATTACTAGATTTGAATTGAATACAATTAATTAATCCATGTCGATCTCATAGTGTGCACGTACTACTTAACTTGCCGTACGTTAATGTCATTATAAGATGCCGTCTAGGCTTTGAAATATAGTACTTATGTCATAATTGGAATAATACTGGCACAATATTCCCTGGTTTTGGACTGATGTCTTCGATTGACGCTAAAGACAATAAGAATAACTGAACAATACACGCAACCGATATGAGCGCTGAAAATAATCAATGTATTTTGCGATGAAACTATTTAACTTACAATATTTATGAAATAATGTGTTGTTCGCTGGTCTAAACTTAAACTACAATAGCTGGAGGATATTCTATATTACAAAAGTATATACAGTTATGTTACAAAATATTTAATAATGAGTAATGTAGCCTTTAATTTATCCGTAGTGTTGCAGCAATTTAATAAGAAATACCGTCGTAAGTAAATTAGTAATGTAATCGGTAGTTGTACTTTGTTAGTTGAGGATTTACTATGTGCATGCCAATTAATTGTCTGTGTGTATGTATGTCTGTCTGTTAATTAGATATACCGTCGTTAGTTTATCAGTTATGTAATCGTGCGTTAATAAGTTATAAAGTGGTAAGCTAATCATTAATGTAATTGTTAGTTAATAAGTTATGAAGTGGTAAGCTAATCAGTAATGTAATTGTTAGTTAATAAGTTATAAAGTGGTAAGCTAATCAGTAATGTAATTGTTAGTTAATAAGTTATGAAGTGGTAAGCTAATCAGTGATGTAATTGTTAGTCAATTAGAGATATAATCGTTAAATAAACAGTAACTTAGTCGTTAGCTAATCGACATGATACGATAGGTTTATTGCGTAAAACATTTTACAATGTTCATAGCATGTAAACAAATGAAGCAATAAATGGAGAAAATGTACACAACACCTTATCTGGAGCTAATAGTTGCAATGTTATAACATCCTATTATAGTAAGGTTAGTATGCGTGTGTAAATAGATGTACAGAAAATCTGCAAGATTGTAACTATTCATTTATTTAATCGATAGTTAATCAGTAAAGCATTTGTTGATTAATCAGTGATAGTTATCGTTTGTAAATAAGTTATTTAATCGTTGATTTATCAGTCGTAAGTTTATTGTAGTTGTATATTTTAACGCTGAACAATCAAATAGTTAAGGACCAAGATACATATTTTCATCCATTGTCATTTGCAATGAAAAATCGGATATAAATCCTAGACATCATAGAAAATACATGTGTTCTTCGAAAGTGCATTTTTTTCATGTATTCATCATATTAAAAATAAATGATTAATTATAAGAGGTCAATCACGTATGCCAAATTTCCTTAACCATGTGACCAAGAAGTGATTTAAAGGGAATTATATTGCAATTTATAGAATAGCAAAGCAAATGATCTTGCCAATTCGTCTGCAGCTCTGACTGCATTATCTCGAAAAAAAGATGCATCCGGAATATTGGACAGGACAAGGAAATTAGAAGATCTAAAGCACCCAAAGTGATCATACCATGTCAGGGGCTAATGGTAAATTATAGAGCACTCTATGTTCGAATGGAAGTATTGGACTATAGAGCATACTACACGTAGATGTCCGAGAGGAAATGCTCGAATATACATCCTACTACGTGCACAAGTCGGAGGGGGAGTTGGGGACGAGAAGGACTACAGAGCATACCACACGCAGATGTTCGGGGGAAATGATGGAATACAGAGCATACTACACGCAGATGTCCGGGGAAATGATGGAATACCGAGCATACTACACGCATATGTCCGGGTGAAATGATGGAATACAGAGCATACTACAAGCAGATGTCCGGGGGAAATGATGGAATACAAAGCATACTACAAGCAGATGTCCGGGGGAAATGATGGAATACAGAGCATACTACACGTATATGTCCGGGGGAAATGATGGAATACAGAGCATACTACACGCAGATGTCCGCGGGAAATGATGGAATAAAGAGCATACTACACGTAGATGTCCGGGGGAAATAATGGAATACAGAGCATACTACACGCAGGTGTCCGGGGGGAAATGATGGAATATAAAGCATACTAGACGCAGATGTCCGGGGGAAGTGGTGGAATATAGAGCACATACACGCAGATGTCCGGGGGAAGTGATTGAATACAGAGCATACTACATGCAGATATCCGGGGGGGGGGAGGGAATGATGATATTAAGAGCATACTACACGCAGATGTCCGGGGGAAATGATGGAATATAGAGCATACTAGACACAGATATCCGGGGGAAGTGGTGGAATATAGAGCACATACACGCAGATGTCCGGGGAAAATGATTGAATACAGAACATACTACATGCAGATATCCGGGGGGGAGGGAATGATGATATTAAGAGCATACTACAAGCAGATGTCCGGGGGAAATGATGGAATATAGAGCATACTAGACACAGATATCCGGGGGAAGTGGTGGAATAAAGAGCACATACACGCAAATGTCCGGGGGGAATGATTGAATACAGAGCATACTACACGCAAATATCCGGGATATGTGGTGGAATACAGAGCATATTTCACGCAGATGTCCGGTGGAAGTGGTGGAATGTAGAGCATACTACACGCAGATGTCCGGGTGAATCGGTGGAATACAGAACATATTTCACGCATATGTCGGAAAGAAGTGGTGAAATACAGAGCATATTTCACGCTGATGTCCGATGAAAGTGCTGAAATACAGAGCACATTTCACGCAGATGTCCGGGGGAAGTGTTTTACAAATAACAACAATGTGCCTTGTATCAATCAAAATATATTACAGGACACAATTCAAGCAGCTACGCACCATAGAGCTTTCAATATGTCTTTCTAATTAAGAAATGATTTTTTTCTAAAGGTAATCGGAAGAAATAATTGCATTTGGAATTATTATGGCGGTATTTAAGGATTTGTTTGCCTTAAAAAATACAGCATTTCATATAAGTTCTAATATGAATATTATAATTCATTTTTAAAGCAAAAGAAGTCCCGCAAAGCAATTGTCATTGACCTATAGATCCTCCCGCCCGTCCGTGCTTTATGGTTGTTCTCTATAACTTTCTAATCAATTCAAATTAAGCAAATTTCTTCTGCAATATAATGAAATATGGTAATATCACATGTTAATAAAACCATCGCTTTTTTCTGTACCATTTATGTGTGATCTTAACCTATCACGTCACATTTTTGTAAACAAAATAATTGGAAACAGCAATTGCAACAATTGCTTAATTTGACATATTTCACAATACAATTTAGTCATATATTGATTTCACATTAATGATTTTGAGAAAAAAGTGGTCTTTCCTCTTGCGTATGTGTCTTCTAAAACGACTTATCATATTTGGTATTTTAATCAACCTGACTATATAAACTTAAACTCATAAATTAGAGCATATAATGATATATGAAATTAAAATACTTTTTATCTTTTTTTTTATTTAAGTTGAATGTAAGTACAATAGAATGTTAAAAGGCCGTCATGATCACTTCAGAGATTTCAGAGTTTTTGGCGAATGGGCATGGTTGCCTTTAGCCATTTATAACCTATATACTTATGGCTAAGACACAAAAGTATACATATATAGGCATTACGTAATGACAAGACATGTATAATATGCAATATCAATATCCTATTAATATATATAAAAATAAAACCACTATTTTAACAACCATTAGACGCAGATAAACATCTAGTTTTTCTTCTTGTTCTAATTTCATATTACGTATACTTTATAGATACTTTTACATCAGTTTTGTAAAAATACATTCCTCTTTACTGACACCAAATATTTACTTTAAGCCATATTTGGCCAGTACAAATTAGTGTAGCAGTTTTTTTTATAAAATAGGCTTTACAACGAGGTAGAAAATGATATTCAGAATCCACAGTTTACATTTTCTATTTTCACAACTTATATTGATATATCGACCCGTCTCTATTTCCAATGAATGAGATGATTGCCTAAAATTTGATAATTCTTTACGATGATAGTTAGTACTACGTTTGAACATATTGACCTCTTGATCTTTCTTGTTATGGTTGTGCATGCCTCTTAATACATAACGCATACTACGCCTCTGAATCATTCTGCACAAATTGTTTAAAGTACTAACTTAAGAGGAGCTTTACTTACGCCCTTTATGTTGTTAATGAACCTATAGACGGCAGTCGTCCTTATTATATACTGTCCAATAAGGCCTCTCGTGCCCCATTCAATCTTAATTTGGGACCTCATCGAGTGCATATAAACTTCATATTGGCTATGCTGATATTTGAATAATTATCACAAATGCCTTTTATTTTATTGTTGAAATGGAATTGCTAACACTTAAATGCTCAAGGGTGTCTATTCTGACGTCTCATGTAATTATTTTTTAAATAATGTGTTATTTTATGAATCCACGAAAGCGATTTTTTACGAGGTGTAAATGTCAGGGTTAATTTCAGTCTGAGAGCAAATCACTTATGAGGAGACTGCTGTATTGAGCCTCCTAGGTACAATCAATCTTAATGTTGCATGGAAATGGACGACTAGCACATGCATCAACCTTGAGAACAACAATGTCAAAAATGATGTAAAAGCAAAAGTATTGCTTTTGAATGTCTCATTTTGCACTGGTATCGCCATTGCAACCAGTACTTTCATTAATCTTTAAATGCTATATTGGAGACAGTATAGTGATTAATACTAAAACGGAATAATCAAGAAACACTAGCATTCGGTAACTACATGTTAGATACAACTGCTTTGATACGTTTAATGCCGACTTGATATCAAAGATAACAATCAGAGTTTGGATGCACTTCATTGTTTTGTTCACAGTTAAACGTTCAACTTAATAAATTTGCTAAATTGAAAAAGCTATTACTTCCCTGTGTAGAACAGTTATGACAGTCGTCATGGATATCACGTCATGGTAAACAAAATCACGTGACTGTGTTCAAAATCGAAATAAAGACTTTCATTTCCGTTACGTTTGAGGCAAAACAAAAATTCAATAAAAATACATTTTTTTTAAATATGTAAGGTTGAATGTCGACGTGTCCAATCGTTGCGAGATGAAGTGGTGGAGGTAACGTTGGAAAGTTGTGGGATAACACTGGATCGTGGTAGTAAACACGACAAGAGGTAACACATTTCATAAAAATTATCGCGAAATTGAAAAATTTCTTAACAGTGATATGTCCACGTTGACCTCCTGTTGATATTCATTTAATCTATGTATTTGGTTTCCTGTAAAGTTTCGCCTTCACTCCAATTTTACGGGAAAACACGACAGTTTATATGAAAGTATGATCCGCTAGCTTAAAATGATAAAAAATATGAGAAAACACGACCGTAAAATGGCAAGACAGCTATTATCCTTGAATATATTTTTATATGTTGCTTGTTTTGATATTGTTAGGTATAATGAAGTGTTATATTGTCATCAAGGGTGACTTCAACGATCAACATAGTGTAACGCTGTATGATGTGGGGGACCTGTCTGAGTATGTTGGGTAACGCTGAGTGCATGGTGGTTTTAAATTATGTTTAAGCAATTATCCAACATGTATTGACATTCTACAATATTCACAGCTGCTCCATCAGAACTCCGGAATATCACACTAGTTTTTCAAACTCGTCTTTTCTAAATTGAATTCTTTATTGTGTTCATAAGCCAATAACATAGTAGTTTCCAATTACACCGATTTGGCAAACCCAGCAGAATTTGAACGTCGCCTCGATGTCAGACACCGAAGTTCGTTTGACCTGGGATTTTGTTTGTTTTGTTCAAAGCGTGTTGAAAATTCATTACCACCATTAATGATTTATGATCAATTTCCAAAAACGTTTTGGTTTCAAATAACGGTCGATATCTGCATCCGATAACATTACATCTACGACCGTATTCGATGTTGGAGTGCAAGAATGGCCCGAGTTAGCATTCTCGCCGTTGAGTAGGTCATTCAACAACCTTTTGATGCCATCAGTTTCACTGTCCATGTTGGTCACAGTTTGAACCGTAAGAAATGAGCATTGTATATATCAATATATTAGCATAAGCAACAATAAAAACATAAAATTGTGACCGGTTTCGAGTGTTGTAGTTTGTTGCTGGTGCAGTGTAACTTATGAAAATGCGGAGAATCTTTTGATCCGGCAGGTGTATGAAAGGATTGCTGTGGCACACCTTTCCAGTCATGTGATTTATCGTGTTGTTTGAAGATAAGGGTGGCAATTTTTTCCTTATAAAATATATGTAACAACCCTATGATTAAACATGAAACAATGATTGAAAACAAGTATTATCCATATGACTTTAAAGTTTCTTTAAGACTTTAAGACAGGTAGTTAACTTGAATTTATATTCGAACATAAGGGATACTTCACGAATAGATGAGCATCTATTATAGATCAATAATGTGCAGATCTAGTGTCAAAATGAACTAAATATGTGAGATTATTGCTATAAAGACATATTTTAAAAACTCCTTGCAACCAGCGTTACACATCAAAATCTGACAGGTCCATCACATCATACAACGTTGAAATATTTTATTATTTATTTTTTTAAAAAGAAACCCTCAATGACAATAGTCCATGTTATTCAATGACACAGAATAAAAACACACTTTAGTTAAGCACTTCCTACGGACAAAAGCTATCATATCATTTTATGTTTGTGGTTTTACCTGTTTTTTAAACTTTAAAGCTCGCGGATCATGCTTGTCATATAAAATGTCATGTTTTCCCCCAATTTATTGGGGAAACGGCGACATTGTAGAGAAAACCAAATACAAATATGGAATCAATAACAACAGGGGGTCATATTGCACCTATCCTTGTAATAAAAACATTAACATTTATTGATTACTTTAATGTAATTTCCTACCTCTGTTCGTTTTTACTACCACTATCCGGCGCTATCCCACCACTAATGTCGTACGTGTAAGCATATATCGTTCTGTACTTGCTCTGAGGTCACTGCAAAGGATATTTTAAAATACACAAGCAAGACTGTTAAACGTCAGTTCACTGAAACATTTTTCCTGTTTGACCTTTTTGCGGCTTCGTATTGTTCTTATAATGTTTGTCTGCATGGAAGTAATTGTCTACATATTCAAACATAATTTGCATTTTATTTTCGCGTTTGATTTAACATTTTGAAGTCTCCAGACATATTTTTTATCATACAATTAAAACAGATCTTGAGGCAGACGAAAACATCATATAAAACAACAGCAACAACAATACTGCGAAAATCAACCGTTAGAACATACTCTGATTTAGCTTAATAGTGCAAAGCCACGCAAAATACGTAATTAAAATTTCGTAGATCAATACCTGTTGCTTTAACTGAATAGAGAATTTACTTTGCTGTTGACCCAAAAAGATAACTAGCGCATACGAAGAATGTTATGCCGGACTCCATTATTTGCATGTTTGTAAGTACCAGAATTGTTATAATTGTTTTGGAAATAAATTTGAAACTTGTCCATGAAATGTTCCTAACTTCTAGTTTGCATATTGCAATCTATTTTTTATTTCTTACAAGATAATCGTTCGCAACTTTACAGTTTATACAGTTTACTATTTATTTATTCAACCAAACATTCAGTTGCACAAGGTCCAACAGATTAGAGAAAGAACGCATACATACATACCTAAATTTAAACACGCTCATAAAGAATGTTTCAACATCAACACAATTGTTACCGTCTTTCGAGCAGGGGATTGTGCATATTGTGGAATTTTTAGACAGCGGTTGATTAGTCCGGATAAGACAAGCCCAATGAGACCACGGAATTCCATTCCTGATTTTAATACCTTAAAAAAGCAGCACCAGGGACTTTTCCCTTAGACAACATTTTCAGTTTGTCTACATTTGTCAAACTTCAGAACGCCCGCCCTCCCCACTCCAAACTTCTCAGGAGACATTAACATTAGTTAGTGCATCCATGAACGCGTACAACCATCTTAGTCTGTTCAAAACCAACTTAAATTTCTGCTCAAAGTGAAGGCGTATATGTCTTGTATAAATAAAAGGATTTATCTATACGGCTTAACACAATTAGATACATCAGTTTTAACGGACATCAACAAATTTGTTTTAAAAGGGGAAAATATTATCGCTATTATTCTTCTCCGGCAAAAAGTAATTAAAAGTTCTCCAGACGTATAATAAGGCACGAAAGCAGTAATATATGACAGGGGGATAAAGTCATCATGACATTTATTGTACTCACTAGTAATAATCGTGCATTGTCTATTTTCGTATTTCAGAAGTTAGTCGTTACAAAATATTAATTATTAGTTTAGTGTTCTTCTTTTTTGATAACGTCGTTTGACCCCTTATAATAATTTTAGTCAATAACATGTGCACATTTAGTAGCTTCAAAACTGTAAAACCTCGATCAAGTTTAATGGCACTTGCCTCGAATCCAGAATCCATAAGAGACAAAGAATCTAGAAATATATACGATTGTACGCGCACAGACAAAAGCGCACATCCACGCATGGTTGTTATATTGACTTCCTATTGATAAATGTATTAGAGCCAGCATTAATTTTCATTGTTACATGTATTGAGTCTAATCTCAACGTATGGATTAACTTCAATGAAAGAATAACAGTATCAAAGCATATATGTAGTTTGTTTCTTTGTATGATGACCCACTGTGAGTCAACTGTTAGAGTGGTCTAGGGGTATTGAACAGTGAAATCCTCTCTTTGCACTGTATGTCTGCTATAAACTATTATGTCAGCGTAATGTCTAGATCTGTCAGTTGTTATTATGGATATATTCAGTATGTGTCAGAAGAAGTCTACTATATAATTACATTTTCTTCATGTCATGATCGAATTATTTACCCACTGTCTGTCCGAATCATAACACAGGCTAGTGAAATGCTGGAATCGCCGTCTAGAATAACTGAACTACCTTTTTCTGCGTTATTTACATAGGAAATGCATGCCTATGTTCTGATGAAGCTGATGTTTCTTTTTAACAGCATAAACAAATTGCGTATGGTTCTGCTGACCATTTACATGTGACAATTGTTTGATGAATTTTGAAAAGCTTTTCGACTTCTTACGAGATCCTGACACAAACACAACGTTAATAGAGATGTTATTTGATTTGCTGAAACTAGAATAATGAACACATTTGACAGCGACAAGGTAGCTAATAATTCGACTTAGTTAACACTAGTATCTTTTCAGCTCGATTGTGACAAAAGCTGATGAACTCTGCTTTAAAGGCCTAAATACCTTTTAGAAGACTTAACAATTAAAGTATTTAACATAACCTTTGTAAACTTATTCCAAGCAAAATTTATTACCTATTGCTACATGACATACCCTATTCATTGACAAAAAGCAATACAAAAATAAACATTGTGTAGTATAATATAGCTTGGAAGCAATGTCTATATTCCAATATTCTTAAGGGTGAAAGGTACATAATAATGATTCCGATCTTTAAGCGAAACATTCCATGTAATGTTGAAACAGCTATTGAAAAACACTTCAATTCAATAACAAAGTCATCACGAATATATTCTAAAGAAGTAAGACGTATGGCATAAAGAAATCATATTCAGCTGCAAAGCCTGGATTATAAATATTTCAAGTATTTGTTTTCAAAATCTTTTATCCAAAAATGTTTTGCTATATATTATAAGGTGTGGTACTAGAAATATACAAACATTACTTTTTGTTTGTTTCATTTATGGTTAAAAATGTTATGGTTCAGTTTACACTACTTACTTAAAGTTAATATTTCCCAACGACATTAAGTTTCATACGGGCACTTCCCGAGTGTGAAATAACAAACTTTCAAACTGAACCCTTTCATTGAAATTGAACGCAGCATTGCGTAGAGTAGTGGTCATAATTGTGCTGTATACATACATTTTATCATTTTTATGATTCTGCTTAGAATGTCATATCATAATTTCTTTTAATAATTTCAAATAATTTCTTTGTGCAATTAAACTTGATATTATTTTGAGTCCAACATAAAAAAGTCTTAGAAGAAATAATTCCATAAAGGGAAGCCTTTATCGGATTTGAAATATTAAAATGCTTTAAACTATGACTATTCAGACATTACAACTGCGAGCACTGCACCAGGCTTGCAACGAGTAAAATCATGTGATACTTTGCAATGATCTTGATTCATTACAATAGTATTGTTTATATTATTGTTTTCCATCGCTTAATTACCAGTATTATGTTAAATGTCCTGTATTCATTCTCGAATTTGTAAGTGTGTAAAAAAGATGTGTTTTGAGTTAAGTTTATAAACGTGTCCGTATGAGGCTAATTATCGGTAAAGGTGTTTATTCTTAAGAAGTTCAGTTCTCTTTGCTCTATAGTATTTCTTTGAAAACTGTTGATTTTTCAATTCGTAGTTTCATGGAATTAGGATAATATTACTGAATACTTAGTATGACATAGGATAAGACATATATTACCAGGTGTCTACTAAAGCAATTTGGAAAAGAAGGACAACTCAGTAACCATTACTGACGCTGCCCTTCATTGTAATTTCCCCTCAGTGTTTGATCAAGAACCTGGCAAATCAATTGTGTTTAAAGACCATATTCATACGGCCCATGTACAATAACAAGTATACAAATATTGTTCAACATAAATAATTATGTTCATAATATTATCACCTTGTAATATTGATTTTACTTTTAAAGGTTTTACTACAAAATTGTCATATTTAAAAATCAGTATCTACGATAGAAGAAAAAGCATATGTAATAAAGAGGCTTTTCCATGTTGTATCCGGACCGTTGCGTGATAATTGACCATAGTACTCGCGTCTATATCAGGACGTTATTAGTCACTCATGCAGTGCATTAACCTCATTATAACCCACAACAGGCTAGGAAGTCGCTATTTAAGGAATGAATTGCGTGGTTGATGTCATTATCGGGGTATGAACGCAATTAGGTTGGTCAATGTGTGTGGAGTCCGAAGGACTCCACGCGTACTTTGACCAACCCAATTGCGTTCATATCCCCGATAATGACATCAACCCCGCAATTCTTTCCTTATATTTACACCAATGTTCATTTTTTCATTCAAGAATTGTTAAAAAAAATACTTCATTTCATTTAAGAAAACCTTTCAGTAATCCGTTCTTACCCATTCTGTAAATAGAACGACCCGACTTTAACCGGGAACATTATTTTTCAAATGACGTCACAATAACGCGGGAAAAGATCAACCACTTGAAATCACTTTAAAACGTGAAATTGAAACACTTCTTGTACCAATATATTTAAAATATAATAAACTAACACTTTTAAAAATGTTGATCTATATTTTACGGGACCTGCAGACACAATACAACCAATAACAAGATCAATAGCTTTCATGTATATTGTTATGCAATGAATTACGATCCGAACATATCCGAAGATGTTGCGTTCATCGATTGATGAACGCAATTGCCGAAAGGCAGTTCATTTAAGGAATGGAAGTTGAGGTGTAAATATTAACTTTTAAATGCGCTGTCAGTGTATAATAGCGACGTCATTTAATTTATTAAAATGAAGTTACAAATTATCGACTTTTGTTATATACAAACTTTTGTTATCTTAAGTATTTTAAGTTATAAATGTATTGAATGATCACACATGTATGTGTCTTCATGGAGGTCACGCTTGCAAATGTCAACAAAAACATGCTTCACTGCATTTGCTTGCGTGCCCTCCTGTGTTCACATCGCATAAACACACGGAAGAAATGCAATTTATTCTTCAATCAGCATATCTTTTTCGACGTCAGAGTATTATAGGATGATTCCTTGAGGAGCCTGGCCGAAGCAAGGTATTAAGCAAGAGAGAAACGTAATCTAGCAAAAATTATCACGCAACGGCCCGGCTCCGCCATGTTTTTAACATCTTTAATTCATTGTTTGGCTTCCTTATAATATTCACTATAGTAAGTATGGATTATGGCAAATGCCTTTCCAGTTGTATTGCTTTCATCTTGCGACTAGACGACCATGATAAGAAATTAATTGAGAATAAGCCAAGTCGGCAACAAAAGCTGTTACAGTAAGTGGCTACTGCCCGCGAAGAGCCGTCGAATTCAATGGAGTTTGCATTATTCATATATATACATTCCGAAAAAGGTAACATAAAATATAAGCATACACCAGATCCAACGATTGGCGACCTCAAGTGTGTGTGTGTGTGTGTGTGTGTGTGTGTGTGTGTGCGTGTGTGTGTGTGTGTGTGCGTGTGTGTGTGTGTGTGTGGTGGGTGGGGAGGAGCTTGAAGGCGTACAAAGTAAGGTTATTGGTCTTGCACTCGATACGCGGATTGTATGTACCGAACACATGAGCTTAGAAGTTTTAAAATCCCTCAATGCATGACAAATTTTCAGCGAGAACATGGTTACCTTTACTTTAACTGTGTATATAAATGTATCACTCTATATTGTATAATAACTAAATTCTTTGTGTGACTTTGAACTTTTAGATAGTGTCTTTTGTTTATCACGCGTCACATAACCTTATGTACGGAACACAGGCATAGATATATATTAAATAATAATTAAAAGGTGTGAGTTTGAGGAAGGTCATGGGTCTTGAATCGACACATCATGTTTTAATTTTCCTCTATTCATGACAAAGATACAGGCCAGTAGCACCAACAGTACTATTTCTGTCATCCCGTTTGGTCTTCGACAACACGGCGGTTGTATAAGACCAAAGACTGCCCTTTTTCTAATAAGATTGCTGATGGGAACCGTAACAAATGCGTATTCATTCAGCAATGATGTAATTCATTGAAGCCAACTCTTCCGGATGAGAATACCATTGAGCTGGCATTGAGAACAATAGCAAATTCCGATCATTTCCCTATATTTACGCTATCGGCCGAGACGAAGATATAAACCATTAGATACTACAAAGAAACAGTGTCCGAAAGATGTCTGTATGTATGCTTTAATGAGAAAAGTTGAAACCCCATTTCACGTTTATAGTTACGATATATTATGAATACCTGCTATAGACCTTTTCTTTTCTGAAATGAGAGAATTTGAAAGCGGGGATATACTGTATGACGAACAAAACAACGTGTTGGTTTACACTCTAACCAATCGAGTGTTATTCGATAAAAAATACATCTATTCGATATACCGCACCCCTCCTAAACTTCAGTTTAAGTGTGTTCACTTGATACGCTGTACCTGAAATCTAACTCGAATGGACATAGCAAACGAATAGCTTTATTTATGCGCTACGCCATCCAGAAAGTGTCAATTTAAAACAGAATGGTTATTGTAAGATTTATTTGATAAACACAAATTACGTGCATACTTACAAAGTTGCTGTATCAAACTAAAATATTGTTTTTCATAACGCGTGGTAATAACTTTGCACTTAGAATGATATATTAAGTTTAATATTACCAAAATAATGCAAACTTGAATTGAGATAAATGCATTAATCGACCAAACGTGCAAAAACAGTAGCTGAAATTAAACATTAAAATTAATAAAAAGAAATAAAATATTTATATTTATTAACTTATGGCATCTATTTAAAGGAAGTATGTACAATTTTTTCAAGATAATACTTTATTTGTAAAAAGTCAATTAGAGCGACGCGGAGTGAGTGTCAGCGCTCATCTGATGTTTTTTGTCCAACACAAAGCATAACCATTACCAAAGCCTTGATATGCACGTGTATATTGTAGGTGGCAACATAGGAACAAGGTTCATTTTCAAGTTTTGAATGGTTTCTCAGTAATGGGTAACATTACCGTTATTTGTTAAAAACGACCCTGACAACGCCAAAAAGGCTATGAGAACAACAAGACTCGCATTCACTTGCAAATATAATAGTTTAATGGAGAATTTGTTTCAAAAGCTTAAAAAGAGAGTTGAAGTTAGCTTTCAAGTATCTACTCCTCATATGTATTTGAATACTTTGCAAGAGCAAGCATATTTGTTACATATGTATACGGCTCGGAACTCCAGAATGGCCAATAGTCAGGATAATCGTTGTAGCCATGAAAATCAATTGGCACTGGCTCTCCAGATACGCCTTTTTTGATAAGCTCTTGATATTCTTGCTCATAAATCACACCCTGCACCGCAGTCATGTATCCCTGGGGTTTATCGCCTGGTATGAGCGTCCTCCGGTTCATCGGGTATCTGACACCAGTCTTTAATTGTACATGAAATAAAGTATCAACACGAATCAATAAAAACTATATATGAGCATTCAATGCCACCTGGTCTTACATCAGTAAGTGCATTTATAAATCGTTGATTGTCAATGTTAACAACTTCAGTGTCTTCAGTATCATTTAAAATGAGTGTAAGTCTTATAAATGGAATGCCGCTTAACCATTCAGAAGCATAATACACATGCTAGGAATGAAATGCAGAGGCCTAGTTTTGAATCGGGATTGTTCATTGCCACAACGGATATTGCCTGAAACTGTTTTTTTAAGAGGACGACCAATTAAATAGCTTATCATCCGGAAATGATGAGAAATGGGAAGTCCTCATCAGAATAATTAATTTATGGTCCAGCTTTAATCTTATTAGTTAACTTGTTTCCACATTTTCAGCGTTATATTTCTAATGCCATAGGACCTTAAAATGCATATAATATTTTTTTTTAAGAATTCGGAATTGAAGTAATTTCAAACCGTGTGTCCTTTGACTGAGCCCGAGAAGAAGGCGTTCCAAGGCTGGTAGGTGAGACCAAATTCGTAAGCCTGAAGGAATGCAGCGGCCTTTGACACTGTGTCCTTTACTTCTGTGGGTGTGCCTGCAGAGGCAAAAGTGGTTATCGCAGTTTGGTAATGAATTTTTATGAAACAATTCCGTGGAATGAAAAGCCAGTGGCGTAGCTTGGCTGACATTATTGAGTTGGTCGTAAAAAGATAAGGGAAATGCCCCGGATGCCTATTTTTATTCAGTTTTATTGCCGAAGATGCGTGTTGGTGTATATTTTATTTCGTAATATAGTTTTACAAATACATCAATATCCTTACATTTTACCTTAAATGTACATTTGTAACGTTACCTTAAAAACACAATTTAAAATAAATAACGTTATGCTTTACTTTTGAATTTGCATTATTTCGATCTTTCGAAAAGAAATGTAGGACATTACCTATTTAGGCATTCAGGAAGCTACGCTCCTGAAACCTAAGCCTATTAAATCAATAACGTGACTTTTGAACGTATTTCCTTTATTCACAACATCATTGTTTATTGTACTCCTTTAGTTCCAAATATAGATGTAATAGTGTGCTATAATTACCTTTCTCCCATATAAGTTTCTTAGTCTGTTCATCAAATACCGTCCATGTGCTCAGTAATGCGTTAATTGCCATCCCAGTTGTAAACAATCGATCTTGTCCACGAACCTATTGAAAACAAGTCATTTTTACGACTGTGAATTTGATATATTATTTTAAACAGATGCGCTACTGGTATATCGTCATTACATTTATTATACTCATTCTGGCGTTGTTTTCAATATGTTTAGACATCAATGGCTTACATGATGTTTGCTTGCCAGAATGAACGGATGCAAAGTTCAAACAAGGCTTGTGGCCAAATTTTTCGACGAATCTGTAGCAAAATGAAGCTTCAACAATGTTTTTAACAATTAAATAATAAGTGTCGAACTTCTTGTCAAGGATTAAACAATCGAGCAATATATTGTTATTGAAACATACAATAAATAGCTTACCAAAGTGTTGTTGTTGGCATCAATGTCTCCGTCGCCAACAAAATCGTCGTAATATAAGTGACCTTGACTATCGTTCTTCGCTTTATTGAGAAGGTCTGTTGTCATGTGATCGTGTAGCACCTCGCTTAGACGTTCTTTGACATCATTCAAAATCTACCGACAAGGGTAAGTCATGGAAAATGTTGAAATATGTTAACACAAATTTTTAAGATATATTTCGAAAGAAAAAAACACACAAAAAGTATGTAGATAGACGAAACATGTATTAAAACATTACAATTTCGTTAATTATTATGTACTGTTGAAAAAAGAAACACTATTACCCAAGCCGTTCGGTAAGAACACTATTTAGCGAACATAGCAAGCGTACAGCAATCGACATCAATACAAAGTATAAACAAGGTTATATCATCATAATTGTTGAAATAAGTTAAGAATAGAAACTACACTCTGCAGGTACCGCATTGACAATGAACATTAACAGGTATGCTGTGACCAACTCAGAGACACTGCATTTTACCGATTTGCAGAAATCGATCTTGGAAACAGAATAGATTCTTTGTTAGATAAATTAAATATACAGTGAAAATACCGGATGGGGTAGTGGTCCGTGTTTTTCTTTCCTTGTGATTTCCCCATATGTACGGGCAACAAACCAGTAAAACTCAATGGCGGAGGGATAATAAAGAAGGGCCAAGTCGTGTCTAGAGCTGAAGTTGGTTTGAATCATTGAAGCGATCAGGTTTGAAGTATTCCAGTATATTTGCTGAAAGAAAATGATAAAACAAAGAAATATTACTGGCATGGTTTCAACAAAAATTCAAGAGGCAGTTACTTATGTGTTTCTATTTTATTATTATGTCCGTGCATTTATAAAGTAGAGCCCTATTCACTCACGTCTTGAGTAGGTGCTTCAGTACAAATCATCCTGTGATTCAAACTTTTCAAGGTTTTAAGTACTTGTATAATTTAGGGCAATTATTCTTCTTGAGTCGGGATCTAAGTAAAACAGATTATCAATGCATTCATTTGACACTTCTTACAGAGTTATGACCTATTAAAGAGTTTACTTTAATGTTCACCTTTTTAACCTTACGATATGCCTATGTGCTTAGTACATTGTAAAAGTCCCATTTTTGGGTCTGAGTAGAAAGAATTTAATAAAATTATTAATGCGATAAAAGCATGAAATTGGGATAAAGCTGTCAGTAAACGATATTCTTCACAAAAACTAGGCTATTTTAACGTCATTTGCAAGATAAAAATCTTACATGTTCATGACTTGTGATTATTTTCATTATCAAAGCTTTATCGTAATTATGGGCTGTATTATTCGTACATTAAAGTCAGGGATAAGAACGGATTTTTCCATGCAAAAAGAGGAGAGTTGGCCGCGAATGTAACTTCAATTCCGAGTAGGTCGCGAATGAAACGTCAATACTGAGTAGGTCGCGCATGTATCGTCAATTCCGAGTAGGTCGCGAATGTAACGTCAATTCCGAGTAGGTCGCGAGTATATCGTCAATACTTAGTAGGTCGCGAATGAAACGTCAATACTGAGTAGGACGCGAATGTTACGTTAATACTGGGTAGGCCGCGTATATAACTGTAATATGAGTAGGCCGTGAAACGTCAATACTAAGTAGACCGTGAATGTAACGTCAATACTGAGTACGCCGTGAATGTAACATCAATACTGAGTACGCCGTGAATGTAACATCAATACTGAGTACTCCGTTATTGTAACATCAATACTGAGTACGCCGTGAATGCAACGTCAATGCTGAGTACGCTGTGAATGTATCGTCAATACTGAGTACGCCGTGAAAGTAACATCAATACTGAGTACGCCGTGAATGTAACAACAATACTAAGTAGGCCGTGAATGTAACATCAATACTGAGTACTCCGTGAATGTAACATCAATACTGAGTACGCCGTGAATGTAACATCAATACTGAGTACGCCGTGAATGTAACATCAATATTGAGTACGCCGTGAATGTAACATCAATACTGAGTACAACGTGAATATAACATCAATACTGAGTACGCCGTGAACTTATTTTCAATTCTGGGTACGCCGTGAATGTAATTACAATACTAAGTAGGCCGTGAATGTAACATCAATACTGAGTACGCCGTGAATGTAACATCAATACTGAGTACGCCGTGAATGTAACATCAATACTGGGAACGCCGTAAATGTAACAACAATACTAAGTAGGCAGTGAATGTAACATCAATACTGAGTACGCCGTGAATGTATCTTCAATACTGAGTACGCCGTGAATGTAACAACAATACTAAGTAGGCCGTGAATGTAACATCAATACTGAGTACGCCGTGAATGTATCTTCAATACTGAGTATGCCGCGAATTTAACGTCTAAAATGAGCACGCCGTGAATGTAACATTAATACTGAGTACGCCGTGAATGTAACATCAATACCGAGTACGCCGTGAATGCAACATCAATAGTGAGAAGCTGTGAATGTAACATCAATAGTGAGAAGCTGTGAATGTAACATCAATATTGAGTACGCCGTGAATGTAACATCAATACTGAGTACGCCGTGAATGTAACATCAATACTGAGTACGCCGTGAATGTAACATCAATACCGAGTACGCCGTGAATGTAACATCAATAGTGAGAAGCTGTGAATGTAACATCAATATTGAGTACGCCGTGAATGTAACATCAATACCGAGTACGCCGTGAATGCAACATCAATAGTGAGAAGCTGTGAATGTAACATCAATACTGAATACGCCGTGAATGTAACATCAATAGTGAGCACGCCGTGAATGTAACATCAATACTGAGTACGCCGTGAATGTAACATCAATACCGAGTACGCCGTGAATGCAACATCAATAGTGAGAAGCTGTGAATGTAACATCAATACTGAATACGCCGTGAATGTAACATCAATAGTGAGCACGCCGTGAATGTATCTTCAATACTGAGTATGCCGCGAATTTAACCTCTAAACTGAGTATGCCGCGAATGTAATGTCAATACTGAGTACATCGAGAATGTCAAGTCAATGTTATAAACACTCCTTTCAAATGACTTGTTTGATATGCACGTAAAATACATTTCACGACCACTTCTTTTTTTATTGTCATATATTGTATTAATGTATTTTTACACAATACAAATTAAATGGTGTTTGCATTCAACAGCTTTTCACATTTCCCGTCTTTTAAGTTTCAGCAGTAGCGTGTTAATTTGTAAATAAACTTTTATAAAACAACGTGTTTATACCTTTATATCAGTGTCATCTAACACTGTTGAATCAATGACGCCGTTCAAAATAGACGTCGTTATTCCAAACACAGCGTTTGCAGCAACAGTGACGTCAACATTATTGGTGTTGAAAGGCATATCAACACCACGGCTCGACCAGATTTTCACTTCATCGGCGTTTTGTATCTACATGTATTAGAATAAATGATAATGAAGCATGGTTCATAACTGCTTGTCAAGGAATGAAATTCGTTTTCATTTGTATAATTGGCAGATTTTAGAATATATTTAACCTGAAGCATATGCGTTTAGTCCTAAAGATACATACCCACGTTGGAACAAGCATGACATCTTCATCTTTAGGAACTTTCTGTAGAAAATATCTAAGGTAGAAGTACGTTCTACAGTCTATTGCATTAACGTTGTAGTCTGAAGACATTGGGCGGTAAGCGTATTTCTTCAATGCATCAAACACTGACGTCACGTTGGTATTTTGAGACTGCCACTGCGCATGCGCTGCCGGAAATTCATCCTTCATTTCCGCTAGTAAAGAACCTAGACCGAGGTTGACAAAGGTGTCATCAAAGTCTGGAGGAATCTGAAAAGCATGGAGGTAACCATGCCTAAAAATGAAATTACGATTTTAATTTTTCAGGAACATTTACTATATAAGAACTTTATTCAATGTATTCCAGACAATTATTTTGAAATAATATTTATGATGTATAATACATATGACATTTCAGTGTAAAACAGTAGCATTTTGACGTGAAATGTTAAAACGATCTGAAATTTGTCATTAAAATCGACACCATATGTATGTAAACGTAGTGATAATCGAAACATACAAATTAGGTTAAATAACGCTTACTCTGTTCTAAGGAGGCGCTCCATTATTTCAGCAATGTCCTGCAATCCGATTCTATCTAAAAGCTGTTCAAAGGCCGAAAAGTTAGTAGATGCCGCTAAATCAAAGAAGTGATGCAAGTTATAAGGATAACTTGACCACGCTTTGTATGTAGCATTATACTTCTGAGGCCAGAAAGTCATTAAGGAGTTCGAATAGTTGACATTCTTGTCATGGTACTCTTCAATAGCAAGAACCCCTGCTGTAACAGCATCTTCCAATGGTTTTGGTGCGTTTCCATAGCGAAATGACTCAAGTAGACATGACGTAATCCATGCTGTTGCAAACATGTTGTCGTCATAGACACGGAATGCCTCGCGCATCAGGAAGAGCTCTTCATGCCCATGAAAGTAGAATCTGACGTCACTTTCCCACGTTCCCCGCTTCTTCTCCCAAAATAATGGCGGTATAAAGGGTGAGTCTTGTTTCACTTGTTCTGATGTCACCTTGTTAAATAAAGATTCCACTGTTGATTTAATATCACGCACGGTTGATGTTCCATTTACACGTGTTATCGATAGCATAACACTGACCACACCGCAAACGGTCAACAACCCGATTTGTTTTAAACACATTTTGAGAATGACATAAAATTGTGAATACGTTTAGTTTCTAATGTTTAAATTGTATGGTTTATTTTATTAAGTTCATGTGACATGCCTTATATCTAGGACAAATCGCATGATATGTACTTACAAGAGCACTCGTTTCGCCTTGATAATGTTTATCTCAATGATAAAAAGCTGCTTAACGAGATAGTGGTAGTACTTGCAAGATATGGAATGTATATGCATCATAATGGTGCATGATAGGTTAAAATAACAGTTTGTTCAAAACCTCACATAGATTATGAAAATTAGAAAATATATGATCATCATCATCATCATCATCATCATCATCATCATCATCATCATCATCATCATCATCATCATTATCGTCGTCGTCATCATCATCATCATCATCATCATCATCATCATCATCATCATCATCATCATCATCATCATCATCATCATCATCATCATCACCACCACCACCAACAACACCACCACCACCACCACCACCACCACCACCACCATCATCATCATCATCATCATTTTCATCATCATCATCATCATCATCATCATCATCATCATCATCATCATCATCATCATCATCTTTTTATTAGTATCCTGATCTTCATCATTAACTGTAGCAGCAACAAAAGGCGAAGTAGAAGAAGAAGCAGGAGCATCACCATAAGCACCACACTCATCATCATCATCATCATCTCCACCACCATCATCATCATCACCGTCATCATCTCCACCATCATCATCATCATCATCATCATCATCATCATCACCATCACCATCATCATCATCATCACTACCATTATCATTATTATTATCATCGCTTTAGGACAACGCTTTATATACACTCATCCTGCTTAAAAATGAACCGGAACGGGGTTTTTTTCTAAATTTAATAATTGTTTAATCGTAAATAATATTATTTAAGTTCTGCATTACTTTTGGGATTTAAAAGCATGCTATTTGATCTATCCTTTGTTTAGACTGATTTTCGTGCATTTCCAATATACTCTTCTATTTTTACAAGTACTTGCATTTCCTTGTTATTTTTAATTGTATGATATAAGTGTAACTAGAAAATGCTCGTTATAAGAGAAGGTTTTCTTATCAGATAGCTGGGACAAAAGCGTTTCTCCATTAATGGAAGCAATAACATCATTTAATTTGAAAGAGCTAAAGTGCTCATTAGAAATTATATGATTTAAACTAAACTAAATAAATATCAATCGTGAAATAAATCTGAAGTTTTGTAGTGCTAGTATTGTTTTCATAATCACATTACCGTACAAAGCATGCTCAATGATAAAAAAATGTGCGGTATTAAATATACTGAGAGTTACTTATTAACCTAACAAATAACATTTGAAAGTCGTCAACGTAAATTATTACATATAAATTGATTGGCATAGTTAAAAAATACTGGTACCTTCATATTTAATATGTCAACTCCTGTTGAAAAACTGATATTCATCGTACACGCAAATATTGAATTGTTTAGAAATTGCACATGTAGACGGTCAAAGATTACACCTGTTTTGTTCATCTGTTATCAATCCTAACACCTTATTCTAACCCATTTTTACGCTTTTTTATAATAACTTGAGTGTGCAAATAGAAACATTTATTTCCAGGTAAGCTTAATAATAAAATGAAACGTTGTACCATTCTCTCATTCGTTCTTCACAAAGCTAACAAGCAACTACAATTTGAACCATCTGGAAATCGTTTATTTTAACCAATAATGGCACCTGGTCCGTAAGCATACAGCAAATGCCCAGAAAAAGTACAGAATGTTTCATTGGCTCCACCAATCAAGTAATTATATCCAGAAGAGGGTGTCCCAGATACATCCATCGTTTCTCCACCACTTAACTCCATTACAGCGGAGTTCCCCGAGGACGCTCGATGGCCTTTGTTGTGAGCATGGGCACCGTTGATGACCGTTCTGAAAAACAGGTTATGAAACAAAAACAAACGCAGCTAGTACAATTAATATTTCTTCAACACAGACAAGTCCAACCCAACACGCTTCATATGTCATTCGCCTACACAAGAAGTCGTGTTGGTAGTTTTATGAGCAATTGACTAGTATCGATATACAATGCAACTAAATACTCATTTGATAAGCGTCTGTCCTCTGTTCTCTGAATGCAAAGTGCATCGTTAAGTTCATCGCGTAAGAAATATTATCTACAGTTTCTTTCCATCTGAGCATAAAATCTTAGCCCGAGTTATCTGGCAGTCTGCAAGATTTTGAAAACCCTTTAGTTATTTCTCTAAATAATAAAGGCGTCCTAGAATTTAGTATGAACCCTTTCGACTGAGCGTTATTTATTTGTCTACGGGACGGTGCCACTTACCTTCCATTATGCCTTAATTGAATAGACAGGTATGTGCCTTTTGCAGAAAGACAATGGTAGTAGAACTCGTAGAGACCAGTAACGTGGGCAACAAACTGTCCAGTAACTCTGCTATATGTATTCTTGTTGTCGACAAATATCTTGTCAAATTTTATTGTTTCACCATTAGAAATCCCTGTCGCATTCGACGTCAAGCCAACCGAGAAAATAACCACTGGGTCTGTATCTGAATATATGTAAACGGACTAGATGTGATATATATTTAATAAAAAGGCAATTTCACATGATTCTACGCGTTGAAAAATCGAAGTATTTAAGGCAACATGTAGACTATAAATTCCTTTGTGACAAATATGCATGAATACTTTTTTGAGGCATTTAATCGGATACCTACTGCTTAATACGTAAATACCTTGAGTACCTGGCATCGCAATATCGGAGTCGCTGATTATCTGAACACCCGAGAATGAGGTGAATATATGATCCTGAGACCCATACAAGTTGTTTTGTAATGTAGGGTGTGCCCTGACGGTCATGGTATCGCCTTCCTAGACAATGAATTATATACATTCACTTTATTTTTATAATTATGTTTCATTACTTTATCTGTACAGACATGTATATATAATACTAGTATGTGTTTTGATTGGTCAAATCTATTTTTAATCTGATTTTAAAACATTACACGTAAAATAGCATTATCTTTACAATTAAAGAGAATGCTACTTTACATGTAATGTATTAAAATCAGGGAAATAGATTGTACTAACAAATTTTAAATAAAGATTACATATTTTAATATCTGGTTAAATTTAACTTATTCAAAGGGCGTTTTGTATAAGGTTTGCATTGTGAACTACTATTCTTATTATTGTTTTACTAATTTAACACATATAACCATAGCTACACATTCAAAAGAACATAACAGTGAGCAAGATCAAATTAAGGTTTGGGATGACTTGATAGCTGCCCTGCAGTCTTGATCGTGTAAGCTAAACTCTTCTGTGAAGAAACTGCCTAATCTAGATAGCCATAACTTTTGACTAAATTAAAAACGAGTGTATCAGAACAAAGTTTACCATTAAATGCAAGATGACCGTGTTCCCAGCGTCAGCCCAGTCATAGTCGGTAAACGCGTAGATAGAGCAGACATAGTTTCCATTATGCACAAGGTCCTGCCACAGTTCCTCATTTTGCCGCGCAATACTGCCATTCAACGCACTGATTAATATAGATGCCTTATCACTTGGCCATTTTACCCATTTCCTAATTTTATTATAGGTAGTGTTGTCCCAATTATGAAGCAAGAAATGTAAAGTAGATTTCAATGTGTTTGTATTAAATCTTAAACGCGGTTACCACCAGTGTAAAGTAAAAATGACTTCAATTGATACACATAATTTACACCATTAGAATATTAAGCAATACGTATCTTGCAGATACATAACAACGATATTCACTTAATATACGTAAGCTTCTTATTAAACAGACAATAACAATTACCAACTTAGTGCTAAACAGACCTTTACGTATACCTCTCACTCCTCGATCATCATATACTACTTTTACACTCTCCGGTTTCAGATGTAAGATATTCATTTCGTTACAAATTATACCTGAAGAAATGGAAAACATAGTAGCCACTGCTAGGTACATGGAACAGTCCAGTAGAAAGATTAAATGATCCGTCATCATCAAGCAGGTTCGTGTTGTACTGCACCGATGCCCCTCCCGCTACATTCTGGTGGTGGTTGGAAACCACGGAAAATGCAACTAGTTGTCTTTTGTCATTACCTGTTGAGAAAAAGTATAAGTATCTAGAATATATATCTGTCTGCCTGCCTGCCTCCTGCATACTTACCTACCTACCTACTTACCTACCTTCCTCTGTCTGTCTGTCTGTCTGTATGTCTGTCTGTCTGGTTGTCCGTCTGTATTGATTAAATGTACAGCATAAAATGCAACAATGGCCTTAAAATGTGATACATTCAGTTTCATATGTAAATGTTTACTCCGAACCGCTCTGTCAGGTCAATCCGTGCCTATATTGTGACGACACCGTATACTTATAAAACTCGATATTAGTCAACTGTTTGCCGTGGGCGATTTAAATAGTTTATGTCTGCACTTTAGCATATGTGTAGGCTGCTTACCGACTACTTGACAAACCAAACCGGGTTTAATCAATATCAAGTGAATATGTAATACTAGCATATTTTACTAAATGTTTAACTGTAGTTCGAATAAAGATATCGTTCTAAGATATAGGTAAAACAGAGGATATTACATTATTACGTAATGGCATTGTAACTTGTTAACATACACTGTAAATATGCACTAACTTACTAAAATATAATCAGGATAATTATATGGCTTACTTGAGTACTGTGATCCCATTTCAACTCCGGTAAATGTATTTTCATTGGTTCCAGGATTGTACAAATATACTGGGTATGCCCCTTTTGATTTGATCATGACCGTATCATCCACTTTCAACTTAAGGATAACAGCATTTCCGGCAGTCGCGTAGTCTGCTGTTGTGTGACCGTAAAGAGTTGCAGCTAGAGAATTGTTTTGGTATATTTCAAGAAAGAGACGGTCATTAGAGTGGCTCTCGGCGTACACTTGAAATTCGTAGATACCGTTTTTCGTACATCTGAACACACCTTTCGTTATGTTTGTAGCTGGATTGTGGATAGTTATGGTCTGTAACAAGAACTATGATTACTTTATCAGTAAAATTGGTAAATTAAGCAATTGTTAGAAAATGGTTTGTGAAATGCTAATAATAAGGAAGGCCAGAGCTGTTCTAGCTGAATTAGATTAAAACGTGTTTTTAGCAAACGGGGAGGTAAATAATCCGTCATGTATCTATATCAAGTTGATCAACTGTATTTTTAAGGACAAAGTGGGCTACTTGGGACCGACAGCCGGTCTCAAATGCTCCAAATGTAGGTTATAATACAAACACGTGTAAAAACGTTCATACCATATCGGTGTTACTCCGTTTCTAGGTAAGCATGATTATTGAAAATGACTGAGTAATTATGTTTAATAAGATATTACTGTTTTATTAACTATTTACACAATCTAATAAATGTTCAAAAATTTTGAAAGCTATAAGCATTATATATAGGAAATACATCAGAAATTATCATTCTGTAGTAGAATAAAACAAAGAAATACAGAGAAGAATACGATCAGCAGTACACATATGTTTTAGTGAGAATCAAATACTAACATGAAAATAGATTTATATAATGACGTATTGACAATTTGATTTATTTTATGTTAAACATGTTTCCAAACCTAGGGTTAGGGTTAGAGTTAGTTAGTCGCAGCCTTGTTCTGTTTTTTATCAGTTACATGTTAAATGGCCTGTCACACCTAGCCGATTTACTCGCCAGAGCTATACCGAAGTACAAATTAGGCGATTTACGAGGATTGGTACTTGAACGGCAGCTCAGTATCACATTGTTAAGAACGGTAATACATCGTCAGAACATCCGAGAAAAAAGCAACGGCTAGCTACGTTATAAATGTTTCAACAAGCCCGTTACTACTTCGGCATTGCTACGGCTAATAGTGATTTTTTCTGCGCTTTTTCGGCGGAGCTTCACCAATTTATTCGCCGTTGTTGTCCCCTCCGTTTAATTGGAAGTGTTTGACAGGATTCAGTTGAAACGTTTGCATTGATAAAATTCAAACATTGCAACATAAAGTGTCTTCACCAGAAATGAAATCATAAAAAATCCGTGTTCGTAATAACTACGTGTTTTTGATACGTACCGTTGAGTATGGAATAACCTGAGCAATAGTAAATTTCAGTGAGTCCTGAGCAACAGTGAAAGCAATCGGGTTGAATTTGGCATCAACTGAAATTGATAAACAATTAATTTAATCAAGCATTGGAATGTACCTAGTATACTATCGTTCGTATAGTTGGATTTAAAACAACGGAGTATGGATTTAGCATTTTATGTTGGCGTCGGGGGGATGCCATACACAATCAAAATAAATAATCTTATCTAAATTGCATTTAGATTTACTGCACCTTATTTGTAGCAACATAACATTTTGTTTAGTTAGCTCTGCAATAACTTTAGTTGGACACGATTGGGACACTATATTGGACAATGATCCAGGGTTAATCAAAACGTGTAGATACGTGTACAACAAAGCTATTGATAATGACCTGCCGTTTACCCATGACACTCCTGGCTTCTTTAAATAACTAATACATAGCATAATATTATTTAATATATTATTAATACAAAATTGGATGATTCTGCCAATGCTTAACTTAAATGCAGTGCTAATTCACAACAACAAAACATAACAAGACATACCTCTGAATATTAGTAGTGAAAAAGCGAGCAAAATAATCGCAGTTGTCATTTTGAAAGTCGGACATAAAAATGGCCTGTTGCAAAAGAGGCCGGTTCTAACGATGTCAAATTGATTGAAACGAGTTCTATGTGGATAAGGTTTTTGCAGACCTATAATGCGTTCCATTTATGATAAGATTCGACCTCCACTTTTAAATGAACTGCCACTATCTAGACGCCCTTAATTTGTAATCTGGCTGGATCTAGATCCACCTGCATATACATCATTATACACGATTTATGCAAATAAAGGTTAACTTTGATGTTAAACTCTTTCATTCATCATCATTGAACTGTGTAACATGACATTATCAAGTGCTAAGAAAACATGTTATCTGTTCTGGTAAAATTATTTATCAGTTGTTTTACAAATATATACTTACTATAGTGAACATTACTAAAATGTGCAAAGGCACACCAATATCAACTACTGACATGCCATTATAATTTCCTAATTTGGTAAGGAATAATGGCCTGTTGCTCATTTGTACGGAAATCAGTACCGAATATCATGTGTGCTTATTACTTGGTAAATGCAAAGTGTAACAGTTCAATGATTGCAATAATGCTTAACATCGCATTTTTTTATTTACAGAAATCTGTATAATGGGTCTAAATGACAACCAACATGAAGGGTGTCGGTGAATATCAATAAATCACAAGAGATTGAATCAATTGTATGGTTAATCATATTGATATGCCAAAATTATTTTTTCAGTTGTGATCTTACTTATTGTATAAATTGTTTGTTCGTTGCTATATTTGTATTTTCGTAAAGAGTTCTTTGTTTGGTTTCGAAGGGCAGATATTAGCCGGATGACAATAAGCTTAGAATCAATTGGGCATTATTTAATTTTTATAACGCCGATATTTCTATATTAAGTCAATATAATTATATTTTATAAAATAAATTGATGGTAAGTTTGATTTCCGAATAAGATTATTAATTAAAAAAAAACGGAATGATTATTACCGTTTGAGGAAACCATACTGAAATATTTTATATATTAAAATGACTTAAAAACACTATCATTCGTACAACCAACGTTTACCACGACAATGGACGTAGTTGAATTTTGTAGGGGTCTTGTCAAAGTTACACGCTAGTGAAATGTACTTTATACAAATATATGTGGACACCAGCTATAACGGACAATTCAGTTTCCACTTCCTCTGAGCTCTGCTTATAAGTTCAGTTGGCATTTAAATGACCGACTCAACTCTGATCTTAGCCAGACAATTATGTAGGATGAACCATTCAAACCCCGTATTGAAAACAGCTTCTAAGTTTAACAGTTTTATGATATTAGGCGAAACAACACTTAAACTAAGAACAAGTTTTCAAACAATACCAATATGCATTAAATTAATAATATTTATTAAGGGTCGGTCACTAAAGTCGTGCTTTATTGTAAACTAGTCTTTTGAGATTGTTATAATGCAAGTTTACCTTAGGTTGCCACTTTATAAAGAATGTTTTAAACGACTTCTTATCGCAAAGCAAACCTACCTTTTTTAAAATAGCACCGGGCTCATAAACGTATTTTAGTAAACGAAAAATACTTTTCTAGAGCATCTCTTCGGACATGTTTGCTGCCAAATGGAATTATAATTACACTATGTCTTGTGGAAAATGTGCAGCTTTGGACAAATCCCACCAAAGGCTTCCCTTATACAACAGTCGTTGATATTTCCCGATGTTTTTGTTGGTTGTAACAGACACTGGAATGTGAAAGTCGTGAACACTTCTGTTATAGTCATTTCCGTTGAACTATATATTTGTAAATAATGGTTAAGAACATTATGTTCAAAGTTTCATATATGAGATATAATATATTGTCCAGTTCTGAAGAAGATGATTCTGTTTGTATTTCATTGAAGGCTCTCTGATTTTAATGTAAAGAAAATGCGGTGCTTGAGTACTTATACGTTTATTCAAATGAATTAAAATAAAGTGGTCTCTTCGAAACATAAAAATATTTTTAATTTCCTAAAAAAATATGATAATACTTCTTCTTCATTACAAAAAATTAATGAGACGTGTTTATCGGCTAATAAACTTTTCTAAAGGGCAGATTTGTTTGTTACGAGAAATAAAGGGATATAAACACGGGATTATTTTCACCAGAAACAAAGCAACTATTTCCAATTACCGAAAATTTAGCCGCCTTTTATTTTGTTCTGCAAATGAGTGCTAGGTTTAAAAAAATATATATACGTATATGCTGTTTGAAAAAGTATATGTTCGTTTACAATGGTCTTATAATATTATTTAATCAGCATGAAAAATATGCCCCTTTTGTATGAATAACGTTACATTGACGCTTCTCAAGAGCAAACACACTTGACTTTGACGTTTTCATATTGTGTATGCAATATGCTGTGTAGGATAATCGTTATCATGTTTCATAATAAATTTGAATGCGATACAATATACAGAAACTGAAAATATAGCATTGAACATAGACTTCAATATTTTATTCTTACATTACAGTCTTTACATCAATCCGGAATATAGCAGTTTAAAAGCGAATTCATTAACTATTATTAAACTTTATATTTCTCGGTGTTTAAATTTTAGACCAGTGTTTCTTAAATAGGCTTAAAGGACGGTAAGTATAAATCAATCAAATTATAATCACGTTAATGAATGTTTAGGTTATGTGGCTTATACTTTAAAGTAGGCTTGTTGTTATACTTCCTTTAACGTGAACATTTTAGGAATAATTTCAAAATTGCAACTGCGGTTTTTAAATTAAAACATATTTTATAGCTTGACGATAGATTTGCACAAATTATTATGAGGCAAACAACAATGAAACAGAAACAGCGCAATGTTACAAAGCTTACGTTCATATAAAAAGGGCAGGCAAAATGATTGGGTCACGAATATTTCCAACATCAGTTGCAGCCCTTTCCAAAAAAGTCATATGGAAAGCAAAATGATTACGATATCACACAAAATATGAAAACAAATGCAATATTTATGCAGTAATGCTGTGTTCATATACAAAGGAATGAGAATAATGCGTTCTATAATACCTAGGAAAAAATTTCTAATTAAAAGAACGTGTAATGCTATAAAACAAAAAAATAGAAGCAGTTAAGCTAAGTGTAAGAAATAAAAAAAGGAGAAGAAGAGAAACATTAAGGCAGAAAAAGATGATAGAAGTAGTAGTGGTGTTCTCCTAAATATGTATATCATGTAGTGATGTACTTCTGTTGATATTACAACATCATCATCATCATTACAGAGATTTGAAGATCTGTGGTTGCTGATGTTCAGGGAATTCAAATCGATATATTAAGTACGATGATGTGATATTTCAACAACACAGGGACAAGCCCAGTAGCATTTAAATGCCTATTTAAGCACAGTGCAAAAACCAAACAGACACCTTAAACAGAAACTCAAACACTTTTGTGGTTATCTTTTTGACAAAAAGGCTTGGGACGCACGTTTACAGACATGCATTACATTTCTATAATCTTTTATAAATCTGTAATACACGATAAAGATTTTGCCCATGTTTCGACATACTCGCAAAGTTCCAAATAACATTTATCAAACATTTTTAGTGACACTCGTATCTATATTTAATACTAAAACATGTATAACAAACATATATTTTGAGTGATGAACCTTTAACTACACTATACTAAATAATGCATTTATAGAAACTATTAATTATAGATAACAAGAATGTAACCGTGTATTTAATAGCTGAAAACGCACAAATATAAAATAAGTGGTGAGTGCTGCAATATTTACAGTGACCAACTATCGTGTTATAAAGCAGAATTACCGTGATTTCTGCACCTTTCTTTCAAACAAAAAAATAATCTTTCATAAAAAGCATTGTCTTCGATATTTATTCCTTTTCCTTCGAATTTTAATAATTGAATTCTTTGTGGTTCGTCTTATTTGTCTTTGATTAAAAGCATGTTATCCATTTAAGTCAGCAAACATTTTAGTTCACTAATGAATTCTATAAACAATGATACCATTTTTACAATAGTATCAAATTTTTAAAGCAAGTTTACATTTTTTCATGATTTGAGAAAAACGCAATTTTACAACTCGCCAATAAAGAATGATATAAGTTAAACTTTCCAAAACAAGAAATCAATTATATTTTTTTCAATTTATTTTATTGCATTTTTTTATCAATTTATTTTATTGCAAACAAGATTTACCTAAAATCATATATACCTATTGTTTACGCCAAATGCTCAAAATTACTGAACTCCGTAAAAGATACATTGCAAAATATTATTGGTCCAATCCAAGTATGTATAAACTTAAACAACTCTTCGAAAATACTTATATTACTAAACTCAGAAAGTTATGCACATACGTAGATAAGGTTTTTAAATTTAGAAAAAGTTTACAAATATAAACAACCTTCTTTTTCCATTTTTTTTTCTTTTTGTTGTTTTTACTGTTGTAATATGTTGCCTTACATTTCATTTTATGTATTGGTAAATTTGTCCTTTGATTTGTATGTATTGAAGATCGATAATTTTGTTTTTGAAATGTGTAAATGTACAATGTGTAAAAAGTTCACTTTTCTCAGATTTCTATGTTGCACTTTGTTGACACTGTATGTAGTAATATAGGTATATGAACACCTTCTCCGTATATGATGTCGACTTGCACCTTTAAGTATTACGTTGTCTCTTATCATGTCCTTCGTTAGCTGTAAAATCTATCGTAAAATTTAAACAAGCCTTACGTGCTCCACTTGCTTTGTCATTTGTAAATGTTAAATCGTGTATTTTGTTTTTCTCACGGGCCATGTGGCTTATTGAACATGTATTCAAAAATAAACCATCTCTCTCCATGATATATCTTGCAATTCTACCACGTATTAATAAACGAGCTATCCCTAGTTGTATGGAAGCTCTTGCAACAAGCTCAATTATATGTAATGTATATATAATTAAGTGGTCAATATTTTAATGGAATTTAATTTAAAATGAGCTGATTTTTCGACCACGTTTTCACAAATACCGTATTTATCACTATTTATTTTAAGTCCGATAATAGAAGAATTGCCTAAAATTTAGTCATTGGATATTATATCTAATGTTAAATTAGTCCAATAGCGATCACGCAGGCTGCAGTGTTTTGACCTCATTATCATAAGATCTGTAGTACTTCAGACAAAGATACCGATTTGAAGTTATGCACCTAATAATTAGAACTCTGATTGTAAAGTAACGCCCCTTGCTTATTTTTTTATGCAAACTCTGTCCAGAAACTTAATCAAAGGCTTTTTGAAGGAATTCGAATTCATTGAATATCATAACTAATTTGAATAGGTGTGCGTATGATGTTAATTAATAATTTTAAACATATGGTCATCATCCTTGGCCGTTGTTTTTATTCAATGTCATCACGATGTTACCAACATATGCTCATAATGATCATAATGAGCATAACTAACATTGGCATGAACACGTTCGATTCATAATTAACTTCTTAAACCAATCAAAGAATTGCCTTCATGGATATACAGTCTGTTTTCAATACAAGACAGTACAAAACGTGTCGTTATAAATGAATTCATTAGAGGTCAATGAGGTCAACGACAGTTCAGAGAAAAAAAGTATATGGAGGCGTACATCGTATAAACTTGTTATTTATTTCAAAAGTTGAATAGTTGATACAGTTGTGTTGTCAATTACAAGTTTATGGGTAAACTGGATGAATATAATGAATTACTCCAAATGAATAGTAAGATATTGTTTGTATAACACAAAGTATATAGTTTATTTTAAACAAAGTTGACATAACGCTTACAAACTCAACACAAAATGAATAAATATAGTGGAAAGATTGATATAATTATAACAACATGCCGCGTTTAATCTCATGAAGTCAACATCAAATAAGTTGACAAAAATACATGATTACATCATCAGGATATACGATAAACGCGTCCATAGCCCATTATATATTTTTAGGAACAGATACTTTTACCACAAGGCCAACAATATATTTGTTTTAACACTCCTAAAGATTTGCCATACTTGATTTCGTCATAAAAAATGCCTTTTACAAAATAATATGAGTACTTTTAGGGGTTGATCCTTAGTAATAGATGCAGCGAGATGCATTCAATTCGGTAGCGCTCGACTTTTTGTCATACATTAACATTATCTTTGTGTGAAATAAAGCTGCAAAAATGAAGCTTGAATTAATTCGCTAAATAAATTCACCAAGTTTGGTTATTATTGATGAATGTAATTTATATTTCTGTCGAACGAAGACAAGTATAAGCTGGTAATTAATTGCTTTAGACAAACAACGGCAGATCTCAGCGTTTTTTTTTACAATTTAAACATAACTCAACATGACATTAACCATACAATAAGAGGATGAGTGTGATTTCATTAATATGTTTTGGGGCAATATTTATGCGAAAAGCTACAGAAACAAGCTCAGTAGCATAAAAATTTAAACATAAACCCGGTTTAATGGCACTGGGTAAACGCCAAAGACAAATAACATAAAATCACAAACAAGAAACATGGAAGAACAGCACAGAACTCCACAAGCAGCACAGTGCATACATACTATACATAAAAAACTAGGTACGTTTATCAAATTTTGTACCGCCTTGGAATGGTAAGCAAAATGTAAATTTACTGGGGGTTTCAAGTTCACAGAGCCAATCTCTCAGACTGCGGCCTTGTGAGTTTACGCTGCCAAGCTGCCCGAATGCCACGCTGCCAGGTGCCACGCTGCTAATTTCAATTGCTAGGCTGCCACGCTGTTAGTATGCTGAGCTTATACTGCCAGACTACTAATTTTAAGGTCATTGTATCGCTGAGGTAGCGAGGTCGATATATATTATTTGACAATTTGAATCTGGCATAACGTCCGGGCAGTGCCAGATTATTAAGTAATTATTAAAGCAGTCTTTTAAATTGCATTTCTTCTACAAGGCCACTGTTATTTTGCAATGCCCCATTCGTAACGACATATAATATTGATAGAATATTTTTCTGGAAAATGCTCCTTAATGGGTAAAATGTGCAAACATATCATAAAGTATGAAAAGAAGGAGGAAGACTTTCTGGCAACAATACAGTTGGATACTCTCTATAGTCAGAGAAAACTATTTCCAGACTAAAACGTGTCGGAAAACTGTTACGTACATTGAAATTACAAAGCTACAGGGTATCGGAAGCAGTATTAAATACTTACAAAACAAATATAAACCAGTAAAGTCTTTCATTTAAAGAGACTTGAACTGCATGTAAACGTGTAAATCGTATAAAATACACTGGCTGGTAACTCTTATTTTCATTACTAATTGTCATGTCATATCATGTTTTATCATTTAAAGGCGACAACCCATGTGAATAAATAATTATGTTTTATTTGACCGCTGACCAGATATCTCTTACATTATGTTGTAACTATTCTTCTACTGTGAGAAATACTGAACAATTAAATCAATTAATTTGTATAGGATTGCTACAATTACTATGGTGTTTACTTCTGTCCGTAAACCACAAGCGTAATAAATATACGTCTATTTACTTACATAACGAGAAAGTGTTGGTTTATTATTATTATTTATCAAACCCCAATTTCTTTACGTGACATTTTATAGGCAATGCATTAAGCTACACAAATTAAATATGTCCTTTCAGTCCGGTTACATCAGAAAACACTTAACGTGAATTGTCGCCAATAACTTTCGATGTTTGCTGTCACAAAAAAAACATTACACCAAATGTAATTCCTTAATGATTACAGTACAGCGAAGTTATCGATATTGGTATTCGGATATGTGTGTTTGTGGATGGAAACAATTACATTCTTACCTTAACATTCCTTCATGATCCAGATCTGAAGGCTCTTCTGAAATGGTCATAATGATTAAACTCGCAATAGTTTATTGGTTTCAGGGTCAATTTCTATGCTAACAATAAATGGTAACTCGCCGCGTTCCACACTTGTTTGAGCCCTGAGACCAGATTTGCAAACAAACTTTAGCAATGTTTACAATTCTAATCTAATTGGACAAGTAATAACAACATTTTAATCGGATGGTGGATTTCGAGCGGACGTTTGCCTGTCTTACCAACCGATCCAAGCAAATATAACTTATACGGCTCATATTTCATTTCTGGTATTTATTTCCTTGCCATTTTTTAACAAAAACAATTAACGCTGATGTTTAGTTTAAGTATTTGTTACCACATTATTAGAACAAAATAAACCTCCATCGATTCTACTATGATAAAGAAAAAGTCCGACATATATCGGCAACATTAATGCAACCTTCAAAAACTATGTACTGAAGAATTTTGTTTTGAGTTTTGGCAATAATAGCTTATAAATTGTGACCACATGCCCCAGCTAACATTTGACAGGCAATTTTTATGTGTAATTAAAACCTATCGGAGATTTCACGGTTTCTTTCGGAAAGTTTTTAAAGTGACGGGAATTTTTGAAAATAATGATTAAAACATCAAACCTTTTATTAACGTTTTTTTTTATAAGACTTAGACCGCCGAAAAATCCCCATCTATAACATAGTTACAACATCAACGTCAAACAACAAATTATCCAATTTCTAGTGCTTTACCAACCCTAATTCCATATAGACAGAAAGCTTGAAACAAGTACATACATTTAGAAAACCGCTACATTACTTATATAAAAGTATATTTCAGTCAAAGACTCTCACTCTTAATTTCCGTTGAGCTACCATTTTGGCACAATATTTGTTGATTCAGTTTCCACAAATATCAGGTTTTTTGGTAATTAACATAGAAACAGCCTATAATACGGCTAAAATTGAATACCAAAGTATGTAAAATATCAATACAGCCTTATGACAGTTCCGTATTTATATAACATTTATTTTTTTAATTTCCATAGAAAGACGTAGGAAGCGGCGTCTGTGTCATTAAACACACGATTTAAAAAAAATACAACTGTATCGAATTAACGTTAAAACCGGAATCTCATACAGCGCTGATAATAAGTGCATATGATAGCTTCATCATAATCTTCAGCTGCTGCATGTAGTTAAAATGAAGATCAAAGTGTTCCGATCCCATTGAAATGTATCGTAGTTCAAAGATATCAATAGTATTTGATGTCATTTGTATGGGCCATGTTCTAGAGTAAAACATCAAAGTCGAGGGAAAACTAACGATCTATAAAATACTTAATACCATGACAGGACAATGATCGGTTCGAACTGTATTGCTACATGCAATTAAAATATGGAATAAAAAATATGGAATGGATATGTGACTGTTCATATCATTTACCTAAATTGAACACTTGTCAAAACTATCAAACAAAACTGTAAATTCGCGTTGTTATTTAATTTTTGGTTAAAGTTCTTTGACTCGTTCTTGGTTTTTCTATTGTCCAATGAGAAATGATTTAACAACGAACAAATAGTTAATTCCATTTCAGCTCATGGTCAGATAGTTCGGACAAAAAAAAATAACTGCATAAAACTGCATGAATCCACGATATGCACTTGCCAAGAACGAAAAAGTCACTTTGCTTGAAGTGTAACGTTTATATAAGGCCCGTGTCTTGCAATAATAAAGAGGTATTCCATTGAATGTTTTTCTATAATTAATACAGAAGAGGTATGTCTTGTTTCTACTAAGACAATTCACCCATTTAGAAGCTAAACATCATAGTTTTCTTGTCCCTTTTCATCAGGCCAAAATATAGCAAACCTATATCAATCTCTGCAATATTCATGTAGTCTGTTGTTGTTTTCCGATTGCAGGTGTTGTACTAAATTCAAAGTGTGCAACTTTTAAAAAATTGTCAACTTAAATAAACAACACATTTACTTAAATTTGTATTTTCAATCTTAATTATGAAGATAACATCCAGGACCTGATTTAGGCACCTGGCATCAGTTATATATTCTACAAGGAAACCCCGCCCTTAAATTTTGTTGAGTCATACAAGAAAGTTTATACCTAAAAAAAGATTATACTAATAGTCTGTGCCAAGTTTTCCAGTTCACTTGTTGTATGTCAAGAACCTTGAGCCGTGTTGGCCAAAAAATGACATTTGTCGAGGCTATTCACTATTATCTGGGAAAAAAGACGTTTTAAACTTCAAATAAGTAAGTATAACCCATTCTTGTACATATTTCTATTTTTCGCTGTCATTTTCCATCAAATTTGGATATAATATGTTTGCTCGCAGAGCTAGAGACACAATTTTTTTTTAAATTAAAGGCGAATATTGTAATCAGAAAATGGCAAAAATTGAACAATCCGACAAAATTAATTCATATCATAGTGACGATTTGCCAGAATAAGTAAAATGCAATACATTTCTTGCAAAAATGACATTCTTAAACGAACCTGTTTCGTCCCTTTAAAACACCTTCTTACATATACGAATAATTTAATACAGAAAACTCAGTTTCGTCTTTGGCCATCGAGAAGATGACCCATCGGCCAATTAAACATTTATGATAAAATTGTTAAAAGATGCCTTTGTTTGTTTTTATATAAAATCAAAGACAAAGTTCTTTTTTACAATATGATAAGATTTGCTAAGAAGAAAGATTTAGAGCCAAGTAAGCAAAATCGAATATCGAATGCTTAATAGCTAAATGTATACTAACCGTTTGTCTCTATTTTAAAACATTTCAAATCAACAGTTATTCCTAATCATAATTTATAATTATATAAATAAAAAAAAATGTGGAATGTATTTACCTTATTTCCATTGAACTAAAGAACATGAATCATTAAGAAATACTATAAAATTATAATGCTCCAAACCGACATCAGCTCATTACTAAAATACTGACAACTGATTTAAATGTAAAGTCGTATGGCGGAAGTCAGAGGAACAAATACGAAGTCGGATCAGCAAAAAAGTAGCCATACATTTCACACACGTAAACGGTAATGGCATTTTTTCCAGAATTGGAACAGATACGAATAACAACTGGCGGTAAGAACATGTTTTTAACGCATTTAAAAAGTTACTAATTTAAAATGATCTGAAATACATAGAAAAGATAGGCTTAGCACGATATTCCAAGGCTAAAAGTTTAACTCAAGAAGAAAATATAGACTAGATTTTAATCTTTCAGTCAAGATGAGTATACTGCATTAACCCAATGGAAATATATGTTTTTTCTATAGGATTTTCGCAGACGTTCTAAAAAGTCAACATTAGTCTTAATGTTCTCAATACACATAAGTGACAATGGTGGAATGCTTATATATAATCCACAGAAAGTACAGTTTTCATCTACACCATGAACATGGCGATATCATATACGTCTATTCGTTCTGCAAATTGCATTATACTTTCCAATAGAATCGCCAAACGGTTCTGTCAAAATGATTTTTGACTGATTAATAGCATTCGATATTCCTTCTGAGACTAATGCCGTAATGCATTTTGCAGACATTTGTGCATGAAACCTGTTTAAATAGCATAGGGAATATATGTTGATCTAGTAAATGCCTTAATTGAGTTTGTTTCACAATCTTTTTTGTGTTCATTCAGTTAAGGCATTTACTAGATCAACTAGAAAACAATCAGAATCGACAATAGAAAAAAGTGCAATCACAGATCACCAGAACATAAATAATCATGAAATAGACTGGGAGGGGGCACGCGTAATAGAGAGAGAATCAGACTGGAGAGTGCGAAAAACGAAGGAGGCTATCTGCATCAAAACTGAGGGGGCAGTTATGAACCGGGACGAGGGGGCCTTCCTTTCTGGGATTTACAACCCACTTTTCGCCGGATTACGGAAATTCGGCGGGAAGTCCCGAGTGTCAGAGCTGCGAGTGAGCGATAGTCAGGCCAGTTGCTCTGATGATGTCCACAGTGTTGGACGAAAATTTCAGCCTTAAAAAGTAAGTGTAGTGTTTGAAGAATATGTTATCAATCTGCCTAATAACCCTGTTTTGAATACAATCATGATTACCAGAATCACGTGCATTGTTTCTGCCTTTCGCTAATTTTATCTAAACTTAATATTTATGCGAAAAGCTATAGAAACAAGCTCAGTAGCAAAAAGTTTAACCTCACCTTCACACACATATGCTGATCGGGGATTGCATAACAATTTTATACACCAGATAATACAGTGGTTACTTGATAGTTAAAACTAAGTGTGTCTTATAAGCGCCTTACAGTCTGCCCAAAATAAAGTGAGTAGTCTATATCTTGTTCTTGGTATTCAAGCAATAGGTGAACACTCTTATTCATTTCTTCAATATTAAATTACAACATGAACGTTATTGTAAAAAGTTATGTTTAAATCTCAACAGGATTTTTTGTCATTTACCATCGATGTACCCATTGGCCTTAACACCAATGAATTAAGGCGATATACCTTACTAATTAAAGGAATACGATTCATGAATGTTTTTTTATGATAGCTTTAAAGCTGCACTCTCACATATTGAACGTTTTGACAACTTTTTTTTATTTTTTGTCTTGGAACGAGTCAGTATTTGCAAACATCCATGAAAAACAATTTTATGTTACTCGTGTCAAAAGATTAGATCGCAGATTTAGATGTTTAAATTCAAAATGTTTTATGAATTTTTTCTTAAACCGTCAGTAACGGTTTAAGCTTTCCATAACTTTCGAGGGGAAATATGAAAATCTGTGATCTGATCTTTTGTTATCATTGGTTTGCAGATATTTACGCAAAAATTGCTTTTTTCTAAGACATAAAATAAAAGGAGTTGTAAAAATGGTATATCTGTGAGAGTGCAGCTTTAAGCGGGTCTTATTGGACACATTTTACACTGTCAGTGAGTATTCTTCTTTATTATCGAGTTAGAGAAAACTAGTTTATTATTTGTGCCTCATGCAGATAATTGCGTTGCTCGTAAATAGTCATATGTTGTAATAAAAGAGCAACGGTGAATAATGCACTTAGTTTCCTTCTTTGAAAGAACGGTTTTCATGTATGTTCTTAACATGGAATATTGTTTATTATAGAAAACACCAAGAATTACAAGCATCTATAAACGTGCCACTTAAAGGTATATTTCTTTGACAAGTTATCACAATTATTCCATTCTTTATAATCCTTAACGATTGAATTGAAAAACGATGCGTTAATTGCCACAAATGGTATATTGTTTTGTTTTAAAATAAAATCCCTTTGTCACCAACACTGGGTATATCTATTGGCAGAACCTTTGAGATTAATGGAATAAAATAGAAACAAAAAACACGTTCAAGCCAGTGAGCGAGGGCGTTGACAGTGTTGTACTTTTCATGTTATTTTTGTTCGTTTTATTGAAGCATACATACAAGGTCAGTTCATTTACAACATGCATCTCGTGGGTTTTACCAAATTGCAATTAACTACATTTGTAAACAGTCGTGCACAAAATCCTGGATCCGCCATAAATTTGTCGACTTTATTGACGAAAAGACAACATGAAAACTAACCTTAAATATCTACTTTTCTCGTTGATTTCACATATCCATGAAAACGTGAAACTGTTTAACTTTTAGGATTAAGCAAAAGTATTGTGTCCTCCTTGACAATGCATTTGGTTAGGGTTGTTAAATACTTTCTTTTGAATCGATTGAATTATGCATAGTCAGCTGGTAAAATTATATCCTGAATTTTCTTTAGTCCTACATTATTTCTGAAAATAATCAAATATAATCTCCATCAGGTACTGATTACACATAAGCAGTGTCAGTCTCATGTGTGCTGGGACAAGCGGTCACAATTTCTTAACTGATATTATCCAGACCCGAACATTCAATGCATACGCTGTTTGAGTTGTCAATACGCAACGGCTATACTTAGACCGATTCCGTTGTGAAAGCTGAAATGGTGTTGAGTTAGTTTTTTGAAAGAAACAAACCAACTACCAGACACTTGTCACATCACTTATGTCAGTTTTGTATAACACCCGTGTCGACGTTATTCATATTATTTGGCAAGACCCCAGCTGTTTCAGTGTTATTTCAGGTGTCATTGCGCAACCGATAAACCAAGATTAATTGCATTAGTGTTGATTTATTTTTCTGAAGGAAAGAACAAGCAAATCTGTCTTTAAAATCTCGTTATATCTCCGTTTTGTAAAAGTAAGCGTATTAACATTGTTTATCATTCTGATTTTCAGTTTGTTTGTTGAAAAACCATTGTTATGAATGAAAGGGACAAATATACAACATGAGTTCAGTCCACAAAATAAGGTAATGTCAACAGCAAACACGATAAGACACTTTTTCGTTTAACTATTTTTCCGTAATCAGATGGTTAGTAGTGCTTTAACGTTTTCCAGGCAGTTTCATAAAGACAATGACCAATGCAGATTTATACAGACAGTGATCCAATGCACATTAATACAGAGAGGGACCAATGCACATTCATACAGAGAGTAACTAATGCAGATTCATACAGACAATGATCAATGCAGTTTTATATAGAAAATGATCAATGCAGATTCATACAGACAGTGATCAATGCAGATTCATAAAGACACTGATCAATAGATATTTATACAGACAATGATCAATGCAGATTCATACAGACAATGATCAATGCAGTTTTATACAGAAAATGATCAATGCAGATTCATACAGACAGTGATCAATGCAGATTCATACGGACACTGATCAATAGAGATTTATAAAGACAATGATCAATGCAGATTTATTCAGACAATGATCAAAGCAGTTTTATACAGACAATGATCAATGCAGATTCATACAGAGAGAGACCAATGCAGATTCATACAGACAATGATCAATAGAGATTCATACAGGCAATGATCAATGCAGATTCTTTCAGACAGTGATCAATGAATATTCATACAGACAGTGATCAATTCAGTTTCATACAGAGAGTGACCAATTCAGATTCAAACAGACAGTGATCAATGCAGATTTATACAGACAATGATCAATGCATATTCATACAGACAGTGACAAATGCAAATTCATACAGACAATTATGAATGCAGATTCATACAGACAGTGATCAATGCATATACATACTGACAGTGATCAATGCAAATTCATACAGAGAGTGAGCAATGCAGATTCATTCAGGCAATGATCAATGCAGTTTTATGCAGAAAATGATCAATGCAGATTCATACAGATTCATACAGAAAGTGGTTAATGCAGATTTATACCGAGAGTGATCAATGCAGATTCATACAGACAGTGATCAATGCAGATTCATACAGACAATGACCAATGCAGAATTATACAGACAATGATCAATGCAGATTCATACAGACAATGATCAATGCAGATTCATACAGACAGTGATCAATGCAGATTCATAGAGACAATGATCAATGCAGATTCATACAGACAGTGATCGAGGCAGATTCATACATAGAGAGACCAATGCAGATTAATATAGACAGTGACCAACGCTGATTTATACAGAGAGTGACCAATGCAGATACATACAGACAATGACCTATTCAGATTCATACAGACAATGATCAATGCAGAATTTTACAAGCAGTGACCGAGGACGACTATTATAGACGGTGACCGAGACAGATTCATATAGACAGATGTCGAGGCAGATTCATACAGACAATGACCGAGGAAAATGTATACCGATGGTGACCGAAACAGATTAATAGATACACTGACAAAGGCAGTTTAATACAAACTGTGACCTAGGCAGTATTTATACCGACGGTTACAGAGGCAGATTCATACAAAGAGTGAAAGAGGCAGATTCATACAACCAGTAAAAGAGGTAGGTTCATATAGACAATGACCTAAGCAGATTCATACAAGCAGTGACAGAGGCAGATTCATGCAGACAGGGACCGAGGCATTTTTATACAAACACTGACTTATGACATTACAACGGAGGTAAAACCCACTGCAATATGCAGCTCAATTTTATGTACGAACGTATAATACAATATGAACGTTGTGCTTTGTCATTTGTTTATTTTCACTATAAACATCGACATAGATAAATAATGCCGATGTAGTGCATCTATTAGGGAAATATATTTTCTGTAATGCTTTTTCGTTGTAACTGTAGACGCGGACCTTAGTGAACGCACTTAACGATAAGTGCTTTTATCTGTAATCAAACTGGCGAGAATACTTTCACGTTAACCTCCTAAAGCTTTTTCGTCAGTTGTTTCTTTTGATATATTTATAAGCGCCGTAAGAAAAAATGATAATTTAACTTTATAGATGATCCTCATACATATGGTGATGTGTTCCCTTAACCTTGTAATTTGAAAACACCAAACCCCAAAAACACCAAACAACACAAACGCAGAGCAAATTAATCTATGTTTTACGACAGTTTATCAGTCGATGATACAGCGTCATCTATGCAGAGGTACTTTATTTTAATACCAGGCACTAAACGTGTCAGCGCCTAGTGAGGCGGTATATGGTTTTGTTCCTTTTCTCTACATTATTAACAATTAAATTGACCATGTTCAATCGCGTAAAATTTCCCTGTAATTTCGTAATTTCATAATGTTAAAATGTTCTGTAGTTTACTCGGAATGTGTGTTACAAGTTTTAAATCGAGGCGAAATTTGCTGCTGAAATGTTTGAACCAAGCAGGAACTGTCTATTTGTTGTTATGTCTTCATAAATATACGCAGTTCCGTTAAAAGAACTTTTTATAATCATTGCATGCGATATTGGTGAAGTTGTCACTAAGCCGAACAAGTGGGTTTCCTCTGGGTACTGCGGTTCCCCAAAAACACAAGACAACATACGTTACGCATCGTGCCAACGAGAGTGATTGATTTAATTGAAACAATTAATGTCGTATCAGATGAAACTAAGTAAAATAGCGACAAAGCAGACTGCAGTGTTATGACCTCATTAAAGTGATGCAATTTTAAAACCTTCAGTGGAACCTACATCTTTTAGTCGCTAAATAAGACTTAAATCGTTTAGTAAACTATAACACAATAAACTACAGTGACAACACCAGTGGCCTTAAGATTTATGAAGACTCTGTTTTTCACAAGGTACAATGCCTTACTGACATCCCACGTGAGATAGACAAGCTCACAATAAAACAAAGACAGAAGATTGATATATATCTCAAGTTAAAATAATAAAAAGGCATTCGCTCGTGTTTTAGGCTAAATATTAGATTATCCGGTATAGCATCTAAAAATAATGGCAAATCTAAGCGAATTGTTTGCAGTTTCAACATGATTACTCAATATTGCATTCATCATACGGTAAGAGGGTGAGTGTGATTTGATTAATAACTCTTAATGCAACAGCTGTTGGACATATGAAACGAATGCACATGCCTGGAAAACTATATGAACCACGTTTGGCCTTATTGTGAATAATTGCCGCTGAGTTGTCTAATATATAAAGTGTCTTTGGAAGAGAAATATGTTCCGTTGGAAACACTTATGTGGATCAAAAACATAGTACACTGATGGCAGGAAGTCTTTTACCAAAATCAACAACACTGATGTTCACCGATTCTACTATATATGTTGTAACGTACATACAGTGTAGTGCCGCATACAGTTTGTAACTGCATACAGGTCATCGGCAAACCATATGCAAAACACTGTTACGCTATCATTGGAGGCGACAACCAATGTAAATAAAACATTTATGTTTTGATTTTAAAACTAATCCCAAACTGTTATATCTATAAACTTCCTGCTACTATTCGATGACAAGTTGAAACTAATCATCTAATTCCTTGAGGATTGTTCAAAATTCTGTGTTGTTTCCTACACTCCGCAAACCAGACCAGTAAATCAATATCATTCACTTAAATAACGAGAAAGTGTTGGGTTGTTTTCTTAAGTATAAAATGCCAATTACCCTATGTGAGATTATATAGGTAATGCATTAAGCTTCACAATATAAATATGTCCTTTCAATCCGGTAAGAGCAGAAAACACTTAACGTGAATTGTGACCAATAACTGTCGATGTTTTCTATCACAAAAATACATTACAGTCTATGTATGTCCTTAATGGCTACAGTACAGCGAGATTGTCAACATTGGTATTCGGATAAGTGTGTATGCTGAAGGAAACAGTGACAGTTTTGCCTATAAATTCCTTCCTGAGACAAATTTAAAAACACTTCCTAAATGTTCATATTTATTAAACATGCCATAGTTTATTGGTTTTAAGGTCAGTTTGTATGCTTAAAATAAATGGAAACTGGCCTAATTCCATTTTCGTTCAAGGCATGAGTTCAGTTTCACAAATAAATTTAAGCGAGGTTTACAATTATAATCCACTTAGACAAGTTATAAATACTTTTTGATCGGGTGGAGGATTTCGAGCGGGAAAATGTTTGACCTTAAAGAATTCACTCATTTAGAAGCTGGACGTTTTCTTGTCCTTTTGCATCAGGCTGAAGGATAGCAAACTTTTATTCAGGATGGAAATTTATCAATATCTTCAATAGTCATGTATTTTGTTTTGCTTTCCGTTTGTAGGTATTGGACTAAGTTTAAAGTATGACAACTTTTAAAAATCAGCCAACTCAAATTAAACAACATATTCACCTATATATGTATTAGTTTAATCGTATTTTATTATACATAATATACGCACGTCATATAAATCATTTTAACAAATAATATAATTATACAACTGGGTTGGGCCACAAGTTATAACAACGTTAGAAAATGGCCCTTCCCGCAGTATGTCAGACTATCGTTTAGATTGAAAAATTATGACAAGATCAATTTACATGTGCATAAATAAATAATATATCATGATAATAATCAATTTTAGGTTTTGAATTAGTAAAGTAAGAGATTGACTTAAAGATAAGTTAACAGAAGAGAGAGAGAAAGACATACAGAGAGAGAGAGAGAGAGAGAGAGAGAGAGAGAGAGAGAGAATGAGAAAATATAAATGTAAGGAATCTGTTGTCGACAAGTCCCCCTGGCTAGTACTACAAGTATAATGATAGCCAAGCTACTGAACTCCATTTATTTTAAATCTTTTAGTAGCAACAATATATGTTTGCACTTTTTGGAAAATGTTTGAATTTTGCTCGCCATTCAGATAACTGTAGCCGTGTAATAATTTATTGGTACTCAGTGGGTGATATTGCCTAGTTTGAAGGAATAATTGCCGCCGTTGTGCAGTTAACCGACTACATTTAAAAAGTAAATGTTCAGCATCTTCAAGTTCTGTACCACAGACACAGTTAAGGGAAATTGCGATATGATTATAGTAAAGATCGGAATATATATATATGGACCACATCCAGACACCAGGCACTTAGTTATAAGTACTTAAAAGAAACCCATCCCTGTATATGAGACACACACTCTTGTTTGTACATAAAACTAGATTATCATAATAGTTTGTGCCAAGTTTTCCAGTTTCACTTGCTGTACGTCTAGAACTTTAAGGCGTTTTTGCCCAAAAATACCATTTGTCTAAGGTTTTCACTTTTATCAAGAATGGCATTTTAAGCATGAAATGAAGTTAAGTATAACACATCCTGGTACACATTTGTATTTCTCGCTGTCAATATTTCATCACATATGGGAATAATATGTCTGCTGGTAGAACTGCGAGCGACCTAATCGATTTAAAAAGGGACAAGTTGCCAGAATAGGTGTGATGCAATTTATTTCTTGCAAAAAGGACATTATTAAACGAAGCAGTTTGGTCCCTATAAGATACATAACACGGGAAGACCCAGGATTTGACGCTTAAGGGGGCATAACTTAGGGGTGTAATCTTTTGACTTTCGCCCCACACCAGAAACAGAATATGTAATTACTTTAAACATCAAATAGTTTAACATGACACATCCTTGTACACATTCAAATAAAAACAATTGTTTCTTGCTTCGCCACTCGTGAAAATATGTTTTTCTATGACACTCGTGAAATGAAACACGATCTTACACTGAAATAAACAAATATTCTCTATGTTTTATCACTTTAAAATAACGGTTTTTATGTCTGCTCTTAACGTTGAATCTTGCTTATAACCAAAAAAAATCTAGACATATAAGAATATATCACAATTAAAGGTTACCGTATATTTTTGACAGGTTATCAAAATTATTGCATTCGTTATTATCCTTTACGATTGAATGTAATAAGTTAAGAAATGCGTTTATTGCGATAAATGGTATGTTGTTTTTTTTATAAAATCCCTTTTTGCCCACGCTGAAGATATTTATTTCTGTTCGTTCGAGATCAATGGAAAGATCTGAATTACCCTAAAAATAGAAACAAAAACACACGCTCAAGCCAGTGAGCGAGGACGTTGACAGGGTTGTACTTTTCAATAATGTTGTTGTCCGTTTTATTGCAGAATACGGTCAGTTCATTATCTACATCCATCTCCTGGGTTTCCGTACTTTCTACGAATATTTAACATCAAATTGCAATTAACTATATATGTAAACAGTCGTGCACGGAATCCTGGTTCCGCCATCAATTTGTTGACTTTATTGACGACACGATAAATTGAAATTCGTCGGATAATATCTACTAGTAATTTTCTCGTTGATTTCCGAATTTCCATGAAAACGTGAAACACCTAAGATTTGGTTTCGACAAATATCGCGCGATTGTGAACTAAGATATTTCCAAAGACAATTGGAAAAGTTTTAAGATATGTTCGATAATTATCGCACATTTGTCAATTTGCGTCTTCAAGTGAAGGGCGAATTGTAATAAGTATAGCCTAAAACATCTGCTTGTCGAGAAGTAAATCCTTATATTGTTAAGTTTAGAACTGCAAGACAGGTTTCAAGTTCAAGCCCCACCAGACCTTTCCTTTTTAGGTAAATTTACAAGCGAGTTCATGTTTCAATATTATTCATTAGATAATTCGTTGCTAGCCTTTATTATACAACCTTTATCAACCATGATTTACATCTCTTAAATACTTTCCCCAATTTCCTAAAGTCATACATCATTTTTGAAATAAAAATCAAATACACACTCCATCAGTCATCGATTACATATAAGCAGTGTCAATCAAACGTGTACTGATATTATCCAGACTGATATTATTAACTGATATTATCCAGACCCGAATCTTCAATACATACTCTGTTTTAGTTGCATTACTCAATGGCTATACTAAGAACGCCTCCGTAGTGATAACAGAATTGGTGTTATTTATTTTTCTGAGAAAGAAAACACAACCAGACACTTTTCTGTAACATCATCATTTGTATAACACGCGTGTCGACCGCGTTATTCATCTTTCTTGTCCAAACCCCAGCTGTTTCAGTGTTATTTCAGGTGTCATTGCGCAACAAATCAACCATAAAATTGAATAAGTGTTGATTTATTTTCCTGAAGGAAAGAACAAGTGATTTTGTCAAGCGAACTCACGTTATATCTCCGTTTTGTAAAGTAAACGTATCAACATTAATTTCCATTTTGATTTTGTTTGTTTCTTGAAAGATCATTGTTAGGAGTAAAAGAGACAAATGTACATCATGAGTTCAGTTCACTTAAGAAGGTTATATCAACAACAAAAAAGGAAAAAAAAAAATGTTTCCTGACACAAATGGTTAGCAGTGCTTAAACTATTTTAAAGGCTTATTCATTCAGACAGTGACCGAGGCAGATTCATAAAGACTATGACCGAGGCAGATTCATACTGACAATGACCAGGGCAGATTCATACAGAAAATGACCGAGGCAGATTCATACAGACAGTGACCGTGGCAGATTCACACTGACTATGACCGAGGCAGAATCATACAGAAAAATGACCGAGGCAGATTCATACTGACAGTAACCGAGGCAGATTCATACTGACAATGACCAGGGTAGATTCATAGAGACAGTGACCGAGGCAGTTTCATAGAGGCAGTGACCGAGGCAGATTCAAACTGACAGTGACCGAGGCAGATTCATACAGACAGTGACCGAGGGACATTCATACTGACAGTGACCGAGGCAGATTCATACAGACAGTGACTGAGGCAGATCCATACATACTATGACTGGGGGAGATTGAAACTGACAATGACCAGGGCAGATTCATACTGACAGTGACCCAGGCAGATCCATACAGACAATGACCGAGAGAGATTCATATAGACGGTGACCGAGCAAGATTCATAAAGACAATGACCGAGGGAGATTCATACTGACAGTGACCAATGCAGATTCATACTAACAATAACTGAGGGAGATTCATATAGACGGTAACCGAGACAGATTAATACAAACAATGACCGAGGCAGATTCATACAGACCGTGACTAAAGCAGATTCACACTGACAATGACCGAGGCAGATCCATACAGACAATGACCGAGAGAGATTCATATAGACGGTGACCGAGAAAGATTCATACAGATAATGACCGAGGCAGATTCATACAACCAGTGACCGAGGCAGATTCATACTGACAGTGACTGAGGGAGATTCATACTGACAGTGACCAATGCAGATTTATACAGACAATGACCGAGGCAGATTCTTCCTGACAATGACCAAGGCAGATTCATACACACACAGTCAGAGGCAGATTCATACAGACTATGACCGAGGCAGATTCATACTGACAATGACCGAGGCATATTCATACTGACAATGACCGAGGCAGATTCATACTGACAATGACCGAGACAGATTCATACAGACAATAACCGACGCAGATTCATACTGACAATGACCAGGGCAGAATCATACAGACGCTGACTGAGGCAGAATCATATGGACAATGACCGAGCGAGATTCATACTGAGAGTGACCGAGGCAGATTCATACAGACAATGACTGAGGGAGATTCATATAGACGGTTACCGAGACAGAATCATACAGACAATGACCGAGGCAGATTCATACAGACAGTGGCTAAGGCAGATTCATACTGACAGTGACCGAGGCAGATTCATACAACCAGCGACCGAGGCAGATTCATACAACCAGTGACCGATGTTGATTCATACAAACAGTGACCGAAGCAGATTTATACAGACAGTGACCGAGGCAGATTCATACTGACAATGACCGAGGCATATTCATACTGACAGTGACCGAGGCAGATTCATACTGACAATGATCGAGACAGATTCATACAGACAATAACCGACGCAGATTCATACTGACAATGACCAGGGCAGAATCATACAGACGCTGACTGAGGCAGAATCATATGGACAATGACCGAGCGAGATTCATACTGAGAGTGACCGAGGCAGATTCATACAGACAATGACTGAGGGAGATTCATATAGACGGTTACCGAGACAGATTCATACAGACAATGACCGAGGCAGATTCATACAGACAGTGGCTAAGGCAGATTCATACTGACAGTGACCGAGGCAGATTCATACAACCAGCGACCGAGGCAGATTCATACAGACAGTGACCGAGGCAGATTTCTTACTGACTATGACCGAGGCTTCTTTTTTGCTAGACTTCTTCATTTATGCAATTTTGGTTACAGAACTTTTCTTTAACATCGCATGCGACCTTCTATTTCGATTCCTGTCCTAGGTGCATGTAAGTTGGGTTAAGTGGTCACCAAGCCGGACAAGTGGGTTCCCTCTGGGTACTCCGGTACCCCCACAACACAGAACAAAACGTGCGTAACATTGTGCCAACGAGAGTGATTGATTTAATGGAAACAAGTAAAGTAGAATCTGCTGAATAATAAGTCAAAAGGCGACAACGCAGACTGCATGGCTTTGACCTCATTATGGTGAAGAAATCTTGCAAACCAACAATGGAAACTTCTTCATCCTCTGAGTCTCTTAATAAGACTAAATTTCTGTAGTAAACCTCTTCAATATAAATTACAGGGGCAAACCCAGTAGCCTAAGGAATAATGATGACTCTGTTTTTTTCACAAGTTGCAAGGCCTTACAGGTACCCCACGTGAGACAGACCATAAAGCATAAAAGCTAAAGTTATTGGGCTAAATATTAGTTTATTTCCGACAATGCATCAATAAACACTTATTTTATCGCTATGATACTCTATGACAAAAAACTGGCAGTGAAAAACACAGCTATAAAGTAAGAGACAGTTTAGGTTTAGTTAGTTTTGGGTTTAGTAGGGTGCGAATCCACGCCGGTGAAAACGATATATTTTAAGAAATCAGTCACATTTTCCACAAGTCCTCCGATAATGTTTAATAACTTATTACCGTTTAAAAGTACATTTGTAACATCACGTGATAATGTCACTCAACTTATAGCGCATCAACAAAGCAATATGCAACTAAGAGATTATAAGAATTATGAACGCTTATACAAATATGCCAACATTTATTTCAAAAGTTCCAGCTTTAAGTATCTTTGTTGTAACACTCCGCACGTTTCTTCGTCGAAGAAAAGGTGCATTTTACAAAAAAAACACAATGATATATTACATATAAAGGTTGGTCTTTAGTTACAGATGTATCGAGATGCATTTTTTTGTATCATTTGACTTTTTGCCATGAAATATTATTCTATCATTGTCAAATAAAGCTCACCGAGTTTGTTGCAATGTAATTTAAATGTCCGTTGAAAGAATTTATGAATGAATGGATTGATGTCATTATCGGGCTGGTCAAAGTGTATGGAGTCCTCTACGCGTACGTTGACCAGCCCAATTGCGTTCATATCCCCGATAATGACATCAATGCCGAATTTAGTACTTCAATTTACACCAATAGTTCATTATTTCATTCAAAAATTGTTAAAAAAAATACATTCCATTAAAAAAACCTTCCAATAGTCCTTTCTTACCCATTCTGTAAATAGAACGACCCGACTGTAACCGGAAGCATTTTATTAAATGACATATAAATATAAATATCATAAATTAGTACTGCAAGACATGTTGAAGGTTGCAAGTTCAAGCCCCATCAAACCTTTTCCTATAAGCGAGTTCGTGTTTTAACATTATTTATTAGTTAACTCGTTGCTAGCCTTTATTACACTACATGTATCAAACATGATTTACATCTCTGAAATTTTCTCCCGAATTTCACATATCATTTCTGCAAGTAATCAAATACAATCTGCATCAGGTATTGATTACACATAAGCAGTGTCAGTCTCATGTGTACTGGGGCATTCTGTGACAATTTCTTAACTAATATTATCCAGACCCGAATCTTCAATTCATACGCTGTTTCAGTTACGCATTTTCCAAGACCGATTCCGTTGTGATAACTGAATGAGTGTTGAGTTATTTTTCTGAAAGAAACAAACACACTTCCAGACACTTGTCTGTAACATCTCTTCATCTCAGTATTGTATAACACGCGTGTCAACGTTATTTATCTTTATAAACCAAGAATATTTGAATACGTTTTGATTTCTTTTCCATAAGAAAGAACAAGCCAATTTGTCTTGTATCTCGGTTTTGTAAAGAAAGCGTTCCAACATTGTTTATCATTCTGATTTCAGTTTGTTTGTTTGAAAAACAATGTATGGAGTAAAATGAACGATTATACAGCATGCGTTAAGTTCAATTAAGAATGTTATATAAACGGCAAAATCCAAAAGAAACTTTTATTTTCAACTTCGTTTCCAAATCAAATGGTTCGAAGTGCTTAGCTTATTTTCCATGCAGTTTCATACAGACAGTCATCGAGTCAGATCCATACTGACAGTGGCCATTGCACATTCATACAGAGTGTGACCAAACAAGATTCATGCAGATACTGACCAATACAGATTTATACAAACAGTGACAAAGCCGATTAATACAGACAGCGACTAAGGCATACTTTTATCGACGGTGAATTAGTGGCCAATGCAGATTAATACAGACAGTGATCAATGCAGATTCATACAGACAGTGGCCAATGCAGACTCATACAGACAGTGACCAATGCAGATTAAAACAGACAGCGGCCAATGCAGATTCATACAGAGAATGATCATTGCAGACTCATACAGAGAGTGATCAATGAAGACTCATACAGACATCGGCCAATGCAGATGTATACAGAGTGTGATCAATGCAGATTAATACAGACAGTGACCAATGCAGATTAATACAGACAGTGGCCAATGCAGATCCATGAAGACAGTGATCAATGCAGATTCATACAGACAGTGACCAATGCAGTTTGATACAGACAGTGACCAATGCAGATTCATTAAGACATTGACCAATGCAGTTTCATACAGACATTGATCAATGCAGATTCATACAAACAGTGACCAATGCAGATTTATACAGACAGTGATCGAGACCGATTCATACAGACAGTAACCAATGCAGATTAATACAGACAGCGATCGAGGCAGATTCATGCAGACAGTGACAAAGACAGATTCATACAGACAGTGACCGAGAAAAGATATAGGCCGACGACGACCATGGCATATTTGTATAGACTGTGACAAAGGCAGATTTATACAAACAGTGGCATAGGCAGATTTATACCGACGGTGACCGAAGCAGATTCATACAAACATTGACAAAGGCCGATTAATACAGACAGCGACCGAGGCAGATTTTTTACCCACGTTGAACTAGGCAGATTTATACAAACTGTTTGTATTAATCTGCCTTTGTCACTGGTTATATAAATCTGCCTTGGTCGTCGTCGGCATAAATTTTTTCTCGGTCACTGTCTGTATGAATCTGCCTCGATCGCTGTCTGTATTAATCTGTACTGCAGTGCAGTAATATGTATCGCCCATGTCCTCCTTTTCTTTCTCAACCGGCATTTGTCTTCGTCCATTTTAAGTCTGTTTTCCCTGAAAAATATATGACATTGAATTTAGCTTTTGATGATAAGAAGTAAGTTTAAAATATATAATTAAAGTCTTTTTTCTTTAAATAAGGCCAATTTGAAATTATTTTAACTGTAAAAGATGATAGAATTGATGAGATTTTAAGCTGTTCAAATTGAAGTTTCACTATGCAGTTGAAACAAAATTAGCTTGTATTAATTGTAGGTACAGAACAATTCACATTTAAGCCTCAAAGTACAAAGTGATACCAATTGCGATCTACTGTCAATTTCTTGAGTCATATGATAGTTAAGGGGCATTGCTCTCATAGCAGAATTGCTATGTTTGAGAGAAATGGGTCCTCCCGGAAAAAAAATAAATGTATGACTTTGTATTAACACTCACTTCTGTCAAATATGTATTTGGTTCCATTGAAATCTACTATGACGCGTTCATGACAAGAAAAAAACTTCATAACTTTTAAAATTATCTTAGCTAAAACCCTTACCAGTTACTCTGGTCAGTAGTTTCATGAACACGTGAGCACCTGCAGAAATTGTACAGGACATGTTGGTGGAGTGGGGCTCTGTATGGTTGCAACATGATCAGGGTTCAGGCGTACCGGTAACAGGAAAAGTTGACATCCTCACTTTCGCCACATCTATTGCTGAGTAACTGCATAAGGCGTGAGACCACAGTTATTTTTACTATATGTTTCATATAGACACTAACTTGGCTTTTGACTTTATACACATCCCAATTGAAAAACAAGGACATGGCATCTCTAGAACAATTCAAGACACAAAATATAATCACAAGAAAACACCATGTTGACCATTGACCCGACTGTCAAAATTGAGTTCAAATACATAACCCTTCCGTCAAGGAGTAAATTGGCTACAAACAACTAATTTTTAGACTTCCATAAGCAATGATTTTTCCAATATTAACACTGAAAACTATCAATTTCTGCAATAGAGTGTCCGATTCAGTCAAGTTCTCTGCAAAAAGAACATTTTTTGCTTCTGTTTCATTCAATTTTAATAAAATATTGATACTGGAACACAAGCAGTCTTTTTTCTGTATTCACATCCTGATCTTGGTCAACGGGGGGCAGATAACTGTGGTCTTGAGCTATAACTGTTTGTGTATTACTCGTCTCTATCGAGTCCGAAATGGACAATTAACTTTAGTGAATATCATAAACAATTATGTGTAAGACACCCAATCACCAAAGAACATTAAATGAAAGCAGTCACAATCACAATTCTAAACTGTCACATAATTTCGCGACTTCTTTAAATTGTCTCTTTTCCGATCAAATAAAAGTATTACACAAGTAAACACATTCCAAAGTGATGAAACGAAATGACAATAAGTTCTAATGATTTTTTTGTAAGAAAAACATATAATTCATAATTAGAAAATCAAGTTGACGATTGACATGCTCTTTCCAGAAATTACAATTTACAGTCACTTGATATTGTCATTGAATAACGTTGTACATTTAGCAAGGAGTCAAAACCAATTTAGTTCAACAATAATTTACAAGTAATAGGTAAAAACTAACCAGTTTGCCATCGTAATCATTTTAATGACCTACACTGTGAAAGCTTCGTCCATTATCGTCTGCAGAACTGTACTTCCGGCTCAATTTAAAATGGCGGCTTATTGTTGTCATTCAGCTGTGTTCGCAAAATTTGTCAGTGACTAATGGACTTTGAATTACTCTAGAGGATATATATTATAGCTATTAATTATCTTACCAGCTGTCAGCCAATGTGTTATATTTTCACGCTGTCTGATAGTGGAGATTAAAAACTACTGTTTGGCACATTGACGTCATCGCAAACCAAAGACTCAAGACATTTGCTTAAACAAAACGTAAGTCAATTTTGAAGTTTAAAAATCATATAAACAACTATGAATGCCTATCAATTATATATGTACAGCATGGTCACTAAAACAGAAGTTGTATGATATAAACTATTTCTTAACCAATCAAAAAATATTTCAGAACCAGTTGTTGGGGTTTATCAGAAAATCTTCTTTTGGCCACGAATCACAGATCAACTGTATACAAAGTTGATGAACAAGAAAGGTAAAAACATGCCACATTCCCCTCTCAATCCCTGGTGTACCCCGGCCCTGGGGGAGGGGGGTAAGTGGGGGAGGGGGGGGGGGCGATGTTACAATTGTCTGACTGGTAAATTAACAACTAGAAAAGATCTGTTTAAGTACAAACTTGAATCTTAAGATGCAGTTCTGCTAAACTTTAATGAAATGTCCATGAACTTGACAAACAATCTTTCAAAGTTCATGAACTTATTTAAAAGTTCATCAACTTTCAACGTGATTTATGAACTTTCAGTTAACTGGCAAAAAGTTCATGAACTAATAAATTATCACAATGATAGTTCATGAACTTCAATACTTGGTTCATGAACTTCACAAACATTGTTTCAAAGTTCATGAACGTATTTGGAAGTTCGTGAACTTTTGGAATAGTTCATGAACTTTTGGAATAGTTCATGAACTTTTGGAGTAGTTCATGAACTTTTGGAATAGTTCATGAACTTTTGTAACAGTTCATGAACTTCATGAACTTTTTTTCGCTGGGGGAGTTTCCTAAACGTATGCAATAACGAGACTGTTATGAAATTGGGTGGTCAGTGTATATAAATTCAATGTTTTATACTTTAATAACGATATACATCTCATGATATTAAACACAACTTTACCATGTACAAAATCCCGCAGCAGTAATAAGAATAACATTAGACAGTAGGCGCAGCCTAATATTCATTAGCAGCTCTGAGTAATCATGGTTACATTTTATATGAATGGAATACCAAATAGAGACATTCTTTGCATCATCTTTATATTAAACTCGACAGTGTGTTGCTCAATGTACTTTTTAGGCTTGCTGACTAGCCTTTATAAACATTTTTTTATGAAAAAATAGCTACGTAATCATTAACTCCCTAGTCAAAAAGCCCCTAAATACCGCTTATATCTTTCGATATGTACCTAGATTGTATGCATTTCTTTATTTTGATCATTAAGGGGTTCATAAAATGCACTTATTACCTAACAAAGTGTGTCAAATCATGAGGGGTTTAAAACTAAGATACTACAGCTGGAACTCTTCAGGAAATGTTTATATTTGCTCAAAGATCATCACTGCAGAACACAATGTTCAATAGCGTTACTTACGGCTTTCAGTAATTAGCTTGTTGCGTGATTGGTTGATTGACATAATCACGTGATGTTGTATTGTTTTAAGGTAGAACTATTCTGAATAAATAATTGCGGCCTTCTGGTAAAGGTGTCGGTTTGCTGACCTTTCTTGACTAAACCGGATGGGGTTCGCACTCACTTAAACTTAAGCACGCTTTTATTCTTAACTTGTATATTTCTTCAATTTCCATATCATAGAAAAACGAATAGTAAGATTATAAGTATCTTCCATGGCCGAGAGTGTAAGATAGGTTAATCCAAACCCGAGCGTAGCGTCGGTAAACCTCGTTCCCGCAGAACACACTGCACGAGGATTGGTATGAATCCATCTTACACGAGCGGCCATGGTAGATGCTTTTTCTCCTACCCAAGTTAACCAAAATAAAGTAAAATTGTATTTTCTCGCAGGAATTATTTTGTGCGTAGTGAAAATACATGCGTATAGATATGTGATAATTCGTGGTTGCCATAGATTTGCGCGCAGTGATTCAGATTATGTGAAAAGTGAAATCGTTCTACAAATAGTTTTGAGGAGAGTGCAGCATTATTTCTTGAATTGAGGTTGAAAACCTTTTATGGTGTCATTTGAAGCGAATTATTAATAAGCATCAAAATATTGCGACACGACAAGATTTCCATGACGACGGTCTTCAACAAGGAAGGTATTTAAGTGGTGACAATAAAAAAGGAGTTCCATGGTACTTGTTTTATCTTTGCCCATGGGCAAGATAAGAATTTCTAGCATGGTTTAATTTCCGGATTTACTTATCTGAGGTGGGAGAAAATAGTTTTTTAGATGCTTTACCGGGAAACTTATTTTTTTCCAAAACATGATTCAGTTGCTTTGAGTCATATGAGTTCAACACGATAATTCATTAAAATGTAAAAAAGGATTGAATCAACTTTTAGTTTGCTCTCTTAAGCTAATGAGAAACCTCATACACAGATGTGTGTGTATGAAGACTTGTTTTTTTGCGGACATGGTTGAACAAATGACAGCCTAACAGCTAGTGCTTTTAATTTATGTAAAAGGCAACATCTGAAACGATTTATCAAACACAAATCCAATATACAGAAGCCTTTCACGGTTTTCCACTGGAAAGTATAATGTAATTTATAGATCCAACACCCGTGTATCACCATTTTCATGTTCAATTATTAATACTGTCTTGGAATTTATATCACAGACAATCATGGGAAATGTTACCACAAATCATTGGTTACAAGCGTGTCAATATCATTTAATATACACAGTAATGCGCGTATCCAGTTTGCTAAGATATTTATTTTAGATCAAGTACTCTTGGCAAATGTAACCTATTTCTAGAAATAATGTAATGCCTGCCTTTTCTAATCTTTCATCTTGAAATGTGTTTCCATGGTAGCATTAACTAAGTTAGGAATTTGATTTTCATGGAATTTTCACTAAACAAGTCATTAGTTGGTCTTAAACAAGTCAGTCAATTCAGTATTATTAGCTTTCGAAGGATTTCTCATTCTTTTGGTTTTAAGAGAGCTGCACTCTCACAGATTGAACGTTTTGACAACTTTTTTACTTTTTGTCTTGGAACGAGCCAATATTTCGGAGCCAGTTATATGAGACCGCTGACAATAATATCAGATCGAACTTTTTTATTTGTCAGTTAAAACATTTATGTTTTGTGCATTTGTGCATTCTTAAACCATAAAACATTAATTTTCGAACGGAAATATGAAAAACCGCGATCTGATATTCTGTCAGCAATCATTTATCATTGGTTGGCAGATTTTTGCGCCCAAAAATGCTCTTTCCAAGACAGAAAATAAAAAAAAAAGTTTTAAAAATGGTATATCTGTGATAGTGCAGCTGTATAGCGTAGTAACTGTACATTTTTTGTTTGTTTTCAACGTTGACATAAAAAAGGCTTATTTCGAGGACAAAAGAAACGTTATTTACCATCTACACGACATCATTATGTATAAAAAAATGTCGCTTGGGTACCAGACTGTTTGAAGTGCGTTTTGGAAAAAAAAGAGAAATTTATATTACCGGTGCTCTATCATTCAGTTGGAATAAGAACAGTTTTCTATTTTAGAGCATTTATAAAACGCTTTCTAGGCAACCAACTGGACACCGATAGCCCACCAACTTCATGCCGTTTGACACGCACGCCGCAAGGCTGCTAACTTGATGCCTCTATGTAACTTACTTGATGCCTGAAGGCCGCTTATTGAACTCATCTAGGCCGCCAACTTAACGCTGCTTGGCCGCTTACTAGACGCTTCTATGTATCTCACTTGACACCGTTAGACCGCTAACTTGATGGCCAAATGGCGTTACGTTCTCATTGAGGCATATAATAAAAAAGAAGAAAACATGCTGGTTTCAGTTTTAGAGCCAAGGAAATGGCACTAGGTCTTAAACTTATTACAAAAGGTGGAACGTTTGACACGCAATTAAAGTCGCACATACATTGTTTTAATCATAGTGAAAAAAGGTATAAATATTACCCAAATACACACACAAACCACATGTGAGTCGTGTTTACTTTTAATGGGAAACAAACAGTTTGTCACAGTATAACACAATGCAAATAAGGAGTTTTAGCCGCAGCCATAGTTATTTGAGATAGTATCCTTTATTACAATACTTTAATCAAGCGTGCTTGACATCTCTCAGTTTCATTTCCGAAATTCCTTTAATCATATATCATTTATGCAAGTAATCCAATGCAATCTCAATTAGGTATTGATAACAGACCCCAGCTTTTGCAGTGTTGTTTCAGTTGTCAACAGCTTTAGTTGTGATAACTGAATTTGTGTTGATGTATTTTTCTGAGAGAAATAACAAACTTGTATAACTAGCCTGCAAACAATATTTATCTATCTATTTTTTAGTTTGTTTGTTGAAAATCCATAGTTAGAAAATAGCAAGACAATTATACATAATTATTTCATTTAACTAACGAAGGCGATCTCAAGCCGATGTCAACAGCTAAAAGCAAACAGAATTAAAATTGCCTTTATTTGTAATGTTGGTTTCCTTTTCTAAACCCAAATGGTAAGGGGTTGTTAACATAGTTTGATATTATCACCGTTATACTGTAACATAAATTGTAAGATTTCTGATTGCCTGACGTCATTTGAGTCACATTCAACCATTTACCTATTGCCAATTTGGTAGGCAAAGTGTATGTTTTAGCCTCCGAGTAAGGTTTCATACAGACAGTGACCGAGGAAGAATCATACAGACAATGACCAAGGCGAATTCATACAGACCGTGACCGAGGCGGATTCATATAGACAGTGACCTATGTTCATTGCGCTCTTACGGCATGGCAATGGAGGTAGAACCTCCACAAAAACGCGTCTTATAGCTATTTTATGTTCGTGAAGAAAATAATATATCCATGACACCATTCAAGGATTTATCTAAGGACTATACACGTAAACATTAATGCATTATAAGTAAGGTTTTTAAGGAATTATAATGCGTTTTTTTTCAGAGAATTACATGGAGCGTGGTGCTTTGTCATTTATTTTCAGTATAAAAATTGCCATCAATATATAACGGCGATGTGCTGCCTTTATATTTAAGAAATACATTTGTTATAATAATGGTTTTTCGTAGACTGTAGACGCGGACCTTACTGTACGCACTTTACGATACGTACTTTTATCTGTAAACAAACTGGTGGGAATAGTTTTATGTTGACCTCCTATAGCTTGACGTTTGATTTTTATGTTGTTTTTTTCTTATTTATAAGCGTGGTAAGAAGTAATATAAAGTAACCTTATAGATTATGCTGATACTAAATATTGTGATAGATTTCCTTTAGCTTATAATTTAATAACAACAACTACAGAAAACACCAACCAACTCAAACATAGAGAAAATTAGACAAGTTAACACCAATAGAAAAGGAAGAACGTTAAAGAATCATTTTTGAACGTATTCATATAAAACAATATTCAAACGCCAAGTAGACACTATTTTCCAGATCAACATGACTGAGTTACAGAACACAGCTAATGGACGCGTTCACAATCCATGACACAGTGGTGTACACGCTAAGCAGTGGGTTTTAGTTCCAGGCAATTTCTGATTCTCAAGCCGAATTAATATTTACCCAGATATTTACCCAGATACCATTGACTCCATTGAGAAGGTTTAATTTCCCCCATATATGGACTAACAGGTCAAAGTTTGAGCGGGTCCGGGAATTTGAGGGAGTAAGAATGTGACGCAGTACAGCCGCCCCATGAACGACAATGGCGATTATAACCGCCATCATATCGAATACAATGGACAGTATTCCAGATAGTATGGCCACACCGTGGACGACAACATTTACAGCGTCATTTATGCAAATAACGGTCTAAATAATGTCAGCTATACAACCAGTTATACGACTTTTGTAAAAAAAAAAAAAAATGAAAAATAAAACACGCTTTGTTCCATTTTACCCAAGTACTGCATGATAAATATTGTATACCGTTATCGAATAATGCATCCATTTTAATTCACGATTTGACCATTATTATAGCATAACCGCATCATATTTGTTTTTCTCCTTTCTTCATTATCGGAGGCGATTGAGCAGGCAAACAATATGATTCTCTAGTGGAAGCGAATGCTTTGATTATCAACCAATTAAACTTGACATTGCTTAATTGTTCAGAAAATAACAATTTTCTGAAATCGTCTTTTCTTCGTATTTCTGTCAGAATAAATTAAAGTTTAATTAGGTGTGCATGATTTGCTTTTATGAAAAATATTGGTATTTTTCTGTTACACAGATAACTGCCTGCAGTAAAACGAAACCGCCGATTAACTTCACGTTTCAAACTTTGGTGGAAAACAGCTTGTTAATACTTTTCAAAGAGCCAATAAAACTGTGAACTAATTATTGTATTAAAATATCAATATACATGTAACCTTGTTAATTTAACATAAGTAGATTTAAGAAGTGAAAAACATATTACAAAACAACTTGGGTGGTATTCAATATGCAACTTAAGTCAATAATATGGTCATACATCATTGACTCCATTTACTGTATAGGTCCATTATTTATATCGGACACTCGGACTAGCTACATCGTTCATCGTACAGCTAGCCTCGGACAAATAACTAGGCCAATATGAAATCACTTAATTAATAACATTATATTATAAATGGAATTCATGAATGAATAGCTATGTAGCTACACATTCATCAGTTTAAACGCACCTAAACAACCTATAATGTGCGTCTTTTAGAGTTAAGATATACCGCAACATTTTCAGTGAACACATACGTTTTTTTGTGCGTTAATGGTGGAACATATGATAGCCTTAAAGCCAGTCCTTTGAATTTCTGTCAAAAGCAACATCTAAAACGATTTATCAAACCAGAATTCAATATACAGTCAGAAGCCTTTCACGGTTTTCCATTGGAATGTATAATGTAATTTACAGACCCAACAGACGTATATGATATCGCCATTTTCATGCTATCGTACAATTGTTAATAGTGTCATGGATATTATATCAGATTGCACGCCGTTTTCTGTATTATTTATTGAGAAAATCTATACTGAAAATATAGATTACTGAGCTCGTACAAGTTGTGTATCCAATTTATAAAAAAAACCCAGACGTTTTGGCATTAGGGCAATCATGCGAAATGCTACAATATATCCTTGGTTACAAGTGTGTAGATATGTGTATGTCTAAATGGTATCACCAACATGCGCGTATCCAGTTTGCTATAATATTTATTTTTTAGGTCAAGTGCACTTTGCAAGTGAAACCTATTTCCAGAAAGGATGTTATGCCTGCCATTTCTGATTGTTCATCAGTGCGTTTCCATGACAACATCAACCAAAGAAGCAATTTGATCTTCATTCAGCTATCCCTATCTTGAACAGTGAGTTATTTTATCCTCAATGTAGTAGTATAAGCTTTCGAATAATCCTCGAAGTGTTGATCAATTCCGGAATGAATTCCTGTCTTGGCTACTTTTTTTTGAATATCAATTATTGTACATTTCAACATTTTTTAAATGGAGTAAGAAACGTTATTCGTCAGCTACACGACATCGGAACGTTTATAAAAAAGTTTCTTGCCTTCCAGACTGTTTTAAGTGTGTTCAAGTGGGATCAAATAAAGAAATATGTATAACTGGTATGTTTTTTTCAAGCTTTATTATTTAGCTGGAATTAAAACAGTCAGTCAGTCAAAACAAGACAGTTATTTATTATTCCATTATTTTCTAACCCATAATCTTTCTCTTTCATAACTTCCAGACTGTTCTAAGCTTAAATTGGCCAATAGAATCATAGCATCACCGACACCTGATCAAAAGTTAGAACAGTCCGAAAAACATTACAGTTATGGCCATTTTCGTTTTTATGAAAGTAAATACTATAGAACAATAACTGAATGTTCATCCCTTTTTATATAACATAGACATTTTTATGTTTTAATGGTGCGTGAAATTTTGGTGAAAGCCCGTTTAGAAACAGAAAAGGTTATAACAAGTTTAAACTGTAAACTAACTTTTCTTAAAATACGGTCAATAGCTGTGAGAACAATCTGGAACACAAGCGACAATATGTCCAGTATTAATTCTGAACAAAGCCATATATGCAAATAACAATTGTGAATATACAGCTTAAAAGTTGCAGTAGAAAAAAAGAGACTAGAATTGTTTAGAACTATTTGGTTTTCCTCTATACCATGTCCCAATTTCGCGAGTCATCTTTATTCTCACCGGTAGTCCTCTAACTTCAACACAGTTATACATGTCATCCCAAATCTTGCAAATTCAAACGAAAATTATGTGAAAACTGTCATTTTACAGGACGTTATAAACAATGGGAATGGCATTTTTTCAAGAAGTTTTGAGATCAAATTTCGATTCAGCAGCCCAGCGACCAAGCGGTTAGAAGTTAGCGGCCAGGTCGTCAAGCAGCCTAGCGGCCTAAACTTGTTTTCCATTTCAAAGCATTTATGAATACGTTTTTGAGGCCGCCAACTTCATTACGATAAGCGTAAGTAGGCCGCTTTCTTTACGCTGCTAGGCCAACAACTCCACGTCGGTAGGTCGCTATCTTCACAGCCGTTAGTCCGTCAACTTCCTGCCAGTAGGCCGCTAACTTAACGTCTTTAGGTTGATAACTTCACGCCAGTAGGAAGCTGTCTTTAATCCGCTATCTTCACGCCGCTTGGCTGCTAACTTGATGCATCTATGCCGCTTACCTGACGCCTCTAGGCCACTTACTTGGCGCCCATAGTCAGCTTATTTGACGCCGCTAAATTGATGCCGGTTACTTGACATAACCGCTAGGCCGCTAACTTGACGCCACTAGGACGCAAAGTTGAAGGCGAAATGGCGTTACGTTCTCTATGATTGTTGAAATATATTCATTGAATTCAAAAATAATTAACTATAAGATTGTCATAAACTGACAACAAATGTTTACCAAATAGCATTGATAAGATTATGTTCACCTAGACAAAAGCAATTAACCTTGACATCTGCCAAACTTGTTTATGTAACTAAGAAAAACGTTAATCATACATGGGTTTTTTATGTTTACAAATTCGATATTGATCAAAACATTGCTCATCATAGATGGGAGCATCCGACATAATTTGTTTTCTACATTCTGTCGAATTCAGTAAGCATTAACATTATGAATACATAGCCAAACATAAAAGAAATGCATGTGCATTGATTTACATGAGTTTAAGAACTATTTATAATTTAGGTTAAAACACCGATGCATAACTGCTTTTTAAAGTTTAATAGCAATATTAACTATGAGTTATCTTCCCTGTTTGTATGGCAACCCGTTACTAAGCAAAACATGTACATGTTTGTACGATGGATAAAAATAAAAAAAACATGCGTGGAATGTTTCCATGCTTTATCTGTTATATAAGTAAACAATGAAGAACTAGCATTTCAAAGCTGCACACTCACAGATAAACCGTTTTCATATTTGTTTTTCTTTCTTTTCCTGTTTTGTTTTGAAATGAACCAATCTTTGCGTAAACATCTCAAAACCATTGATTTAAGAATGGTGGCAAAAAATCAGATCGCAGTTTTTAATATTTATTATCGATAATATTCATTCTGCTAAGAGCAGTACTAAAGCTTTAAGAAAAATAAGTTTTTTGGCATAAAGCATTTATTTTTGAACGTAAATATAAAACACTGCTATCTGATTTGTCAGATATCTTATATCACTTATTCTCAAGCATTTACGCAAATATTGCCTCATTCTAATACAAAACATAAGTTGTCAAAACGGTCAGCTCTGTGAAAGAGGAGCTTTTATATGTACAACGCTAATCCATAATGTATGGCCAATCCAAAAGTTTTATGTTAACTAGGTAGGTAACTTTAGCTAGTTGTTTATGTTTTTATTTTATCCTTATTCTTATTCTTAGACAATACACTCATATTGTAGATTTAATTAACTTTATTTAAATACGAAATTGTATGGAAACGGTAATTAAAAGCTGTAATCTCACATATTTGATTCTGTGATATATTTTAAAATATGCTTACCAACACTTGCTTATTAAAGTTTGAAACAAATACCCACAATTCTTTTAAAAGTTATGTAAAGTACATATATGTTTCCTTTGAAGAGCATAGGCAGTTCCCTGCAGAATTTGACGTTAAAATACCGAATCATAGTTTACATGAAGTACAAGGGTTTGGGGTATCAGTATGACAAATATGTATAATAATATTCTGCAATGGTATTTTCTGGTACTTTCTGGTGTATTTTATTCTGTAATCCCCCCAATTGTTTATATTCTAGTATGTAAGCTAACTACAGCATGCACTCTCAATACGACAACAGTGTCCAATTAATATCAAATGTCTAATTTGTACATGGGATGAAGAGGACATCCCTAGAGTTAGACATCCAGTTTACAAAAACAAATCCAAGGTCTTGCCTTTCTAATGCTCTTCAACTCATAACGTCATCCATAACAGTCTCTGGGCTATATCACATCGTCAATTATATGTTAAAGTCAATCTTTTACTTTCATCTACTGGGAAACTGAAAAAGACTCAAAACAAAAATGCTCATGAACTATAATCTAATTTAGATACAATAACCCCTGAAGAATTATCGCAATACTTAGTCAAAGTAAACTTTTAGAGTTCTTCACTGTTTAATGTTCAAAATGCGGAACAACACAGCCTCTGGATAATATCAGAAAATACATCATAGGATATTAAAAACAATTGAAAGGTTATTACACAAACATGATCATTAGTATCTCTATCCGATACTTCTCCTAAGGCGTATGGGAATTAAAATAAATGATTGAAATTATCGAATCCATTAGTCTCAATTAAGTTAAGTCTAAAGGGACGATCGCCATATTCAAACCATACCATTGCCTTATTTTGACCAAGCATATTTGACCTAAAAGCCTTAACTCTCTCATACAAAAATCCGATTGATTGCTTGGGCCACCCTAAATGATTTGTAGTTGTTTTTTGTTCAAGATAGCTGCCAATGGCTTCCAATCAACAATATTCGTACATCCCCTTGACACCTTGTTGTATACAATTACATTCGAAACAAACGAAAATGATCGGCCAATCCGCATTTGTTTTTCTTTTTCTGTAGTACCAGGAAACGAATGGTTCAGAAGCTCAACCACTGAATAATACAATAATTTGATCACTAACAAAGCAATGAGGCTTTTATATATTCTGTCAAATATGAGTTCCATTCTTGAAAATATAGTGTTTTTTTAATATGATAAAAATGCTCTTTCACTGGAATCAACAAATATCCTCATTTATTGTACTAATGCTCGTTAACAGTTCTATTTAATAGGCAACGTAAGCTTACTTAACGAACATTCTTGAGGTAAGCGATTGTATAGTTTATAAATTGGTTCCAATGGGATTGTTGTATAAAGTAACTGCGGTTTTACTATTTCACAAGTGCTCAACATTATATTTTGTCCAATTAAAAGGCGATATTAATCAAAGTGTCCAATACATTTATTTCAGTAAATCATCAGTCCTCCGTTATTGATTTTAAACAGGTGAAGCGGTAGAAATAAACAGGGGCTGGTTCAAGTAGTGGTTAGTTTCAACAATATAATCTAGTTCACCGAACAAATTAAAGATTATTAAAAAGAATTACATACTAACAATATTTAACATTTACATTATCGTCACACAGTATGTCAAAACTAGAAAATCTCTTAGCAAACCTTGTCGTGACTGTACAAACATACAAAATGGGTTGTTTTTACGGATACAGACAAATCTGTTTTGATATATATATACATAATAAACTCAAAACAACATATTCATACATAATAAACTGAATGGTTTTGTTTATAGCTGTTATGGATATTGAAATGACTTTCCATTAAAGCAGTAAATCAAATACATTCTGTAAATGTACTTCTCTTACAGTATGATATAATCTTTCTTGAAGGTGTCTATCGTTTAATTCTTGTCATATCTCTAAGCGACATTAATGTACGTTAAATGTCTATGAAAAGCTCTAAGACTAATCTAATTCTGCGAAAATACCAAAATATGAAAGTATTGTTTTGTTTAATACGAAAGGAAAAAACAAAATTAATACGTGCGATGTTTGCACATGAAATAATATACACAATACATATTGTAACGGTCCATACAGACCTCTTTGGTAACGGTCCTAGTTCAATATAGAGCTCTTTGGTTATGGTTCTAGTTCCATATAGAGCTCTTTGGTAATGGTCCTAGTTCCATATAGAGCTCTTTGGTATGGTCCTAGTTCCATATGGAGCTCTTTGGTAATGGTCCTAGTTCCATATGGAGCTCTTAGGTAATGACCCTAGTTTCATAAAGTGCTCTTTGGCAATGGTCCTAGTTCCATATGGAGCTCTTTGGTAACGGTCCTAGTTTCATATGGAGCTCTTTGGTAATGGTCCTAGTTCCATATGGAGCTCTTTGGTAACGGTCCTAGTTCCATATAGAGCTCTTTGGTAATGGTCCTAGTTCCATGAGGACCAATTTTGTAATCGCCCTAGCTCCATATAGAGTTATTTTGCAATGGTCCTAAATCAATATAGAACTTTGTGGTAACGGTCCTAGATCCTTAAAGAGCTCTTTGGAGACGGTCCTAGTTTCATATAGATATATTTGGTAACATTCTTAGTTCCATATAGAGCTCTTTTGTAACGGTCCTTATTCCATATAGAGCTCTTTGGTAATGGGTCAAGTTCCACATTGAGCTCTTTATTAATGGTCCTAGCTTTATGAAGACCTGTTGATAATGGTTCTAACTCCAAATAGAGCTCTTTGCTAATGGTCCTTGCTCAATTTAGAGCCGGCTTCTGGTTTGCAACTATTATGTATGTCTTGTTTCAGACTGAGGTGAGGTGTATACATGATCTAAGACAACGTTTCTGTGTTCTATACTTAATTGTTATTTATCATTGATATAATTTAACGAAAAAAAATATCAAGTGTTTGTTCGCTTATCAAATGTTCATTAACTATGTTACCAATATTCCATACTAGAGGACGGTTTTAAAATATAAAGTTGTGTTTTTCATTCGAAAACCTATATCAATGGCCTTTTATGCAATTCCTGATCAAACACCACTTTTTTATAGTAACTGGGGTGAACGTTTTCACGGTTCCGTTTTCTGTAAATTTGTTGAAACTGCGTACATGTGCATTCATCTGACTGCTAAAAAAATGCTATTGGTAAACGCTATCCTGATAATTATGTCCGAGCCAACCAAGGCAATGCTTACGAAATACAGACGTATTAACATCTGATGTTTCAGACAATCCTGACCATGTATTTTGTTTACAACGGTATTATTGACAAAAATTCCGCATCGAATGTCTTTAAAACGTTACTGCACTTAAAATCATTTTTATTTCCAGTGCAGACTGTAGCACTTTTACCACTATAAATTCACCGAAAACACAATTTAAATTCAGTTTCCTGTTAAGGGATTGCCAGGGTAACCTGAGGCAACATCATAACTCTGCTGGGAGTGTCAGATATATGCATTAAACTCCCTTTTATTCGCAATACATTATGCATTTCCTATTTCAACTGTCAATTCCTTGAGAAATACACCAAAATATCTTGGTTTTCTAACTTACCCACTATCAGTCTCCCAATACTCATTAAAATTGAAAAGGTCTCTATGTTTTTTCTTCCCATTTGATGTATTTATGTTCCAAAGTTTTCGTCGGATTCCTTGATAGAAAGGCGATCAATACCAATGAAGACTGACAAAGTTCGCAACTCATATCTGCGGCAAATGATGAGTCAACTTTTTTAATAAACTTATTTCTTATATTGTGCTATTGTGTATTGTATTGCCAACAGATAATACTTGTCTGCATGCGATCACATAGTATCAAATATATCAGCCAAATAACTGACGTTTCTTGACTATGAAATATAGCTTTTTGTTAAAGGGATACTCGATGGACATGGCGCTGTCAAGATTGACCTTGTGCTGAATAAAAATGGTTAAGACCTTAAGACATATCCATCGAATAACGTCGAACTCGGTATTCGAAATAATAGTTCATACTATAATATGAAGGAATGACAACTCATACATCTTCCGTTAATGTCGATAGTTTATGCATGTTTTGACAAAATATGTCTGAACTCTATTCACATTTTAATGTCCATTCTGTCGGATTATCTGGTGCACGGATGGATTTTTCTGGTTATGAAGCCTTTTATAAGAAATGATTGGCCAATTATCGGCGGATGATGGTATCGAATGATCATGTTATGTTTGATTATGGGTTTTGTGACAATTTGACATAAATAAGCTTTTTGTTTGTTGAAAAAATACAAACTACAAAATTATTTCAGTACATTGTTTTATTTGATTGTTAAGCCATGCAGTATGTGTGATTCTATTTATCAGTACATACTACATGCAACTAGATGCGAAACTTTCTCATAACTATCGATTAATCCGAGTAATTAGTCGGTCTTTTTGTCCGATTAAAAGTGTCTGTTTCAACGAACCCGATCGACCATATTGTTTCTTTCAGACCCTTCACTTTTTTGCCGAATTGTGGATTTTAATTCGTAACTTTTATCAATAAATGTCATTTCTTGAATGAGCATGTTAAGAATTTACCACTTTATATCCGGAAGTTCCAAAATAGTGACATACCTTTTGCACCGCAGGAACAAAATCTTAAGACGCGTTGAATCTAGCTTTTTAGCATTTGGATACTAGTTATTTTGCTCCTAATTAAAGCAGTTTAGACTTCATAGGGTGCGATAACAAGGTGACCCAATATGTGTTTGGCATCACTTAAATTAGTAGAGTAAGTATATCAAAGTTTAAAACATACCAATATTGCGAAAACGATATTTTGGACAAACAATTGATTAAAACATGTTATTGTAACTACACTTAAATTCAAGAATAAAACAACAACAGTAATCAGCATGCAATACCATTTGAAATGACAGCGAAGATGTATGGGGTCATCAATTTCTTTTTTCCAGACTTATTAATAACTCAGTGAAATGACATAACTAATTTATAGGATACCTGAAATAACACTCATTATCCAACAAAAAACAGTAATTCCTCGAAAAAGAGAATTTAAGCACTATTTTGTTTTGCAGGAATATTCTAGCAAAGGAATGGGTCGCCCAAGAGTCCGCGTTCATCCGGTTAAAGCTACTGGCTTAAAGATGCAATCTTAATCCCAAATAAGCAGTTTCACAATTGATACCATTCTTTTACTCTAACGCAAAGGGTAAACATATATCGAGAACAATGATTCTTATGAAAGATAGCGTGTTTAATTTGAACAAAGTTGAAGTTTTTCTACCTTATTTGACGTTATTAGACCCACAAGTCGTATAATATTTGTTCATTTTCAGGCATTAAATACACGGTTAGAATATTGTTATCAGTAAATGATTAAATAAATATCCATAAGTGCATTACAAAGTAAGTAATTAAAGGTTTGTCACTCTAAATGTATGTTTGTTACACATGTGCATGTATTGATTTTAAATACGAGCATCGCTTTAAGTCCCGCTTATATGTGCGTAATGTGGGTTGCTGCCATGAAGTCTGCATTCCTAGTACAGAAGCATCAGATGTCCGGGTAATATGAAACAATTTGTCCCTAATCCCCAAGCAATTGCGATGCTAAAGGTATTCGGGAACATTTCCATTAAGCTGGATCTGGATACTACCAATTTTATCATTAAAACAAATTGTGCTTTAAACGCCATAAGTGACATGAGATGGAAGTGACAGCAATTCGCAGTCAAATCCAGACATTGGAAGACTTGAAGAAACAGAGTGAGATACAAGACATTCGGGTGCGATACCCTAGCTCTTTGCGAAGAGACATCTTATTTCTTTAACGTGCTCGGTGTAAAGCACCGATACACGGGATACAACTTTCCTGGATTGAAGCAGTACTAAGTACACCACTTTTCCAAGCACTACCCTTTAAATACCGAGCGCCAGGCAAGGACGCTACTTGTACCAACTTTTAACGTCTTTCGGTTTGACGCGGCCCGGGATTGAACCCACGACCTCCCGCTCCGTAGGCAGACGCCATAATCTCAAGGCCACGGAGACGGTAATTGAAAACTATAAACTATATCTGCTTATAAACTATCGTCAAAGCCCAAGTGAGTATGTAATTACGCTTGACAACGCTCAGTAAATAATCACTAACGTCACGTTCACCAACAAACGGAATAAAGGGCATGTTTATGTGCGTTAATGGACTGAAAAGAAAGCAATCAGCTTTAATTACATCTATGTCATTGCGTTATCAAATTTACTTGTATTGTACACACAATTAATGATTTTGATAGTAAATAACCTTTATGAATTTATGTTGTTAAACGTTAGAGAAATAGGAAGCAGTTGAATAAATACTCTTCGTTTGCTTTCAAGCTTTTAGGTTAAATATGGAATTTTGACTGTGAAGAAGAAGCAGTTTAGATAATTTACAGTAAACTAAGAAGTAAAAAAAAATCAAAATACAAAATACGCATCTTTGATCAACTGTTGTTAATTCCCTTTGATTGGCAATCTTTGTAAATATTATTAATACAATATAAGTTTTGACCGCGACCGAGGCAGATTCATACAGACATTGACCGAGGCAGATTTATACAGACATTGACCGAGGCAGAGTCATACAGCCAGTGACCGTGGCATATTATTTAAGGCAGTGACCGAGACAGATTCATGCAGACATTGATAGAGGTAGATTATAAAAGGCATATTCATACAGCCAGTGACTGAGGCAGATTCATGCAGACATTGTCCGAGGCCGATTCATGCAGACAGTGATCGAGGCAGTTTCATATAGACATTGACCGAGGCAGATTATTAAAGACAGTGGCCGAAGCAGAGTCATACAGGCAGTGACTGAGGCAGATAATAAAAGACAGTGACCGAGGCAGATTATTAAAGACACTTTAATACAGTGACCGAGGCAGATTATTGGAGACAGTGACCGAGGCAGATTCATGAAGACAGTGACCGCGGCAGATTCATGCAGACAGTGACAGAGGCAGATTCATGCAGAGAGTGAAAGAGGCAGATGCATGCAGACAGTGACAGAGGCAGATTCATGCAGACAGTGACCGAGGTAGATTATTAAGGACAGTGACCGAGGCAGATTCATGCAGACAGTGACAGAGGCAGATTCATGCAGACAGTGACCGAGGCAGATTCATGAAAACAGTGACCGTTGCAGATTATTAAAGACAATGACCGAAGCAGATTCATGCAGACAGTGAACGAGGCAGAGTCATACAGACAGTAACCGAGGCAGATTCATACACACAGTGACCGAGGCAGATTTATACAGACAGTGACCGAGTCAAACTTATATAGAGAATGGCTGATATTCTTTGCGCACTAACGACAATTCAACGAGGCTAAATCCTCTCCGCAAATACGCGACTTTAAGAACATTTCTGTACGTACACAAATACCTTATTCATACATCATTCGCAGGATTGATATCAAAAGGAATATTTACGCAAAAAATAAATGTATGGCAAATCAGTTATGTAAAGTTGAATTGTGTTTCTTCAATGATCAAGATGGAACGTGGTGCTTTGTCATTTATTTGCAGTATAAGCTTACTTTACTTTTTACAGCATGTTTTGCCATTCTGATCTTTAACGAGGAAGTTGAAAACAATGACGACGGCACGTGAGACGTGCGCCGACGGTCGCGGTACGTAGGGAATGAAAATACCTAAGCGGCAATGCCGGATCAGGCCGCCCCGCATTTGTGGTTCTAGAGATATCGTCGGCATAACTTACATTATAAGGTATGGCTATAACCGCTGAACAACTACGGTTTTGGACGAACTTTATGGCCTTAGAAACCGGTGACCAAAAATGTCCCAGGCACATCGAAAACTACGTCAGGTAGGTATTAGCAGCCCCTGCATAGCAAATTGATCCAAACGCCCGCACGTGCAGGGATTTTTAGCTATCTTCGACACGATGTACCCCAATTTACGGCATTCTCGCGCCATTTTGATCGTGAACGAGAAAGCTGCACTCGTAAGGAAACGTTGACGCCGGAATGTCAGACATGCACCGACGGTCGCGTCACATAGGGAATGGAGATGCCTAAACGGCAATACCGGTCCCGACCGCCTGTATTTGTGGTTCCTAAAAATATTCCGCATTACCATTACATTATAAGGTATGGCAAAAACTACGGTTTTGGACGCACATTGCGGTTAAAGAAACTGCGTTTTTTGGACGCACTTTGCGGCTTAGAAAACGGTGATGAAGTAACGTTCCAAACACACCGAAACTTGCGTCAAGTAGGTAATAGCAATCCCTACAGAGCAAAGTTGGTCCCAACTTCCGCACATGCAGGGATGATTACCTGTATTCGACACGAGATACCCCATTTCACGGATTTTCGCGCCATTTATATCGTAAACGAGAACACGTGCGACGACGACAGTGTCACCTAGCAAATGGAGATACCTAAACGTCAATATCGGTCCCAACAGTCCCGCCTTTGTGAGTCCGGAGATATCCTCGGCATTAATTTTACATTATAAAATATGGCAAAACCGCTTAAAAACTACGGTTTTGGACTCACTTTGCGACCTGAGTTACCGGTGACCGAATAAAGTCCCAGGCACTACGAAAATTGCGTCACGTAGGTATTAGCAAACCCAACACAGAAATGTTGGTCCCAACTTGCAAGTATGCTAAGCTATCTTCGACACGAAGTACACAATTGAAAGGCATTTTCGCGCCATTTTTTTTTCGTGAACGAAAAAGTTGTACGCGTTAGGAAACATTGACGCCGGCATGTCAGACATTAGCCGACGGTTGCATTACGTCGGGAATGGAGATACCTAAATGGCAACACCGGTCCCGACTGCCCCGCATTTGTGGTGCCGGAGATATCGTATGCATTAACTTTACATTATACTGTAAGGCGAAAACCGCTGGAAAACTACGGTTTGGGATGCACTTAGCGGCCTTCGGTGACCGAATAACGGTTTTAGGCGCACCGAAAATTGCTTCATGCAGGTTTTAGCTAACCCTATACAGCAAAGCTTGTGCAAAATGAAAAACTACGATTTTTGACGCACTTTGTAGCCTTAGAAACGGTGACCGAATAACGTCGCATGCAAACCGAAAATTTCGTCTCGTAGGTATTAGCAAACCCTACAAGCAAAATTTGAACGTTCAGGGATGCTATGCTTTATTCGACACGACACGCGATATCGGATCAGGGCCGCCCCGTTTTGTGGTTCCGGAGATATCGTCGACATTAATTTTACGTTATATTGTATGGCAAATACCGCTGAAAAACTAAGGTTTTGGACGTTCTTTGCGGCCTAAAAAACCGGTAACAGAATGTCCATGAAAACATAAAATATCTGGTTTCGACAAATATCGCACACTTGCGAACTAAGAAATTCCTAAAACAAATGGAAATGTTTAAAGTTTTGTGCGACAATCATCGCGCATTTGTGAACTTGCGTGTAGGGATAAAGCCTAAAACATCTGCTAGGTGTTTGCTAGTTAAGGCCCAATCTAACATTTTCTTTTTAAGTCGATTTACAAGCGAGTTTATGATTCAATATTTTTCTTTCGTTGTTGTTTTGTTATTCAGATACTGACTCTGAATTGTGAACGCTCAGTATTTATATATTGACTCCGTACTCAGGATGAAACGTGCTCGTTACACGTAATCATTTATTTTTGTAATTTCTTTTACGTATGCTGTTTAATCACACTTTCAATAACACTATGCAAGCCGCGATCTTACATAATGTGAGATATTAATCTTTATTACACTACTTTTATACATCATTCTATCAATTTATTTCCCGATTTTCTTTAGTCATATATCATTTCTAAAAATAATCAAAAACAATCTTCATCGGGTATTGATTACACATAATATGTATTATTCTGAAGAAACAAACTACCAGGCAGTTGTCTGTAACATCACTTCATCTTAGTTTTGTATAACACGCGTGTCGACAGCGTTATTTATCTTCCTTGTCCAGACCACAGCTGTTTCAGAGTTATGTCAAGTGTCATTACGCAACAGATAAACAAAGAATAATTAAATTAGTGTTGATTTATTTTCCTGAAGGATCAGAACGTTATATCTCCGTTTTGTAAACTAAGCGTATCAACATTGTTTTTCTTTTTTTTATTTTCAGTTTGTTTGCTGATCATTGTTAGGAGTAAAAGAGACAAATATACAGCATGATTTCAGTTCGCTGAAGAAGGTTATATCTACAGCAAAAACGAAAAAGGACACTTTTATATTGAACTTTTGTTTTCCGAACTCAAATGGTTTGTAGTGCTTTATCCATTTTTCATGCAGATTCATACAGACAGTGATCGAGACAGATTCATACTGACTATGACCGAGGCAGATTCATAAATACGGAAACCGAGGTTATTCACACAGACAATGGCCGAGGCAGAATTATAAAAACAATGACCAAGGCAGATTCATACAGACAGTGGCCGTGGCAGATTCATACTGACAACAATCGAGGCATATTCATACAGACAGTGACCGAGGCTGATACATACTGACAGCAATCGAGGCAGATTCATACAAACAATGACCGAGGCAGATTTATACAGACAGTGGCCGAGGCAGATTCATACTGACAGTGACCGAGGCAAAATCATAAAGAATGTTGCACAAGCAGATTCATACAGACAGTGGCCGAGACAGATTCATACTGACAATGTCCGACGCAGATTCATACTGACAATGACCGAGGCAGATTCATACATAGAGTGACAGAGGCAGATTCATACAGACAGTAGTCGTGGCAGATTCATATAAACAGTGGCCGAGGCAGATTCATACAGACAGTGACCGAGGAAGATTCATACAGAGAGTGGCCGTGTCAAATTCATACAGACAGTGGCCGGGGCAGATTCATACAGACAGTGGCCGAGGCAGAATCATACAAACAATGACCGACGCAGATTCATACAGTCAGTGGCCGTGTCAGAATCTTACAGACAGTGACCTAGGCAGAATCATACAGCCAGTGACCGTGGCAGATTCATACAGACAGTGACCGTGTCAGATTCATACAGACAGTGACCGAGGCAGATTCATTCAGACAGTGGTCTTGGCAGATTCATACAGACAGTGGCCGAGGCAGATTCATACAGACAATGGCCGAGGCAGAATCAAACAAACAATGAACGAAGCAGATTCATGCAGACAGTGGCCGTGGCAGATTCATACAGACAGTGACCGAGGCAGATTCATACAGACAGTGACCGAGGCAGATTCATACAGACAGTGGCCGTGTCAAATTCATACAGACAGTGGCCGAGGCAGATTCATACAGACAGTGGCCGAGGCAGAATCATACAAACAATGAACAAGGCAGATTCATACAGACAGTGGCTTTGGCAGATCCATACAGACAGTGACCGAGACAGATTCATACAAACAATGACTGAGGCAGATTCATACAGACAGTGACCGAGGAAGATTCATACAAACAATGAACGAGGCAGATTCATACAGACAGTGGCCGTTACAGATTCATACAGACAGTGACAGAGGCAGAATCATACAGACAGTGACCGAGGCAGAATTATACAAACAGTGGCCCTGGCAGATTCATACAGACAGTGGCCGTGGCGGATTCATACAGACATTGAACGAGGCAGATTCATACAGAAAGTGACCGAGGTAGATTCATACAGACAGTGACCGAGGCAGATTGATAAAGACAGTGGCCGTGGTAGATTCATACAGACAGTGACCGAGGCAGATTCATACAGACTGTGACCGAGGCAGATTCATTCAGACAGTGGCCGTGGCAGATTCATACAGACATTGACCGAGGCAGATTAATACAGAAAAAGACTGAGGCAGATTGATACAGACAGTGGCCGTGGCAGATTCATACAGACAGTGACTGAGGCAGATTGATACAGAAAGTAGCCGTGGAAGATTCATACAGACAGTGACAGAGGCTGATTCATACAGACAGTGACCGAGGCAGATTGATACAGACAGTGGCCGTTGCAGATTCATACAGACAGTGACAGAGGCAGATTCATACAGACAGTGACTGAGGCAGATTCATACAGACAGTGGCCGTGGCAGATTCATACAGACATTGACCGAGGCAGATTAATACAGAAAAAGACTGAGGCAGATTGATACAGACAGTGGCCGTGGCAGATTCATACAGACAGTGACTGAGGCAGATTGATACAGAAAGTGGCCGTGGTAGATTCATACAGACAGTGACAGAGGCAGATTCATACAGACAGTGACCGAGGCAGATTGATACAGACAGTGGCCGTTGCAGATTCATACAGACAGTGACAGAGGCAGATTCATACAGACAGTGACTGAGGCAGATTCATACAGACAGTGGCCGTGGCAGATTCATACGAACAATGACCGAGGCTGATTCTTACAGACAGTGGCCGAGGCAGATTCATACTGACAGTGACCGATGCAAAATCATAAAGACTGTTGCACATGCAGATTCATACAGACAGTGGCCGTGGCAGATTCATACATACAGTGGCCGAGGCAGATTCATACAGACAGTGACCGTGGCAGATTCATACAGACAGTGACCGAAGCAGATTCACACAGACAGTGACCGAGGCAGAATCATATAAACAATGACCGAGGCAGATTCATAGAGACAATGGCCGTGGCAGATTCATACAGACAGTGACCGTGGCAGATTCATACAGACAGTTGCCGTGGTAGATTCATACAGACAGTGACCGTGGCAGATTCATACAGACAGTGGCCGTGGCAGATTCATAAAAACAATGACCGAGGCAGTATCATACGGACCGTGGCCGTGGCAGATTCATACAAACAATGACCGAGGCAGATTCATACAGACAGTGACCGAGGCAGAATCATACAAACAATGAACGAGGCAGATTTATACAGACTGTGGCCGTAGCAGATTCATACAGACAGTAACCGAGGCAGATCCATACAAACAATGAACGAGGCAGATTCATACAGACAGCGGCCGTTACAAATTCATACAAACAATGACCGAGGCAGAATCATACAGACAGTGACCGAGGCAGAATTACACAAACAGTGGCCATGGCAGATTCATACAGATAGTGGCCGTGGCAGATTCATACAGACATTGACCGAGACAGATTCATACATACAGTGACTGAGGCAGATTCATACAGACAGTGGCCGTGGCAGATTCATACAAACAATGACCGAGGCAGATTCATACAAACAGTGACCGAGGCAGATTCATACTGACAGTGACCGAGGCAAAATCATAAAGACTGTTGCACAGGCAGATTCATACAGACAGTGGCCGTGGCAGTTTCATACAGACATTGACCGAGGCAGCTTCATACTGACAATGACCGAGGCAGATTCAAACAGACAGTGACCGAGGCAGATTCATACTGACTATGACCGAGGTAGATTCATAAAGACGGTTACAAAGGTTATTCACACAGACCATGGCCGAGGCAAAATCATAAAAACAATGACCGAGCCGGATTCATACAGACAGTGGCCGTGGCAGATTCATACAGACAGTGACCGAGACAGAATGATACAGACGGTGGCCGAGGTAGAATAATACAAACAATGACCGAGGCAGATTCATACATAGAATGGCCGTGGTAGATTCATACAGACAGTGACCGAGGCAGATTCATACAAACAATGACCGAGGCAGATTCATACAGACAGTGGCCGAGGCAGATTCATACAGACAGTGGCCGTGGCAGATTCATACAGACAGTGACCGAAGCAGATTCACACAGACAGTGACAGAGGCAGAATCATATAAACAATGACAGAGGCAGATTCATACAGACAGTGGCCGGGGCAGATTAATACAGACAGTGGCCGTGGCAGATTCATACAGACAGTGGCCGTGGCAGATTCATACATACAGTGACCGAAGCAGATTCACACAGACAGTGACAGAGGCAGAATCATTTAAACAATGACAGAGGCAGATTCATACAGACAGTGGCCGGGGCAGATTAATACAGACAGTGGCCGTGGCAGATTCATACAGACAGTGGCCGTGGCAGATTCATACAGACAGTGACCGAAGCAGATTCACACAGACAGTGACAGAGGCAGAATCATATAAACAATGACAGAGGCAGATTCATACAGACAGTGGCCGGGGCAGATTGATACAAACAGTGGCCATGGCAGAATTATACAGACAGTGACCGAGGAAGATTAATGCTGACAGTGACCGTAGCAGATTCATACAGACAGTGGCCGTGGCAGAGTCATACAAACAATGACCGAGGCAGATTCATACAGACCGTGGCCGTGGCAGATTCATACAAACAATGACCGAGGCAGATTCATACAGACAGTGGCCGAGGCAGAATCATACAGACAGTGGCCGTTTCAAATTCATACAGACAGTGGCCGAGGCAGATTCATACAGACAGTGGCCGAGGCAGAATCATGCAAACAATGAACGAAGCAGATTCATACAGTCAGTGCCCGTAGCAGATTCCTACAGACAGTAACCGAGGCAGATTCATACAAACAATGACCGAGGCAGATTCATGCAGAGAGTGACCGAGGCATATTCATACAAACAATGAATTAGGCAGATTCATACAGACAGTGGCCGTTACAAATTCATACAGACAATGACCGAGGCAGAATCATACAGACAGTGACCGATGCAGAATTATACAGACAGTGGCCCTGGCAGATTCATACAGACAGTCGCCGTGGCAGATTCATACAGACATTGACCGAGGCAGATTCATACAGGCAGTGACTGAGGAAGATTCATACAGACAGTGGCCATGGCAGATTCATACAAACAATAACCGAGGCAGATTCATACAGACAGTGGCCGAGGCAGATTCATACTGACAGCGACCGAGGCGAAATAATAAAGACTGTTTCACAGGCAGATTCATACAGACAGTGGCCGTGGCAGCTTCATACTGACCATGACCGAGGCAGATCTATACAGACAGTGACCGAGGCAGATTCATACTGACTATGACCAAGGTAGATTCATAAAGACGGTTACAAAGGTTATTAACTCAGACCGTGGCCGAGGCAGAATCATACAAACAATGACCGAGCCAGATTCATACAGACAGTGGCCGTGGCAGATTCATACAGACAGTGGCCGTAACAGATTCATACAGACAGTGACCGAGGCAGAATGATACAGACGGTGGCCGAGGTAGAATCCTAGAGACAATGACCGAGGCAGATTCATACATAGAGTGGCCGTGGTAGATTCATACAGACAGTGATCGAGGCAGATTCATAAAACAATGACCAAGGCAGATTCAAACATACAGTGGCCGAGGCAGATTCATACAGACAGTGGCCGTGGCAGATTCATACAGACAGTGACCGAAGCAGATTCACACAAACAGTGACCGAGGCAGAATCATATAAACAATGACCGAGGCAGATTCATACAGACAGTGGCCGTGTCAGATTCATACAAACAGTGGCCATGGCAGATTTATACAGACAGTGACCGAGGAAGATTAATACTGACAGTGACCGTGGCAGATTCATACAGGCATTGGCCGTGGCAGATTCATACAAACAATGACCGAGGCAGATTCATACAGACCGTGGCCGTGGCAGATTTATACTGACAGCAATCGGGGCAGATTCATACAGACAGTGGCCGAGGCAGATCCATACAGACAGTGGCCGAGGCAGAATCATACAAACAATGAACGAGGCAGATTTATACAGACAGTGGCCGTAGCAGATTCATACAAAGAGTAACGGAGGCAGATTCATACAAACAATGACCGAGGCAGATTCATACAGACATTGGCCGAGGCAGATCCATACAAACAATGAACGAGGCAGATTTATACAGACTGTGGCCGTAGCAGATTCATACAGACAGTAACCGAGGCAGATTCATACAGACAGTGACCGAGGCAGATTCATACAGACAGTGACCGAGGCAAATTCATACAAACAATGAACGAGGCAGATTCATGCAGACAGTGGCCGCTGCAAATTCATACAGACAATGACCGAGGCAGAATCATACAGACAGTGACCGAGGCAGAATTATACAAACAGTGGCCCTGGCAGATTCATACAGACAGTGGCCATGGCAGATTCATACACACAGTGACTGAGGCTGATTCATACAGACAGTGGCTGTGGCAGATTTATACTGACAGCAATCGAGTCAGATTCATACAGACAGTGGCCGATGCAGATTAATACTGGCAAGAACCGAGGTAGATTCATACAGACAGTGACCGAGGTAGAATCATACAGACAGTTACAGAGGCAGATTCATACAAACAATGAACGAGGCAGATTCATGCAGACAGTGGCCGTTGCAAATTCATACAGACAATGACCGAGGCAGAATCATACAGACAGTGACCGAGGCAGAATTATACAAACAGTGGCCCTGGCAGATTCATACAGACAGTGGCCGTGGCGGATTCATACAGACATTGACCGAGGCAGATTCATACAGACAGTGACCGAGGCAGATTCATACAGACAGTGACTGAGGCAGATTCATACAGACAGTGGCCGTGGTAGATTCATACAGACAGTGACCGAGGCAGATTCATACAGACTGTGACCGAGGCAGATTCATTCAGACAGTGGCCGTGGCAGATTCATACAGACATTGACCGAGGCAGATTAATACAGAAAAAGACTGAGGCAGATTGATACAGACAGTGGCCGTGGCAGATTCATACAGACAGTGACTGAGGCAGATTGATACAGAAAGTAGCCGTGGAAGATTCATACAGACAGTGACAGAGGCTGATTCATACAGACAGTGACCGAGGCAGATTCATACAGACAGTGGCCGTTGCAGATTCATACAGACAGTGACAGAGGCAGATTCATACAGACAGTGACTGAGGCAGATTCATACAGACAGTGGCCGTTGCAGATTCATACAGACAGTGACCGAGGCAGATTAATACAGAAAAAGACTGAGGCAGATTGATACAGACAGTGGCCGTGGCAGATTCATACAGACAGTGACTGAGGCAGATTGATACAGAAAGTGGCCGTGGTAGATTCATACAGACAGTGACAGAGGCTGATTCATACAGACAGTGACCGAGGCAGATTGATACAGACAGTGGCCGTTGCAGATTCATACAGACAGTGACAGAGGCAGATTCATACAGACAGTGACTGAGGCAGATTCATACAGACAGTGGCCGTGGCAGATTCATACGAACAATGACCGAGGCTGATTCTTACAGACAGTGGCCGAGGCAGATTCATACTGACAGTGACCGAAGCAAAATCATAAAGACTGTTGCACATGCAGATTCATACAGACAGTGGCCGTGGCAGATTCATACATACAGTGGCCGAGGCAGATTCATACAGACAGTGGCCGTGGCAGATTCATACAGACAGTGACCGAAGCAGATTCACACAGACAGTGACCGAGGCAGAATCATATAAACAATGACCGAGGCAGATTCATACAGACAATGGCCGTGGCAGATTCATACAGACAGTGACCGTGGCAGATTCATACAGACAGTTGCCGTGGTAGATTCATACAGACAGTGACCGTGGCAGATTCATACAGACAGTGGCCGTGGCAGATTCATAAAAACAATGACCGAGGCAGTATCATACGGACCGTGGCCGTGGCAGATTCATACAAACAATGACCGAGGCAGATTCATACAGACAGTGACCGAGGCAGAATCATACAAACAATGAACGAGGCAGATTTATACAGACTGTGGCCGTAGCAGATTCATACAGACAGTAACCGAGGCAGATCCATACAAACAATGAACGAGGCAGATTCATACAGACAGCGGCCGTTACAAATTCATACAAACAATGACCGAGGCAGAATCATACAGACAGTGACCGAGGCAGAATTACACAAACAGTGGCCATGGCAGATTCATACAGATAGTGGCCGTGGCAGATTCATACAGACATTGACCGAGACAGATTCATACATACAGTGACTGAGGCAGATTCATACAGACAGTGGCCGTGGCAGATTCATACAAACAATGACCGAGGCAGATTCATACAAACAGTGACCGAGGCAGATTCATACTGACAGTGACCGAGGCAAAATCATAAAGACTGTTGCACAGGCAGATTCATACAGACAGTGGCCGTGGCAGTTTCATACAGACATTGACCGAGGCAGCTTCATACTGACAATGACCGAGGCAGATTCAAACAGACAGTGACCGAGGCAGATTCATACTGACTATGACCGAGGTAGATTCATAAAGACGGTTACAAAGGTTATTCACACAGACCATGGCCGAGGCAAAATCATAAAAACAATGACCGAGCCGGATTCATACAGACAGTGGCCGTGGCAGATTCATACAGACAGTGACCGAGACAGAATGATACAGACGGTGGCCGAGGTAGAATAATACAAACAATGACCGAGGCAGATTCATACATAGAATGGCCGTGGTAGATTCATACAGACAGTGACCGTGGCAGATTCATACAAACAATGACCGAGGCAGATTCATACAGACGGTGACCGAGGCAGATTCATACAGACAGTGGCCGTGGCAGATTCATACAGACAGTGACCGAAGCAGATTCACACAGACAGTGACAGAGGCAGAATCATATAAACAATGACAGAGGCAGATTCATACAGACAGTGGCCGGGGCAGATTAATACAAACAGTGGCCGTGGCAGATTCATACAGACAGTGGCCGTGGCAGATTCATACATACAGTGACCGAAGCAGATTCACACAGACAGTGACAGAGGCAGAATCATTTAAACAATGACAGAGGCAGATTCATACAGACAGTGGCCGGGGCAGATTAATACAGACAGTGGCCGTGGCAGATTCATACAGACAGTGGCCGTGGCAGATTCATACAGACAGTGACCGAAGCAGATTCACACAGACAGTGACAGAGGCAGAATCATATAAACAATGACAGAGGCAGATTCATACAGACAGTGGCCGGGGCAGATTGATACAAACAGTGGCCATGGCAGAATTATACAGACAGTGACCGAGGAAGATTAATGCTGACAGTGACCGTAGCAGATTCATACAGACAGTGGCCGTGGCAGAGTCATACAAACAATGACCGAGGCAGATTCATACAGACCGTGGCCGTGGCAGATTCATACAAACAATGACCGAGGCAGATTCATACAGACAGTGGCCGAGGCAGAATCATACAGACAGTGGCCGTTTCAAATTCATACAGACAGTGGCCGAGGCAGATTCATACAGACAGTGGCCGAGGCAGAATCATGCAAACAATGAACGAAGCAGATTCATACAGTCAGTGCCCGTAGCAGATTCCTACAGACAGTAACCGAGGCAGATTCATACAAACAATGACCGAGGCAGATTCATGCAGAGAGTGACCGAGGCATATTCATACAAACAATGAATTAGGCAGATTCATACAGACAGTGGCCGTTACAAATTCATACAGACAATGACCGAGGCAGAATCATACAGACAGTGACCGATGCAGAATTATACAGACAGTGGCCCTGGCAGATTCATACAGACAGTCGCCGTGGCAGATTCATACAGACATTGACCGAGGCAGATTCATACAGGCAGTGACTGAGGAAGATTCATACAGACAGTGGCCATGGCAGATTCATACAAACAATAACCGAGGCAGATTCATACAGACAGTGGCCGAGGCAGATTCATACTGACAGCGACCGAGGCGAAATAATAAAGACTGTTTCACAGGCAGATTCATACAGACAGTGGCCGTGGCAGCTTCATACTGACCATGACCGAGGCAGATCTATACAGACAGTGACCGAGGCAGATTCATACTGACTATGACCAAGGTAGATTCATAAAGACGGTTACAAAGGTTATTAACTCAGACCGTGGCCGAGGCAGAATCATACAAACAATGACCGAGCCAGATTCATACAGACAGTGGCCGTGGCAGATTCATACAGACAGTGGCCGTAACAGATTCATACAGACAGTGACCGAGGCAGAATGATACAGACGGTGGCCGAGGTAGAATCCTAGAGACAATGACCGAGGCAGATTCATACATAGAGTGGCCGTGGTAGATTCATACAGACAGTGATCGAGGCAGATTCATAAAAACAATGACCAAGGCAGATTCAAACATACAGTGGCCGAGGCAGATTCATACAGACAGTGGCCGTGGCAGATTCATACAGACAGTGACCGAAGCAGATTCACACAAACAGTGACCGAGGCAGAATCATATAAACAATGACCGAGGCAGATTCATACAGACAGTGGCCGTGTCAGATTCATACAAACAGTGGCCATGGCAGATTTATACAGACAGTGACCGAGGAAGATTAATACTGACAGTGACCGTGGCAGATTCATACAGGCATTGGCCGTGGCAGATTCATACAAACAATGACCGAGGCAGATTCATACAGAAAGTGGCCGTGGTAGATTCATACAGACAGTGACAGAGGCTGATTCATACAGACAGTGACCGAGGCAGATTGATACAGACAGTGGCCGTTGCAGATTCATACAGACAGTGACAGAGGCAGATTCATACAGACAGTGACTGAGGCAGATTCATACAGACAGTGGCCGTGGCAGATTCATACGAACAATGACCGAGGCTGATTCTTACAGACAGTGGCCGAGGCAGATTCATACTGACAGTGACCGAAGCAAAATCATAAAGACTGTTGCACATGCAGATTCATACAGACAGTGGCCGTGGCAGATTCATACATACAGTGGCCGAGGCAGATTCATACAGACAGTGACCGTGGCAGATTCATACAGACAGTGACCGAAGCAGATTCACACAGACAGTGACCGAGGCAGAATCATATAAACAATGACCGAGGCAGATTCATAGAGACAATGGCCGTGGCAGATTCATACAGACAGTGACCGTGGCAGATTCATACAGACAGTTGCCGTGGTAGATTCATACAGACAGTGACCGTGGCAGATTCATACAGACAGTGGCCGTGGCAGATTCATAAAAACAATGACCGAGGCAGTATCATACGGACCGTGGCCGTGGCAGATTCATACAAACAATGACCGAGGCAGATTCATACAGACAGTGACCGAGGCAGAATCATACAAACAATGAACGAGGCAGATTTATACAGACTGTGGCCGTAGCAGATTCATACAGACAGTAACCGAGGCAGATCCATACAAACAATGAACGAGGCAGATTCATACAGACAGCGGCCGTTACAAATTCATACAAACAATGACCGAGGCAGAATCATACAGACAGTGACCGAGGCAGAATTACACAAACAGTGGCCATGGCAGATTCATACAGATAGTGGCCGTGGCAGATTCATACAGACATTGACCGAGACAGATTCATACATACAGTGACTGAGGCAGATTCATACAGACAGTGGCCGTGGCAGATTCATACAAACAATGACCGAGGCAGATTCATACAAACAGTGACCGAGGCAGATTCATACAGACAGTGACCGAGGCAAAATCATAAAGACTGTTGCACAGGCAGATTCATACAGACAGTGGCCGTGGCAGATTCATACAGACATTGACCGAGGCAGCTTCATACTGACAATGACCGAGGCAGATTCAAACAGACAGTGACCGAGGCAGATTCATACTGACTATGACCGAGGTAGATTCATAAAGACGGTTACAAAGGTTATTCACACAGACCATGGCCGAGGCAAAATCATAAAAACAATGACCGAGCCGGATTCATACAGACAGTGGCCGTGGCAGATTCATACAGACAGTGACCGAGACAGAATGATACAGACGGTGGCCGAGGTAGAATAATACAAACAATGACCGAGGCAGATTCATACATAGAATGGCCGTGGTAGATTCATACAGACAGTGACCGAGGCAGATTCATACAAACAATGACCGAGGCAGATTCATACATACGGTAGCCGAGGCAGATTCATACAGACAGTGGCCGTGGCAGATTCATACAGACAGTGACCGAAGCAGATTCACACAGACAGTGACAGAGGCAGAATCATATAAACAATGACAGAGGCAGATTCATACAGACAGTGGCCGGGGCAGATTAATACAGACAGTGGCCGTGGCAGATTCATACAGACAGTGGCCGTGGCAGATTCATACATACAGTGACCGAAGCAGATTCACACAGACAGTGACAGAGGCAGAATCATTTAAACAATGACAGAGGCAGATTCATACAGACAGTGGCCGGGGCAGATTAATACAGACAGTGGCCGTGGCAGATTCATACAGACAGTGGCCGTGGCAGATTCATACAGACAGTGACCGAAGCAGATTCACACAGACAGTGACAGAGGCAGAATCGTATAAACAATGACAGAGGCAGATTCATACAGACAGTGGCCGGGGCAGATTGATACAAACAGTGGCCATGGCAGAATTATACAGACAGTGACCGAGGAAGATTAATGCTGACAGTGACCGTAGCAGATTCATACAGACAGTGGCCGTGGCAGAGTCATACAAACAATGACCGAGGCAGATTCATACAGACCGTGGCCGTGGCAGATTCATACAAACAATGACCGAGGCAGATTCATACAGACAGTGGCCGAGGCAGAATCATACAGACAGTGGCCGTTTCAAATTCATACAGACAGTGGCCGAGGCAGATTCATACAGACAGTGGCCGAGGCAGAATCATGCAAACAATGAACGAAGCAGATTCATACAGTCAGTGCCCGTAGCAGATTCCTACAGACAGTAACCGAGGCAGATTCATACAAACAATGACCGAGGCAGATTCATGCAGAGAGTGACCGAGGCATATTCATACAAACAATGAATTAGGCAGATTCATACAGACAGTGGCCGTTACAAATTCATACAGACAATGACCGAGGCAGAATCATACAGACAGTGACCGATGCAGAATTATACAGACAGTGGCCCTGGCAGATTCATACAGACAGTCGCCGTGGCAGATTCATACAGACATTGACCGAGGCAGATTCATACAGGCAGTGACTGAGGAAGATTCATACAGACAGTGGCCATGGCAGATTCATACAAACAATAACCGAGGCAGATTCATACAGACAGTGGCCGAGGCAGATTCATACTGACAGCGACCGAGGCGAAATAATAAAGACTGTTTCACAGGCAGATTCATACAGACAGTGGCCGTGGCAGCTTCATACTGACCATGACCGAGGCAGATCTATACAGACAGTGACCGAGGCAGATTCATACTGACTATGACCAAGGTAGATTCATAAAGACGGTTACAAAGGTTATTAACTCAGACCGTGGCCGAGGCAGAATCATACAAACAATGACCGAGCCAGATTCATACAGACAGTGGCCGTGGCAGATTCATACAGACAGTGGCCGTAACAGATTCATACAGACAGTGACCGAGGCAGAATGATACAGACGGTGGCCGAGGTAGAATCCTAGAGACAATGACCGAGGCAGATTCATACATAGAGTGGCCGTGGTAGATTCATACAGACAGTGATCGAGGCAGATTCATAAAACAATGACCAAGGCAGATTCAAACATACAGTGGCCGAGGCAGATTCATACAGACAGTGGCCGTGGCAGATTCATACAGACAGTGACCGAAGCAGATTCACACAAACAGTGACCGAGGCAGAATCATATAAACAATGACCGAGGCAGATTCATACAGACAGTGGCCGTGTCAGATTCATACAAACAGTGGCCATGGCAGATTTATACAGACAGTGACCGAGGAAGATTAATACTGACAGTGACCGTGGCAGATTCATACAGGCATTGGCCGTGGCAGATTCATACAAACAATGACCGAGGCAGATTCATACAGACCGTGGCCGTGGCAGATTTATACTGACAGCAATCGGGGCAGATTCATACAGACAGTGGCCGAGGCAGATCCATACAGACAGTGGCCGAGGCAGAATCATACAAACAATGAACGAGGCAGATTTATACAGACAGTGGCCGTAGCAGATTCATACAAAGAGTAACGGAGGCAGATTCATACAAACAATGACCGAGGCAGATTCATACAGACATTGGCCGAGGCAGATCCATACAAACAATGAACGAGGCAGATTCATACAGACAGTGGCCGTAGCAGATTCATACAGACAGTAACCGAGGCAGATTCATACAGACAGTGACCGAGGCAGATTCATACAGACAGTGACCGAGGCAAATTCATACAAACAATGAACGAGGCAGATTCATGCAGACAGTGGCCGCTGCAAATTCATACAGACAATGACCGAGGCAGAATCATACAGACAGTGACCGAGGCAGAATTATACAAACAGTGGCCCTGGCAGATTCATACAGACAGTGGCCATGGCAGATTCATACACACAGTGACTGAGGCTGATTCATACAGACAGTGGCTGTGGCAGATTTATACTGACAGCAATCGAGTCAGATTCATACAGACAGTGGCCGATGCAGATTAATACTGGCAAGAACCGAGGTAGATTCATACAGACAGTGACCGAGGTAGAATCATACAGACAGTTACAGAGGCAGATTCATACAAACAATGAACGAGGCAGATTCATGCAGACAGTGGCCGTTGCAAATTCATACAGACAATGACCGAGGCAGAATCATACAGACAGTGACCGAGGCAGAATTATACAAACAGTGGCCCTGGCAGATTCATACAGACAGTGGCCTTGGCGGATTCATACAGACATTGACCGAGGCAGATTCATACAGAAAGTGACCGAGGTAGATTCATACAGACAGTGACCGAGGCAGATTGATAAAGACAGTGGCCGTGGTAGATTCATACAGACAGTGACCGAGGCAGATTCATACAGACTGTGACCGAGGCAGATTCATTCAGACAGTGGCCGTGGCAGATTCATACAGACATTGACCGAGGCAGATTAATACAGAAAAAGACTGAGGCAGATTGATACAGACAGTGGCCGTGGCAGATTCATACAGACAGTGACTGAGGCAGATTGATACAGAAAGTAGCCGTGGAAGATTCATACAGACAGTGACAGAGGCTGATTCATACAGACAGTGACCGAGGCAGATTGATACAGACAGTGGCCGTTGCAGATTCATACAGACAGTGACAGAGGTAGATTCATACAGACAGTGACTGAGGCAGATTCATACAGACAGTGGCCGTGGCAGATTCATACAGACATTGACCGAGGCAGATTAATACAGAAAAAGACTGAGGCAGATTGATACAGACAGTGGCCGAGGCAGATTCATACAGACAGTGACTGAGGCAGATTGATACAGAAAGTGGCCGTGGTAGATTCATACAGACAGTGACAGAGGCTGATTCATACAGACAGTGACCGAGGCAGATTGATACAGACAGTGGCCGTTGCAGATTCATACAGACAGTGACAGAGGCAGATTCATACAGACAGTGACTGAGGCAGATTCATACAGACAGTGGCCGTGGCAGATTCATACGAACAATGACCGAGGCTGATTCTTACAGACAGTGGCCGAGGCAGATTCATACTGACAGTGACCGAAGCAAAATCATAAAGACTGTTGCACATGCAGATTCATACAGACAGTGGCCGTGGCAGATTCATACAGACAGTGGCCGAGGCAGATTCATACAGACAGTGACCGTGGCAGATTCATACAGACAGTGACCGAAGCAGATTCACACAGACAGTGACCGAGGCAGAATCATATAAACAATGACCGAGGCAGATTCATACAGACAGTGGCCGTGGCAGATTCATACAGACAGTGACCGTGGCAGATTCATACAGACAGTTGCCGTGGTAGATTCATACAGACAGTGACCGTGGCAGATTCATACAGACAGTGGCCGTGGCAGATTCATAAAAACAATGACCGAGGCAGTATCATACGGACCGTGGCCGTGGCAGATTCATACAAACAATGACCGAGGCAGATTCATACAGACAGTGACCGAGGCAGAATCATACAAACAATGAACGAGGCAGATTTATACAGACTGTGGCCGTAGCAGATTCATACAGACAGTAACCGAGGCAGATCCATACAAACAATGAACGAGGCAGATTCATACAGACAGCGGCCGTTACAAATTCATACAAACAATGACCGAGGCAGAATCATACAGACAGTGACCGAGGCAGAATTACACAAACAGTGGCCATGGCAGATTCATACAGATAGTGGCCGTGGCAGATTCATACAGACATTGACCGAGACAGATTCATACATACAGTGACTGAGGCAGATTCATACAGACAGTGGCCGTGGCAGATTCATACAAACAATGACCGAGGCAGATTCATACAAACAGTGACCGAGGCAGATTCATACTGACAGTGACCGAGGCAAAATCATAAAGACTGTTGCACAGGCAGATTCATACAGACAGTGGCCGTGGCAGTTTCATACAGACATTGACCGAGGCAGCTTCATACTGACAATGACCGAGGCAGATTCAAACAGACAGTGACCGAGGCAGATTCATACTGACTATGACCGAGGTAGATTCATAAAGACGATTACAAAGGTTATTCACACAGACCATGGCCGAGGCAAAATCATAAAAACAATGACCGAGCCGGATTCATACAGACAGTGGCCGTGGCAGATTCATACAGACAGTGACCGAGACAGAATGATACAGACGGTGGCCGAGGTAGAATAATACAAACAATGACCGAGGCAGATTCATACATAGAATGGCCGTGGTAGATTCATACAGACAGTGACCGAGGCAGATTCATACAAACAATGACCGAGGCAGATTCATACATACAGTGGCCGAGGCAGATTCATACAGACAGTGGCCGTGGCAGATTCATACAGACAGTGACCGAAGCAGATTCACACAGACAGTGACAGAGGCAGAATCATATAAACAATGACAGAGGCAGATTCATACAGACAGTGGCCGGGGCAGATTAATACAAACAGTGGCCGTGGCAGATTCATACAGACAGTGGCCGTGGCAGATTCATACATACAGTGACCGAAGCAGATTCACACAGACAGTGACAGAGGCAGAATCATTTAAACAATGACAGAGGCAGATTCATACAGACAGTGGCCTTGGCGGATTCATACAGACATTGACCGGGGCAGATTCATACAGAAAGTGACCGAGGTAGATTCATACAGACAGTGACCGAAGCAGATTCACACAGACAGTGACAGAGGCAGAATCATATAAACAATGACAGAGGCAGATTCATACAGACAGTGGCCGGGGCAGATTGATACAAACAGTGGCCATGGCAGAATTATACAGACAGTGACCGAGGAAGATTAATGCTGACAGTGACCGTAGCAGATTCATACAGACAGTGGCCGTGGCAGAGTCATACAAACAATGACCGAGGCAGATTCATACAGACCGTGGCCGTGGCAGATTCATACAAACAATGACCGAGGCAGATTCATACAGACAGTGACCGAGGCAGAATCATACAGACAGTGGCCGTTTCAAATTCATACAGACAGTGGCCGAGGCAGATTCATACAGACAGTGGCCGAGGCAGAATCATGCAAACAATGACCGAGGCAGATTCATACAGTCAGTGCCCGTAGCAGATTCCTACAGACAGTAACCGAGGCAGATTCATACAAACAATGACCGAGGCAGATTCATGCAGAGAGTGACCGAGGCATATTCATACAAACAATGAATTAGGCAGATTCATACAGACAGTGGCCGTTACAAATTCATACAGACAATGACCGAGGCAGAATCATACAGACAGTGACCGATGCAGAATTATACAGACAGTGGCCCTGGCAGATTCATACAGACAGTCGCCGTGGCAGATTCATACAGACATTGACCGAGGCAGATTCATACAGGCAGTGACTGAGGAAGATTCATACAGACAGTGGCCATGGCAGATTCATACAAACAATAACCGAGGCAGATTCATACAGACAGTGGCCGAGGCAGATTCATACTGACAGCGACCGAGGCGAAATAATAAAGACTGTTTCACAGGCAGATTCATACAGACAGTGGCCGTGGCAGCTTCATACTGACCATGACCGAGGCAGATCTATACAGACAGTGACCGAGGCAGATTCATACTGACTATGACCAAGGTAGATTCATAAAGACGGTTACAAAGGTTATTAACTCAGACCGTGGCCGAGGCAGAATCATACAAACAATGACCGAGCCAGATTCATACAGACAGTGGCCGTGGCAGATTCATACAGACAGTGGCCGTAACAGATTCATACAGACAGTGACCGAGGCAGAATGATACAGACGGTGGCCGAGGTAGAATCCTAGAGACAATGACCGAGGCAGATTCATACATAGAGTGGCCGTGGTAGATTCATACAGACAGTGATCGAGGCAGATTCATAAAAACAATGACCAAGGCAGATTCAAACATACAGTGGCCGAGGCAGATTCATACAGACAGTGGCCGTGGCAGATTCATACAGACAGTGACCGAAGCAGATTCACACAAACAGTGACCGAGGCAGAATCATATAAACAATGACCGAGGCAGATTCATACAGACAGTGGCCGTGTCAGATTCATACAAACAGTGGCCATGGCAGATTTATACAGACAGTGACCGAGGAAGATTAATACTGACAGTGACCGTGGCAGATTCATACAGGCATTGGCCGTGGCAGATTCATACAAACAATGACCGAGGCAGATTCATACAGACCGTGGCCGTGGCAGATTTATACTGACAGCAATCGGGGCAGATTCATACAGACAGTGACTGAGGCAGATTCATACAGACAGTGGCCGAGGCAGAATCATACAAACAATGAACGAGGCAGATTTATACAGACAGTGGCCGTAGCAGATTCATACAAAGAGTAACGGAGGCAGATTCATACAAACAATGACCGAGGCAGATTCATACAGACATTGGCCGAGGCAGATCCATACAAACAATGAACGAGGCAGATTCATACAGACAGTGGCCGTAGCAGATTCATACAGACAGTAACCGAGGCAGATTCATACAGACAGTGACCGAGGCAGATTCATACAGACAGTGACCGAGGCAAATTCATACAAACAATGAACGAGGCAGATTCATGCAGACAGTGGCCGCTGCAAATTCATACAGACAATGACCGAGGCAGAATCATACAGACAGTGACCGAGGCAGAATTATACAAACAGTGGCCCTGGCAGATTCATACAGACAGTGGCCATGGCAGATTCATACAGACAGTGACTGAGGCTGATTCATACAGACAGTGGCTGTGGCAGATTTATACTGACAGCAATCGAGTCAGATTCATACAGACAGTGGCCGATGCAGATTAATACTGGCAAGAACCGAGGTAGATTCATACAGACAGTGACCGAGGTAGAATCATACAGACAGTTACAGAGGCAGATTCATACAAACAATGAACGAGGCAGATTCATGCAGACAGTGGCCGTTGCAAATTCATACAGACAATGACCGAGGCAGAATCATACAGACAGTGACCGAGGCAGAATAATACAAACAGTGGCCCTGGCAGATTCATACAGACAGTGGCCATGGCAGATTCATACAGACAGTGACTGAGGCTGATTCATACAGACAGTGGCCGTGGCAGATTTATACTGACAGCAATCGCGTCAGATTCATACAGACAGTGGCCGATGCAGATTAATACTGGCAAGAACAGAGGTAGATTCATACAGACAGTGACCGAGGTAGAATCATACAGACAGTTACAGAGGCAGATTCACACAAACAATGAACGAGGCAGATTCATGCAGACAGTGACCGTTGCAAATTCATACAGACAATGACCGAGGCAGAATCATACAGACAGTGACCGAGGCAGAATTATACAAACAGTGGCCCTGGCAGATTCATACAGACAGTGGCCATGGCAGATTCATACAGACAGTGACTGAGGCTGATTCATACAGACAGTGGCCGTGGCAGATTTATACTGACAGCAATCGAGTCAGATTCATACAGACAGTGGCCGATGCAGATTAATACTGGCAGTGACCGAGGTCGATTCATACAGACAGTGACCGAGGTAGAATCATACAGACAGTTACAGAGGCAGATTCATACAGATAGTGACAGAGGTAGATTCATACAGACAGTGACAGAGGCAGATTTGTACAGAATGTGACCGAGGTAGATTCATACAGACAGTGATAGAGACAGAACCATATAAACAATGACCAAGACGGATTCATTAAGGCAGTGACCGATTTTTGTTCTTCACTAATGACGTTGTAACGGGGATAAAAATCCTCCACAGAAACGCGACTATTAACACTTTTTGTATGTAATGTAAATAACATTCTAACTGCAAAATACGACGTATAGCACTTTAATTTACGTTATGAAATTTCAATGTTAATAATACCATTCACAGGATTGATCTTAAATGGACATACATTTAGCTTAGTGGTATTTGGAATAGCTGTAGACACAGACCTCACTGAACTCATTTGACCATAAGTGCTTTTCCCTGTAACCAAACTGGCAGGAGTAGATTCACATTGATCTCATACTGCTTGGCGTTTGGTGTTGTTGTTTTATTTATAAGCGCGGTAAGAAATAATGATAATGTACCCTTATAGATGATCCTGATACTTAAAATTATGATACGTTTCATTTTTAATCTTATAATTTGAGAACAACAAACCCCGAAAACCCCAAACAACATAAGCGCAGAGCATATAAAAGTATGTTTTAAGAGAATTTATCAGTCGGTAATACAGCGCATTCTATATAGAGGCGGAAATCGCGAGGTACATTATTTTGAAACCAGGCACTAAACATTTAGCGCCAAGTGAGACGGTATGTAATTTTGTTCCTTTTCACTCCATAATTAATAATTAAATTGCTTTACATTAACCCTGTTCCAGCGTTCAATACCTGTAACTCGTTGCCTTCAATATTCCAAACAGTTATGTAGTTTATCGGAACGCTGAAGTCACAAGTTTTGAATAGAGGCAAAACATGCTGCGGAAATATTATAACCAAGGAACTGTCAATTGTTTGCTAGATTTCTTCATTTACGCTATTTTGTTTACAGCACTTTTCATAGACATTGCATGCGACCTTGTTCGATTCCTGCTCTAGGCGCATGGGAGTTTGGTTAAGTGGTCACTAAGCCAGACAAGTGGGTTTCTTCTGGGTACTCCGGTTCCCCCACAACACAGAACAACACATGCGTTACATCGTGCCAAAGAGAGTGATTTATTTAATGGAAAAAAGTAATGTAGAATCTGCCGAAACATAAATCAAATAGCGACAACACAGACTGCAGTGCATTGACCTCCTTATGGTGATATAAATTTTTAAAACCTACAATAGAAACTGCTTCATTTTCTGATTCTCTTAATAAGACTGAATTTCTGTAGTAAACTATTTCACTGTAAACTACAGGAATAAACTCAATAGCCTAAGGAATAATGATAACTATGATTGTTCGGAAGTTGCAAGGCCTTTCAGACACCTTACGTGAGACAGACAACCATAAAAAATAACAGCTAAAGTTGTTTGGCTAAATATGAGTTTTTTTTCCGATAACGCATAAAAAACACTTATTTTTTCATTATGATACTCTATGACATAAAACTCGCAGTGAAAAACACAGTTATATAATAAAAAGACAGTTTGGGTTAGTAAGGTGCGAACCCACTACGGTGAATACGATATATTTTAAGAAAACAGCCACATGTACCACAAGGCCACCGATACTTAACGTTATACAAATATACCAACGTTTATTTCAAAAGTTCCAGCAATAAGTACCTTTGTTTTATTACTCCACACGTTTTTTTGTCAAAGAAAAGGTGCATTTTACAAAAAAAAGTGATATATAACATATAAAGGTTGGTCTTTAGGAACAGATGTATCGAGATGCATTCATGTTGGTATCATTGGCTTTTTGCCATGAAATATTATTCTATCAGTGCCAAATAAAGCTGCAGAAATGAAACGTTCGAAATTATTTCGCTAAATTAATTCACCAAATTTGTTGCAATGTAATTTAAATTTCCGTTGAACGAATTAATGAATAAATTGATGGATTGATGTCATTTTTCAGTTATGAACGCAAATGTGGATGGTCAAAGTGTGTGGAGTCCGAAAGACTTTACGCGTACTTTGACCAGCCCAATTGTGTTCATATCTCCGACAATGACATCAATACCGAGTTCAGTACCTCAATTGTACGACTGTAACCGGAAACACTATATTAAATGACGCATAAATATGAATATCATCGATTAGTATTGCAAGACATGTTGAAATTTGCATGTTCAAGCCCCATCAAACCTTTTCCTTTTATGTAGATTTACAAGCGAGTTCGTGTTTTAATATTATTCATTAGTTAACTCGTGGCCAGCCTTTATTACCCTTAATTTATCAAATATGATTTACCTCTCCGAATTTCTTTCCCGAATCTACATCTTTCCTGCAAGTAATCAAATACAATCTCCATCAGGTATTGATTACACATAAGCAGTGTCAGTCTCATGTGTAGTGGGGAATGCTGTGACAATTTCTTAACTGATATTATCCAGACCGTAATCTTAAACTTAGACGCTGTTTCAGTTTCCATTACGTAACGTCTTTACTAAGACCGATTCCGTTGTGATAACTGAATTAGTGTTGAGTTATGTTTCTGAAAGAAACAAACAAACTACCAGACACTTGTCTGTAACAACTCTTTATCTCAGTATTGTATAGCACGCATGTCGACGTTATTTATCTATATAAACCAAGAATATTTGAATAAGTTTTGATTAATTTGCCTGAAGAAAAAACAACCAAATTTGTCTTTAAAACCACCTTGTATCTCCTTTCTGTAAAAAAGCGTACCAACATTGTTTATCATTCTGATTTCAGTTTGTTTGTTTAAAAACCATTTTATGGACAGTGACCAATGCAGATTCATACAGAGAGTGACCAAAGCAGATTCATGCAGACACTGACCAACTCAGATTCATACATACAGTGATCAAGGCAGGATCACACAGACAGTGATCGAGGCAGAATCAAACAGACATTGACCGAGGCAGATTCACACAGACAGTGACAAATGCAAATTCACACAGACACTAATCGAGGCAGAATCATACACACAGAGACCGAGGCAGATTCACACAGACAGTGACAAATGCAGATTCATACAAACAGTGGCAAGGCATATTCATAAAAACAGTGATTAAGGCAGGTTAATACAGACAATGATCGAGGCAGGTTTATATAGACAGTGATCTATGCAGATTCATACAGGCAGTGATCGAGGCAGGTTCATACAGACAGTGATCAATGCAGATTCATACAGACAGTGATCAATGCAGTTTCATACAGACAGTGGTCGTTAGAAGAGACCACTTTTCCTAGCGATTGGAAGTTAGCTCATGTATTGCCATTATTCAAAAAAGGTGAAAAGTATTTGCCCTCAAATTATGGACCAATTTCCCTAATTAGTTGTGTTGGCAAGGTTATGAAAAGAGTAATACATAAACATATCCATAATTATCTTATACAAAATAATCTCATATTCAAAAAACAATCAGGCTTTTTACCAGGACATTCGACAATATACCAGCTCGTAGATATGTTTAATCAAATTTGTAAATCGTTTGACGACAAATAGTCAACATGTATTGTATTCTGTGATATAAGTAAAGCATTTGATAGAGTATGGCATAAAGGTTTATTATTTAAATTAAGACAATACGGTATCAATGGTGATGTTTTAAATTGGCTTTCAAGTTACCTTCAATGTAGATCACAAAGGGTATTTGTAAAATCATCATTCTCTCAAAAAAAGTCAATAAATGCTGGAGTCCCCCAAGGGTCCGTGTTAGGCCCTTTATTGTTCCTTATATATATTAACGATATAGCTGATCCGTTATTAAGTATAACACGCCTTTTCGCTGATGATAGCTCGCTAGCTGTAACTTCAACCGATGTTAATTACATTGAACGTACATTGAATCATGATCTCGATAAAATACATCGTTGGGCAGAGCAATGGCTTATAACTTTTAACTCTGCTAAAACGCAAGTTATGTTCTTCTCAAGAACCAATGATAACCGTTATTTTCAATAACAGCCAACTCAACTTTGTTGAACACCATAAACATCTCGGAGTAACACTTAGTGAGAATGGAAAATGGCATGAACATATTAACTCTATAATTAATTCTGCAGGCAAAGTATTGGGCTCTATGAGACTACTTAAATATAAACTGAAGCGGAACACTATTAACCAAATGTATATTTCATACCTTCGTCCAATTCTAGAATATGGGTCAATAATCTGGGACAATTGCACTAAATATGAGAAAGGCATGTTAGAAAGAATTCAGTATGAGGCTGCATGACTAGTCACTGGACTTACCCGTTCCGTCTCTATTAACAATTTATTAAATGAAATAGGTTGGGTATCTTTAGCTGATCGAAGAAAAATGCAAAAACTAATATTGATGTATAAATATAAGGAAGGTTACTTGCCACATTATTTAATTGACGATATGCCTCAACTTGTTAGAAATAATACCCCATATAATCTTAGAAATAATGATAACCTTGAAACACTTGCAAGAAGAACTGAAATGTATTCTAATTCCACGATACCATCCTCAGCGAAATTATGGAATGATCTTAACCCAGAAATAAAAATGTCTGACACACTAGCAGCTTTTAAATATCAGCTTAAAAAGATGTACAAACCCCCAACAGTCCCAAACTACTACTATTATGGTGAGAGATTAATGCAAATTCAACACACTCGAATAAGAAACAAATGTAGCAATCTTCACGCAGATCTTTCTAACAATTTTCTACGTGACGATCCATTTTGCGAATGTGGCAATAGTTACGAAGATGCTGAACATTATTTCTTCAGATGTCCTTTATATGAAAATGCGAGATTAACTTTATTTACAAAAACTAGACCCTATCACCCTTTAAGTCCTGATCAACTCCTTAATGGTATAGACAGTTTAACTGATGACGATAATAGTAAACTCTTTCAACAAGTCCAAGCCTTTATTAAACATACAGGAATATTTCACCAGCAAACTACCTAAGCGAGTATACGAATTAGTAAATAGCCATGTGGAAGCGTAAGCGCTGTAACATTTGATGTAACGCTATGTGAGGGTTGTGCTTGGGTGTGTGCTTTTGTCTCCTTTATATGTTTTTCTCTGTCCTTTTTTTTCTTTCTCGTCAGTTTTTTTTTCTTCTTCTATATCAATTTTCATTTTCTTGTTTGATACAATGTTGTTGTTTTTCTTCTTTTTTTCATAATGATATAACGAATATAACTTATACATGCAAATTCACAAATTAAATACATTATATACCTTTAGCATATTATGCATTATGCTCTTTTTAGCATATACTACTTTACATATCAATCATCTTGTTAACTCTAACGAAACTATAAGGGGAGAGCCGTAACTAATGTTGTTGATTACTTGTGGCCCGACCCTTTTGCATACAACCTTGATAACATTTATTTCAAACTTTTCTATATACATGTATGTAAATATTTTGACAATTGTAATAATGTTTATAAATATGCAATAAAATATTATTAAAAAAAGACAGTGATCGAGGCAGATTGATACAAACGGTGATCAATGCAGATTCATACAGACAGTGACCGAGGCAGATTCATACAGACAGTGACCAATGCAAAATAATACAGACAGTGACCAATGCAAATTAATACAGACAGTGGTCGAGGCAGATTGGTACAGACAGTGATCAATACAGACTCATACAGACAGTGATCTTAAAATGCACTTATTACCTAACAAGTGTGTCAAATCATGAGGGGTTTTAAAACTAAGACACTGACAGCTGGAACTCTTAAGGAAATGTTTATGTTTGCTCAAAGATCGTTTCTGCAGACCACAATTTTCAATAGCTTTACTTACGGCTTTCAGTAATTATTTTGTTGCGTTATTGGTTGATTGACATTATCACTTGATGTTATATTGTTTTAAGGTTGAAATATTCTGTGGAATAAGGCATTGCGGCCTTCTGGTAAAGGTGTCGGTGTTTTGAATATTCTTGACTTTACCGGCGGAGGTTCGCTACCACTAAAACTTAATGTATCTTTTTGCAATTTCCATAACATAGAGAAACGAATGGTAAGATTATAAGTATCTTCCATGGCGCCGAGAGTGTAACATAGGTTAATCCAAACCCGAACGTAGTGTCGGTAAACTTCGTATCCGCAGAACACTTTGCGCAAGGGTTGGAATGAACCTTACACGAGCAGCCATGGTAGATGCTTTTTCTCCTACCTCAGGTACACAAATTAAAGTTAAAATTTATTTTCTCGCTAGAATGAATTTTTGCGTAATGAAAATACATGTGTATAGATATGTGATAATTCGTGGTTGTCATGGATATGCGCGCAGTTATTCAGATTATGTGACAAGTCAAATCATCCTTTAAATAGTTCTGAGGTGAGTGCAGCATTATATCTTGAATGGAGGGTGAAATCCTTTTTTGGAGTCATTTGAAGCGAATAATTAACAAGTATTCTAAATATTGCGACAAGACAAGGTGATTACAATAAAAAAGGAGTTCCATACGGATACTGGATTCATCTTTGCCCATGGTCAAGATAAGAATTTCTAGCATGGTTAAATTTTTACTTATCTGAGGTGGGAGAAAATTGTTTTCAGATGCTTTACCGGGAAACTTATTTTTTTCCAAAACATGAGCCAGTTGCTTTAAGTCAAATGAGTTCAACACGATAATTCTTTAAAATGTAAAAAAATGATTGAATCAACGTATACATTATACAGAAGCCTTTCACTGTTTTCCATTGAAAGTTTAATGCAATTTTCAGATTCACTAGCCGTATATCACCATTTTCATGTTCAAATGTTAATACTGTCTTGGAAATTATATCACAGTCAATCATGGGAAAGGTTACCACAAATCATTGGTAACAAGTGGGTCAATTTGATTAAATATACACAATAATGCTCGTATCCAGTTTGCTAAGATATTAATTTTAGATCATGTGCTCTTGGCAAATGTAATCTATTTCTAGAAATAATGTAATGTCTGCCTTTTCCAATCTTTCATCTTGAAATGTGTTTTCATGGTAGCATTAACTAAGGTAGGAATTTGTTCTTCATTGAACTATCACTATGTAAGTCATAAGTTTGTCTTCAACAAGTCAGTGAATATATTAGTATTAGTATCGAAGCATTTCTTCTTCTTTTGTTTTAATAGCGTATTTACTGTACATTTTTGTTTTCAAAACTGACATGAACAAGCTTATAACGAGGAAAAAAGAAACGTTATTTACCATCTACACGACATCATCATGTTTTAAACAATTGTCGCTTCGGTACCAGACTGTTTGAAGTGCGTTTTGGAAAAAAGAGAAATTTATATCACTGGTGCTCTATCATTTAGTTGGACTACGAACAGTGGCCTAAACTTGCTTTATATTTTAAAACATTTATAATACGCTTTCTAGGCCGCCAACTTGACACCGATAGCCCGGCAACTTCATGCCGTTTGGCCGCCACTTTCACGCCGGTAGAACGCAATCTTCAAGCCGATAGGCCGCCACTTTGACGCCGATAGGCCGCTACCTTCACGCAGACCGCAAGGCTGCTAATTTGACGCCTCTATGTCGCTTACATGACGCCTGAAGGCCGCTTACTTGACTCATCTAAATTAACACTGCTACGCCGCTTACTAGACGCCTCTTTGTTGCTAACTTGACACCGCTAGGCCGCTAACTTGACACCGTTAGACCGGCAACTTGACGGCGAAATGGCGTTACGTTCTCATTCAGGCATATAATAAAACATGAAGAAAACATGTTGGTGTTAGTATAAGAGCCTGGGAAATGTCACAAGGTCTTAAATGTAACAAACAATTCTGGTATATTGTACCACATACATTTGAAATAGTGGAACGTTTGACACGCAATTAAAGTCGCAAATACATGGTTTAAATCTTAGTGAAAAAAGGGTATAAATATTAACTAAAATAAAAACACAAGCCACGTATGAGACGCGTTTACTTTGAATGGAAAAAAAACAACAACAACAGTTTGTTGCAGTATAACACAATGCAAAAAAGGAGTTTTAGCCGCGGCCATAATTATTTGTGATAGTATCCTTTATAACAATACTTTTATCAGGCGCGCTTGACATCTCCCAGTTTCTTTTCCAAAATTCCTTTAATCATATATCATTTCTGCAAGTAATCTAATGCAATCTCAATTAGGTATTGATAACATTTAAGCAGTGCTAGTCTAGCGTGTACTGGGGCACGCGGTGACAATTTCTAAACAGATATTGTCCAGACCCCAGCTGTTGCAGTGTTGTTTCAGTTGTCAACAGCTATACTGAGACAGATTTCGTTGTGATAACTGAATAAGTGTTGAGTTACTTTTCTGAGAGAAAGAACAAACTTGTATAACTAGCGTGCAATTTTTTTTTATCCATCTAATTTTTAGTTTGTTTGTTGAAAATCCATTGTTAGAAATTAGCAAGACAAATATACAGAATTACTTCAGTTAACTATCTAAAGCCGATGTCAACAGCCAAAAAAGCAAACATAATTAAAATTGCTTTTATGTGTTATGTTGGTTTCCATTTGTAAACTTAAATGTATGGTGGTTGTTAAATATATACTGTAATATATATTTTATGTTTTATGATTGCCTGACGCCATTTGAGTCACATTTCACAAACAACAATTTGCCTATTGCCAATTTGTTAGGCAAAGTATATGTTCTAGTCTCCGAGTCAGATTCATATAGACAGTGACCGAGGACGATTCATACTGAAAGTGACCGAGACGGATTCATACAGACAGTGACTGACTTTCGTTGCGCTCTATAGGCATTTCAACTGAGGTAGAACCCCATCGCATAAAAGCGCCTAATAGCTCTTTTTTGTTTGTGAAGAAAATAAGATATCCATGACACCATTCAAGAATTTATCTTAAAATGAATATACACGCAAACATTGATGCATTATAAGTAAAAATTGTAAGGAATTATGTTGTGTTTCTTCAGAGATTAACATGGAGCGTGGTGCTTTGTCATTTATTTTCAGTATAAGCACTGCCATCAATAAATAACGACGATGTTCTACCTTTATAGTAAAGAATTACATTTGGTATAATGGTTTTTCTTAGACTGTAGACGCGGACCTTACTTGACGCACTTTACGATAAGTGCTTTTATCTGTAAACAAACTTGCGGGAATAGTTTCACGTTGATCTTCTTTAGCTTGACACTTGATGTTTATGTTTATTTATTTATAAGCGCGGTCAGAAATAATATAATGTATACATGATTCTGATACTAAACATTTAGACAGGTTCCCTTAACCTTATTCTTTAATAAAACCAACATCGAAAACATCACACAACTCAAACACAAAGATAATTGAATAATGGTATCAGACAAGTTAACACCAATAGAAAAAGAACTACGTTTTCCAATTAAGAATCATATTTGAATTTTCTCATATTATACATTATTCATAAACTATTACGTATTTGACGCGATACGGGGATAACCGCGGTACCAAAACCAGACAATGGAAGACAATATTTGCAAAAACTAGCTCAATTTCGACCAAACCCGGCCAATATCAACAAAACTCGGCCAATATAGTGTCCTCCGTTTTTATTGCCTACATAACTCGCCAAATATAGGATTTCAGAAATGGACTTTTTCATTGGCTGTCGTTACTCGGCTTATATGAGAAATATGCTGGAAATTATTTTGAAAGGTAGCAATCTTGTTTTCCATTTTCCCGACCGTTTTGAAAATTGTGCTTCGCTGAAACCTTTTTGAAATTACTAGCCTTTTAAATACTTCAACCACTTGGTACAGTTTATTTTTAATCAACTATTACGTATTTGACGAGATACAGAGACAATTGCTGTACCAATACCAGACAATTGAAGACAATATATGCCAGAACTCGCTCAATATCGACCAAACTCGGCCAATATCAACAGAACTCGCCTAATATGGGTTCCCTCCGTTTTGATTGGCTACAAAACTCGCCTTATATAGGATTTGAGAAATAGGCCATTTTCATTGGCTGTCGTAACTCGCCTAATATGAGAAATATGCTGGAAATTATGTTTAAAGGTAGCCATTTTGTTTTCCGTTTTCCGACTGTTTTGAACATTTTGTGTTTCGTAGAACTCTATTTGGAATACTTAAACCTATTGAATGATTGAACCACTTTGTACGGTTTGATACTATAGATGTATTTAACCCGTTGGTTGATTTTACGACTATTATGATTTTGTACACCAACAAAATGGACGACGAAGGTGAAACATTTGACGTTTTAGCAAACGATTTACGAAATTAAGATGAAAAGACATGCAATCTTACAATGTACAGTGCTTTATTCTTAAATATGTGGAATGTCACTTTAAGGATGCATGTCAAAATCAGCAAAGTCAAGTCTAGAAAAGCAGACTGACACCATGAATGGATAAGGGATAAATACGGCTTCAATGTGAACTAAAGGTAAGTTATAAGAATGTTTTTAACCAAAATGGTAATAGTTAATTAATAAAATACTTATTAATAAGGTGATTTCATATTGGCCCAGTTATTGACCTCGGTCAGCTGTTTTTGCAGCTAACCTCGGACAAATAACTAGGCCAATATGAAATCACATAATTAATAACATTATAATATTCAAACGCCAATTAGACACTATTTGCTAGATCCACATGACTGAGGCACCCAACACGGCTAAAGGACGCGTGCGCAATTCAAACCACAGGTCGTTGAAATAAACATTGTGGCATATTGTACAGAATGTGGCATACACGCTAAACAATGGGTTATAGCTCAAAGCAATTTTTGTTTCTCAGGCCGAATAAATATTTACCCAGATAGTTACCCAGATATAATTGACTCCACTGAGAAGGTTAAATTCCGCCTGTATATGGCAGGGCAAAGTTTGAGCGGGTCCGGGAATTTGAAGGAGTAGAAATGTGACGCAGTACGGCCGCCCCATGAACGACAATGGCGATTATAACCGCCATCATATCGAAGACGATGGACAGTTTTCCAGGTAGTATGGCAAGACCGTGGACGACAACATTTACAGCGTCATTTATAAAAATTACTGTCTAAATAATGTAAACTATACATCAAGTTATACTTTTTTGTATTTTAAAAAAAAATTAGAACGGCCTCGCATGATAAATATTGTATACCGTAATCAAACATTGCATCCATTTTAATTCACGATTTGACCACTATTTTTACATAACCGCATCATATTTGTTTTTTCTACTTTCTTAATACAGGTCTTCATTATCGGAGGCAATTGAGCAGGCAAACAGTATGATTCTCTAGTGGAAGCGATGCTATGATTTTCAACCAATTAAACTTGATATTGCTTAATTATTCAGAAAATAACAATTTTCTGCAATCGTCTGTTCTTCGTATTTCTGTCAGAATAGATTTAGGTATAATTATGTGTGCATGATTTGCTTTTATTTGAAAAGTAATGGAAATTTTCTGTTACACAGATAACTGCCTGCGGTAAAACGAAACCACTGGAAAACAGCTTGCAAATCCTTTTCAAAAGGTCATTAAAACTATGTGCTTACTGTTTTATAAAAACAATAGATCAATTTATCCTGTCACCTGCATACAAATCGGTCCAATAACAAGGTGCCGTGTAAACTTTAGTTTATTAGGATAGTAGACCACGTGATGTTTATCTACAGTCAGGTGGTCATGTGACCGCGAAAACGAACTTCTTTTATATATTCTGCAATGTCAGAAGAAAAGCAGAACTGCCGTTTCAGTATCTTATCAATGGACCACTAACAGCCGACCTCAGCAATCACTCGCCCATAAAGTCCCATCATTATGCAAAATAATGACACTGGCAAAACAATCGACCTGAAATCTTCATGAGATGTGAAAATCTTACCCCACCCGCAAATGCTGGAAACTGTGAAACAGCATTCAACGATACTCGTCGATAGTTTATTCCATTTCTGTGGTGAATGACAAAATCTCACTTACAACAGAAATGAATGATCTCTTTGCCGGTGCAGTTATGATCATTCAACACTATCAACATCATTTAAATCCATTTAATATGTTGCGATTGTTTGTAAACACTCGTGATCTTGAATTTTGACCTGTGTACTGTACTCTGACTTGCGGAATAATTGTTACATCATCAGATAATGTTTAGAGACTGATCCATGCTTATGCACGTTTAAAAGTATTTTTATGTTTTGAATTGATATTGACGTATTAAAATGCAATGACTTTGAATATAAACGTAATAAAAAAGTTGAACAGTTTTACGAACTATTTTGGGGGCGATTTAAACATGGATACCGAGTGTGATGACGTCAACAGGGAAAAACAGTTGTCCCCCTTACTTTTAAAGATTCTTATTAATTTTAAGGTTTTATAGTGTTTAATTAAACAAAGTAACAGGATAAATAGATTACTAGGTTAGTGCCGTGGATGGAGAAAGTTTATCTGGCTCGGCTGCGGATTTTATCGGGTTCGCCTTCGGCTCACCCGATAAATTCCTCCGCCTTGCCAGATAAACTTCCTCCATCCACGGCACTAACCTAGTATTCTCTATACACATGTAATCTTGTTAATTTGACATATTGGATTTAAGAAATGAAAACCATATCACAAAACAATTTCAGTCGTCAAAAACAAGTCAATCTTATGGTCATACATCATTGACTCCATTCACTTTAGGCTCATTTTTTATATTAGACAATCTGATTAGCTATATCGTTCTTAGATCCAATTAAGAATAGGGTCCAATTTCCCGAAATTTCTTAAGACCCTTATGACAGAATATTAAGCTGAGCCTACTGTTTTTGTCTTTCAATAATGTGCATGATAATTACTTTTTTTAAGAGTTTTGATACTTAAGATAGGAGCTATATTCACAATTTACCATTTTTCATTTATATAAATCCAATTTAAGGATGTATATTGGCTTACTGAAATACGTTTTTAAGCCTGGTAAAATTAAGAACTTTCGATAAATTGTGCGAGTTTAACAAGTCTGGTAGCATATTAACGTAAATAAAAATGAGTATAAATCACAATTTAATCTCTGTGTTTTAAGTAATAACCACTGCGTTTGTTTTCATACAATCGTATAAAAGCGTCTGTTCAATATAAGTCGACTTAAGAGAGCATCTAATTAAACTCGCGGATATATGTTGGAAGATGTTACCTTTTGTGTCAAGAATATTTATTTTAAGGGGCATCATTTATTTTTTTTAATTTTATTATTATTAATATTATAAATGTTATTATTATTACATAATATTTATTATTATTATTATTGTTATTATTATTATTATTATTATTATTATTATTATTATTATTATTATTATTATTATTATTGTTGTTGTTGTTGTTGTTTCATTGTAATGCATTATCATCTTTAAATCTTTTGACTTAAATGACAAAAAACAAAAAGAAACCTTATGATTAAGGTACATACAAAATGATATAAGCCATTATAGATGGAATTTATGCATTAATAGCTATGTAGCTACATATTTATCAGTTTTAACGCACCTAAATATCGCTTATTTTTTATATGTACCTAAATTGTTTGCACTTTTGTCTGTTTTAATCATTAAAGGGACTCTGTCATGGTTTGTGCACATTTTGTTAATTACCCAAGTGTGCCAAATCACGAGGGTTGTTAAAACAAAGATACTGACAGCTTGAACCCTTCAGCCAATATGATTTTGTTTAAATCTCGTCTTTGAAGACAACAATTGTCAATAGAGTCACTAACGGCGTTCAGTGATTTTGTTGTTGCTGGATTTGCTGATTGACATTATTACATCATGACATCAATGCATTGTTGAAAGGTCAAAGTTTCAATCTCTGTTGTATAATACGTTGTGGCCAAGTAATAAAGGGGTCGGTTTTCTTATATAGTTTATTCCATTCACTGGCATGGGCTCAAACCCCACTTAAACCAAAATATGTGTGTATACGTTTTGTTTACACAGACGTTTATGTGGGTTAATGGTGGAACAAATGACAGCCGTAAAGCCAGTACTTTGAATTTCTGTAAGAAGCAACATCTAAAACGATTTATGTAACACGTATCCAATATACAGTCAGAAGCCTTTCACGGTTTTCCACTGGAAAATATAATGGAATATACAGAACCAATAGTCGTGTAAGATATCGCCGTTTTCATGCTATCTTACATTTGTTAATGCTGTCTTGGAATTTATATCAGATTGCATGCCGTATTCTGTATAATGTATTGATATAATATAGACTGAAAATATAAATTGATCAGCTCGTTCAAATGGTGTAGACAATTTATGAAAAACAACCGACGTTTTGGCATTTACGCAATCATGGGAAATGCTAAAATATATCCTTGGTTACAATTGTGTCAATATATGTATTTCTAAATATTACAATAATGCGCGTATCCAGTTTGTTATAATATTTATTTCAATGACATGCATGCCTTTTCCATTTTTTATCCTGAAATGTGTTTCCATGGCAACATCAATTAAGGAAGTAATTTGATTTTCATTCAACTATCCCTAAGTAAGGTCATGTGTTTCTTAAAGTTAGTTAATTTTTCCTCAAAATTGTGGTATAAGCTTTCAAAGCAATCTGCGAAGATTAATGAGGGGATTAATTACTACTTTTGCTTTTAATAGCGAGTTATTGTACATTTCGTGTTTTTATTTAAATAGATAAACAAACGTTATTAATCTATACGACATCGACACGTTTATAAAAACGTTTCTTGCGTTCCAGACTGTTTTTAAGTGTGTTTTTGGGTCAAGTAGAGAAATAAGTCACACTGGTATCGTCTTTTAAAGCTTTATTATTTAGTTGGAATTAGAAGTCAGAAAGTCAAAACAAGACAGTTATTTATCATTCCATTAAGTTTTAACTCATAATCTTTCGCTTTCATAACTTCTAAGTCTTAAATTGGCCAAAAGAATAATGACATCATCGACACGTGATCAAAAGTTAGAAAAGTCCGAAAAACGTTACCTTGATGGTCATTTTCGTTCTAATGAAAGTGAATACTTTAAAAAAACTGAATGTTAATCACTTTTGTATATACCAGCGACATATTTCTTTTTACATGGTGTGTGAAATTTTGGTAAATGCTCGTTTAGAATCAAAAAGGTTATAACAAGTTTAAATTGTAAACTACATTTTCTTAAAATACGGTCCATTGCTGTTAGAACAGTCTGGAACACAAGCGACAATATGTTTAGTATATCTACTAAACAAAGCCATATATGCTAATTACGAATGTGAATATACAGCTAAAGAGTCAATTACAATAGCAAAAAAGAGACTAGAATTGTTTAAAACTATTTGGTTTTCCCCAATACCATGTCCCTATTTCTCGGGTCAGCTTTATTCAGACCGGAAATCCGCTATCTTCAAAACATTAATAAATTTCATCAAAAAAGTTGCAAATCTATTCGAAAATAATGCGAAAACTGTCATTTTACAGGACGTTATGAACAATGGGAATGGCATTTTTTCAAGAAGTTTTAAAATAAAATTCGATTCAGTAGCCCAGAGACCAAGCGGTTAGATGTTAGCGGCCAGGTGGCCTAGCAGCCTAGCGGCCTAATCTTTTTTCTATTTCAAAGCATTTATCAATACGCTTTTGAGGCCGCCAACTTCACTACGATAAGCGTGAGTAGGCCACTTTCTTCACGCTGCTAGGCCAACAACTCCACGTCGGTAGGCCACTATCTTCACGCCGTTAGTCCGTCAACTTCCTGCTTGTAGGCCACTAACTTCACGTCTTTAGATTGATAACTTCACGCCAGAAGTAATCTATCTTTAATCCGCTAAACTGCCATCTTCATGCCGATAGGCGCCTATCTTCACGCCGCTTGGCTGCTAACTTGATGACTCTATGCCGCTTACCTGACGCCTCTAGGCCACTTACTTAGCGCTCATAGTCAGCTAACTTGACGCTGGTAGGCCGCTAAATTGATGGCGGTTACTTGATATAACCGCTAGGCCGCTAACTTGACGCCACTAGGACGAAAAGTTGGGGTTGGCGAAATGACGTTACGTTCTCTATGATTGTTGAAATATTTTCATTGAATTTAAAAATAATTAACTACAAGATTATCATAAACTGACAACAAATGTTCAACAAATAGCGTTAATAAGATTATGTTCACGTCTACCTAGACAAAAGCAATTAAACTTGACATTTGCCAAACTTGTTTATATAACTAAGTAAAATACGACTTTATCATCCATGGTTTTTTATGTTTACATATTTGATATTCAATTTGATCAAAACATTGCTGATCATAGAGGAGAGCATCCGACATAATTTGTTTTCTGCATTCTGTCGAATTCAGTAAGCATTAACATTATGAATACATAGCCAAACATAAAAGAAATGCATGTACATTAATTTACATGATTTCAAGAACTATTTATAATTAAGGTTAAAACACCGATGCATAACCGCTGAAGTTTAAAAGCGGTATTAACTATGAGTTATCTTCCCTGTTTTGAATGTCAACCCGTTACTAAGCAAAACATGTACATGTTAGAACGATGGATAAAAAATACATACGTGGAATGTTTCCATGCTTTATCTGTTATATAAGAAATTAATGAAGAACTAGAATTTCAAAGCTGCACACTCACAGATTTACAGTTTTCATTTTTTTTTTTTTTTTTCCTGTTTTGTCTTGAAATGAACCAATCTTTGCGTAAACATCTCGAAACCATTGATTAAAGACAGGTGGCAAAAAATCAGATCGCAGTTTTTAATATCTATTATCGATAATTTTAGTTCTGCTAAGAGCATTACTAAAGCTTTAAGAAAAATAAGTTTTTCGGCATAAAGCATTTATTTTTGAACGTAAATATGAAACACTGCTATCTGATCCGTCAGATATCTTATATCACTACTTCTCAAGCATTTATGCAAATATTGCCTCATTCTAAGACAAAACATAAAAAAGTTGTCAAAACGGTCAATTTTGTGAAAGAGGAGCTTTTATATGTACAACACTCATATTGTAAATATATTTAACTGTATTTGAACAATACGAAATTGTATGGAAACGGTAATTAAAAGCTGCAATATTTTTTCTGTAATATATGTCAGAATAAAATATGCTCAAATTAAGCATTAAAATATGCTTACCAACACTTGCTTATTAAAGTTTGAAACAAAATACCCACAATTCATTTTAGTTATGCAAAGTACATATATGTTTTCTTTGAAGAGCAAATGCAGCTCCCTGTGGGATTTGACGTTAAAATACCAAATCATATATAGTTTACATGAAGTACAAGGGTTTGGGGTTTTGGGTAACAGTTTGGCATATATGTATAATAATATTCTGCAATGGTACTTTCAGGTACTTTCTGGTGTATTTTTTTCACTAACCCCCCCCCCCCCATCCCCCAAAGTTTATATTGTAGTATGTAAGCAAACTACAGCATGCACATTCAATACGACAACAGTGTCCTATTAATATCAAAAGCCTAATATGTACATGGGATGAAGTGAACATCCCCAGAGTAGGACATCCAGTTAACAAAACAAATCCAAGGTCTTGCCTTTCTAATGCTCGTCAACTCATAACGTCATCCATAACAGTTTCTGGGCTTTATCACATCGTCAATTATATGTTAACTCGTTTTACTTTCATCTACTGGGAAACTGAAAGAGACTCCAAAAATCCTAATCAAATTTAATCTAATCTAGATAAAACAATCCCGGAGGAATTATCGCAATACTTTGTCAAATAAACATTTAGAGTTCTTGATTTTTTAATGTTAAGTTTCAAATTCTGGATTATATCAGAACATACAGCAAAGGATATCAAAAACAATTGAAATGTTATTACACAAACATGATCATTAGTATCTCTATCCGATACTTCTCCTAAGGCGTATGGGAATTAAAATAAATGATTGAAATTATCGAATCCGTTAGTCTCAATTAAGTTAAGTCTAAAGGGACGATCGCCATATTCAAACCATACCATTGCCTTTTTTGACCAAGCATATTTGACCTAAAAGACTTAACTCTCTCATACAAAAATCCGATTGATGGCTTGGGCCACCCTTAATGATTTGTAGTTGTTTTTTGTTCAAGATAGCTGCCAATGGCTTCCAATCAACAATATTCGTTCATCCCCTTGACACCTTGTTGTATACAGTTACATTCGAAACAAACGAAAATGATCGGTCAATCCGCATTTGTTTTTCTTTTTCTGCAGTGCCAGGAAACGAATGGTTCAGAAGCTCAACGACAGAATAATACAGTAAAGGCAATGAGGCTATTAGATATTCTGTCAAATATGAGTTCCTTTCTTGAAAATATAGTATTTTTTAATATGACAAAAATGATCTTTCATTGAAATCAACAAATATCCTCATTTATTGTATTAATGCCCGTTAACAGTTCTATTTAATAGGTGACGTAAGCTTAATTAACGAACATTCTTGAGGTAAGACAATTGTGTAGTTTATAAATAGGTTCCAATGACATTGTTGTATAAAGTAACTGCGGTTTTACTATTTCACAAGTGGTCAACATTATATTTTGTCCAAATAAAATGCGATATTAATCAAAGTGTCCAAAACATTTATTTCAGTAAATCATCAGTTCTCCGTTATTTATTTTAAACAGGTGAAGCGGTAGAAATAAACAGTGGCTGGTTCAAGTAGTGGTTAGTTTCAACAATATAATCTAGTTCACCAAACAAATTAAAGTTTATTAAAAATATTTACATATTAACAATATTTAACCTTTACATTACAGTCACACAGTATGTCAAAACTAGAAAATATCTTAGCAAACCTTATCGTGACTGTACAAACATACAAAATGGGTTGTTCTTACGGATACAGACAAATCTGTTTTGATTTGTGATAAACCATCGTATTCGATGTAGCGGCATAACGGCGTTCAATGATATATATACATAATAAAACCGAAACAACATACTTATACATAATAAACTGAATGGTTTTGTTAATAGCTGTTATGGATATTGAAATGGCTTTCCATTAAAGCTTTGCAGTAAATCAAATATATTCTGTAAATGTACTTCTCTTCCAGTATGATATTATTTTTCTTAAAGGTGACTATCGTTTAATTCTTTTCATATCTCAAAGCGACATTACTGTACGTTAAATGTCTTGGAAAAGCTCTCAGACTAATCTAATTCTGCGAAAATATCTTAATATGAAAGTATTGTTTTGTTTAATACGAAAATAGAATAAGAATTAATACGTGCAATGTTTGCACATGAAATAATATACACAATACATATTGTAACAGTCCTTGTTCCATACAGACCCCTTTGGTAACGGTCCTAGTTCCATATGGAGCTCTTTGGTAATGGTTCAAGTTCCACATTGAGCTCTTTATTAATGGTCCTAGCTTTATGAAGAGCTGTTTGATAATGGTTTCAATTCCATATAGAGCTCTTTGGTAATGGTCCTTGTTCAATTTAGAGCCGGCTTCTGTTTTGCAACTATTATGTATGTCTTGTTTCAGGTTCAGGTGAGGTGTATACATGATCCAAGACAACGTTTCTGTGTTCTTCATTTAATTGTTATTTACCATTGATATAATTTAACGAAATAAAATCAAGTGTCTGTTCGCTTAACAAGTGTTCATTAACTATATTACCAATATTTCATACTAGAGGACGGTTTTAAAATACAAAGTTGTGTTTTTCATTCGAAATCCTATATCTGGCCTTTTATGCAATTCTCACCACATTTTTATAGTAACTGGGGTGAACGTTTGCACGGTTCCGTTTTCTGTAAATTTGTTTAAACTGCGTACATGTGCATTCATCTGACTGCTAAAAATTGGTATTGGTAAACGCAATCCTGATAATTATGTCCGAGGCAACCAAGGCAATGCTTACGAAATACAGACGTATGAACGTCTGATGTTTCAGACAATCCTGACCAGGTACTTTGTTTACAGCGGTATTATTGACAACAATTCCGCATCGAGTGCCTTTAAAACGTTACTGCACTTAAAATCATTTTTATTTCCAGTGCAGAATGTAGCACTTTTTCCACTATAAATTCAACGAAAACACAATTTAAATTCAGTTTCCTGTTAAGGGATTGCCAGGGTAACCTGAGGCAACATTATGACTCTGCTGGGAGTGTCAGATATATGCATAAAACCTCCCTTTTATTCGCAATACAATATGCATTTCACATTTCAACTGTCAATTCCTTGAGAAATACACCAAAAGAATCGCTAACGTAATATAAATGCACCAAATATATCTTCATTTTCTAACTTACCCACTATCAGCCTCCCAATACTCATTAAAATTTGAAAAGGTCTCTATGTTTTTCTTCCCATTTGATGTATTTATGTTACAAAGTTATCTGTACAACTCTCCTGATTATATGAAAAACATACGTATTCAATTATTCAACTGCTCAATGTGATAAATGAACACCTCGTAATTATCATTGGTGCACTTGACGAATTCTGCAAGGAAATTAACAAAAAATAACAAACATAAATATGACGAAAAGAAAAATGTTATGATAGAATCATGATATGTTAAGAAATTTCGGAAGGAAATGTTTTTATTATGATCCCAATAAGTTCTCAGTTTATCAAATTAGTAATCAATATGCAGTGCACATCGGCACAGTTTTATCAGTTAATCATATGATTACATTAAAGGGTTAGTGAAACATATGTTCAATGGAAACCATGTCACTGCTGTTAAAACTAGTATTTGGGTACACAACGTCACACTTGCCCCACCATTTATTAATATTTCCATACTTAAAATACAAGAAAGAACAGGTGACGTTAACGGATAACACTTGTCTTCATGTGATCTCATATTAATAAATAAATCAGCCAAATAACTGACGTGTCTTGGCTATGAAATATAGCTTTTTGTAAAAGGGATACTCGATGGACATGGCGCTGTCAAGGTTGACCTTGTGTTGAATAAATATGGTTAAGACCTCAAAACATATCCACCGAATAACCTCGAACCTGGTATTCGAAATAATAGTTCATACAATAATATGAAGGAACGATAAATCATACATCTTTCGTTAATGTCGACAATTTATGCTAGTTTTGACAAAGTATGTCTGAACTCTATTCACATGTTTATGTCCATGCTGTCGGATATTCTGGTGCACGGATGGATTTTTCTAGTCTGACGCCTTTTATAACAAGTGGTTAGCCGATTATCGGCGGTTGTCGGTATCGAATGATCGTATTTTGTTTGATTCTGTTGTGTGGTTTTTTTTGGACAATTTGACATAAATTAGCTTTTTGTTTGTTGAAAAAATTACCAACTACAAAATTATTTCATAAACTTGTTTTATTTGCTTTTTAAGTCGTCATGCACTAGGTGTGATTTCTTTTATCAGTACATACTATTTGCAACTATATGCGAAACTTTCTCATAATTATCGATTTATCCGAGTAATTAGTAGGTCGTTTTGTCCGATTAAAAGTGTTTGTTTCAACGATCCCGATCGACCATATTGTTTCTTTACGAGCATTCACTTTTTTGCGGAATTGTGGTTATTTATTCATAACTTTCCATGTTAAAAAATACCACTTTATATCCAGAAGTTCCAGAATAGTGACATTCCTTGTGTAACGAAGGAACAATAACTTAAGACGCGTTGAATCCAGCTGGCGCATGCCAGAATATAAAGTATTATTCAAAATATCAGTGGTAAATGAAATATATTATATTATGCCATATTCTAGCATTTGGATACTAGTTATTTTGCTCTTAATTATTAAAGCAGTTTGGAGTTCATAGTGTGCGATACCAAGGTGACCCAATACGGGTTTGGCATAACTTGAATTTGTGGTAGAGTAATAATATCAAACTTTAAAAACACAAAAATATTGCGAAAACGATCTTTTGAACTAACAATTGATAAAAACATTTTATATCAACTACACATAAATTCTGGAACAAAAACAACAGTAATCAGCATGCGACACCATTTGAAATGACAGCGTTCATCAGGGAAAAGCTACCGGCTTAAAGATGCAATCTTACTCCCAAATAAGCAGTACCTTATTTGACGATATTTGACCCACAAGTCGTTTAATATTTGTTCATTTTTAGACATTTAAATACATGGGTAGAATATTGTTATCAGTAATTAATAAATTGAAAATCCATCAATGAATTATTTAGTAAGTAATTAAAGGTCTGTCACTCACTCAAAACTTATGTTTGTTTTACATGTGCATGTTCTGATTTTAAATACGAGTATCACTTAAAATACCGCATATTTGAGCGTAATGTGGGTTGCTGCCATGGAGTACAGAAACATCACACGTCCGGGTAATATGTTACAATTTGTCCCTAATTCCAAAGCATTTGCGATGCTAAAAGGATTCTAGAACATTTCCAATTAGCTGGATCTAAATACTACCAATTTTATCATTAAAACACATTGTGGAAATGCATGATTCAAAAATAGTTAATGCAGAAACCGCAGTGAAGGTGGATTTTTCATTTTGACAAATGCGATTTCGCAGCATGATAGTTATATGTTTACCGAGAAAACGGCAAATGCTGCTGACATATTCTCACGCTTATCCAAACCACTACCTGAGAGGACCTATTTTCGCACAAATGCCCCCAAATGCCGAAGTTTTGTGAAGATCAAAAACAATTATGCGTCAGTTTTTTATGACAAGGGAACAAATAATGCATGATTATTATTGACACCCAAAGTGCTGCCCGTCCAGCCGTTTGGTTTTTCAATGAAAAATCCCGCTAGAAACCGTTACAATAATGTAGAACTATTCGAATGAAGTGTTTTTCTCAAAAACAAACTTTAATGGAAACTATGTATTGAATTTTGAATGTAACAGATCTCTTTATATTTCATTCCATTGGACAGAGACACAAAAAAGAGTGGAGTCTAAGGAAAAACTTATAAACGTTTATTTTTATTTTTTTACGTTCGCATTTCACGTGTGTTATGCTAAAAAGCAAAGAGCGATTCTTTAAATCTCGTTTTAGTACCGAACGTTTAAGGACTCATGTATTTTTTGGATATTATATCTGAAATGAGAATACCTGTGTTACGTTTGTTATATTCTAAAACCATTTAATAACGTATAGGTTATAGTTCATGTATTACACTAGATTATATTCCAAAACAGGCTGCACAAAACTACTGCTTCATTTATAATTGTAAACTATAAACTATATCGGTTTATAAACTATCGCCAAAACCCAAGTGAGTATGTAATTACGCTTGACAACACTCAGTAAATAATCACGGACGTCACGTACACCAACAAAGGGCATGTTTATATGCGTTAATGAGCTTAAAAGAAAGCAATCAGCTTTAATTACATTTATGTCATATGGTTGGTGCAAGGCGTTATCGAATTTACTTGTATCGTTCACACAATTTTGTTTAACGTAAAGAAAAAAAACAGTTGAATACAAACTCTTCGGTTGCTTTCACGCTTTTAGGTGAAATATGGAATTTTGACGGTGAAGTTAAAAAGTTTTAAATATCAATTTCATAATTTAAAGTAAACAATGAAGTAAAAATATCAAAATGATAATACGCATCTTTGATCAACTGTTGTTAATTCACTTTGTTCGGCAATCTATGTTAATATTATTAATACAATATAAGTTTTGACCGCGACCGAGGTATATTCATGCAGACAGTGACCGAGACAGACTCATTACAGACAGTGACCGAGGCAGATTCATACAGCCAGTGACCGAGGCAGATTCATACAGACAGTGACCGAGACAGACTCATTACAGACAGTGACCGAGGCAGATTCATACAAACAGTGTCCAAGGCAGATTATTAAAGACAGTGACCGAGGTAGATTCATACAGACAGTGACGAGGTAGATTTATACAGACAGTGGTCGAGACAGATTCATACAGACAGTGACCGCGGAAGATTCATACATAAATGACGGAGGCAGAGTCATACAGACAGTGACCGAGGCAGATTCACACAAACATGACCAAGGCAGAGCCATACAGACAGTGACCGCGGCAGATTCATACATACGTTGATCGAGGCATACATACAATGATCGAGGCAGATTCATACAACAGTGACCGAGGCAGATTCGTACAGACAGGGACTGAGGCAGATTCATACAAACAGTGGCCGATGCAGATTTATACAGACAATGACCGAGGCAGATTCATACAGCCAGTGACTGAGGCAGGTTATTAAAGACAGTGACTGAGGCAGATTCATGCAGACAGTGGGCGAGGCAGATTCATATAGACAATGGCCGAGGCAGATTTTTTACAGACAGTGACCGAGACAGATTGATACAGACAGTGACCGAGTCAAATTTGTACAGACAGTGGCCGATATTTTTTGCGCACTAAAACATTTCAACGGGGCTAAATCCCCTCCGTAAATACGCGACTTTTAGAACATTTTAGTACGTAAACAAATAACTAATTCAGTCACCATTCACAGTATTGATACTAAAAAGAATATTTACGCAAAAGTGTGATGTTGTGTTTCTTCAATGATCAAGACGGAACGTGGTGCTTTGTCATTTATTTTCAATATAAGGCCAAAAAAAACACCTGTGTTTCCGGTAACATGGCGAAAAAAATAGTGTCGGTAGGTCGGGATTATTTTATTTTTTTTACACTTTCCATATCATCAATTTTCTATTGCATCAGATCAGTTATGTTATATCTACGCGTTTCCAAATTTACAATAAGTCTGATAAAACAGTACTATTTAATGTCTGAAATCATTTCCTTACCTTCGACTACCGTATTTTCCCGCCAATTTTGCTCATGAAATGTGGTGTTTTTTAGTTCAATACTCGTTTATAAGTCGGTTTTTAGGAAAAATCCAGCACTTCAATTTCAACAAATCTGTGATAATATTCTAGCCAAAAAGTCAATTATCAACTAAATTTTTAATTTTTTTGAGGAAAATCGCCGATTTTCTTGTCAACTGTGAGCTCCTTAAACTAGGCCTTCAAGTGGAGGTAGGTTAATAAAAGAACAAGTAAACGCGGTTATGGATTTATTTTACGTGTCTTATTTTCGTACATTACTACAATCAAAGTTTCATTCATATTTATAGTGAATTCAAACATTTCGGTCATTGTTTTAAGATTCCCAGACGACGATTATTGATTATTGTTTTTTTCGATCGTATGGTATTTTCGTATCAGCCTAGGTGAAATCCTGGCAATCAAATGAGATCATACGGTATCGACTGACGGAATTAGATACACTGAACCATAGCCACGTGCCTTTGATCTTATCACCGCTCGTGCTCTGACGTCACAAATTGTACCGTTTGATCTGCAGCCGACACATTCCAATTATTGTGTTGTTTACTTTCGCAGGTTTTTGTTTGGATTTCAGTTGATGGGACTTAAATAAGGCGAAATAAATAACCATTCATAATTGTGGATAAATTAATATAACGATTAATGAAATGTGTATTGGAACCTGGCAGTTAGCCTGTATGAATTCGCAAAGCATAGCGAAGAAGCCTGCATGATATACGCAAAGCCTAATCGTAAAAAAGTAAGTTTTATTTTGGACATGGATATGGATAAATAACACCGCGAACTATAATTCAAATTATTTTCATTAAAAAAACGCAAAATATGTCTCCGGTGATCGGCCACGTGTTTGGACCGTAAACATGCATTTGCCAATTTTAAGATATCGGACAGGGTTCGCCGCCTTCCGCCATTTTGTTTTCCCGTCTCGGTAAAACATAATCAGGAATGGAGTATATTTTCCGAGGACGTTGAAAGAAAATCGACGAAAATAATAACGATATATTTAAAGAAATATATTTTTTACGATATAATTTTTTATTTTTTTTATTTTTTTACTTTTATGTCTAAAAAGGATTAGGGTCGGCGAGGAAGAAATAGGGTCGGTCGGGTTTCCGGAAACACAGATTATTATTTTTTTTGGCCTAAGCTACCTTATATTTAAAAGCATGTTCATGCCTTTTTGATCGTAAACGAAAAAGTTGAACGCGTAAGAAAACAATAACGCCGGCAATTCAGACATTGTGGTTCCAGAGAAATCGTCGGCATTAACTTTACATTATAAGGTATTGCAAAAACCGCTGAAAAACTACGGCTTGGGGCGCACATTGCGGCCTTAGAAACCGGTGACCGAATAACGTCCCAGGCACACCGAAAATTGCGTTTCGTAGGTATTAGCAAACCCTACACAGCAAAGTTGATCCCAATTTTCGCAAATGCAGCGATGCTTAGCTATATTCGAATCGAGGTACACCATTTTACGGCATTTTCGCGCCATTTTGATCGTAAATGAGAAATTTGCACGCTTTGGGAAACGTTGACCCCGGCACATCAGACGTGCGCCGAAGGTCGCTCGACTTGGAAATGAACATACCTAAGCGGCAATACCGGTCACGACCGCCCCTTATTTTTGGTTCCGGAAATATCGCCGGCATTAACTTTACATTATAAGGCATGACAAAAATCGCTAAAAAACTTTTGGATGCATTTGCGGTTTTTGAAACCGGTGACTGAATAAAATCCCAGGCACACCAAAAATGGCGTCACGAAGGTATAATCAAACCCTGAAAAGCAGAGGTCCCAACTTCCTCACGTGCAGGGATGCTTAGCTTTCTTCGACACGAGAAACCACATTTTTAAGTCATTTTCGCGCCATTTTGAGCGTAAACGAGAATGTACACGTGATAGGAAACGTTGACATCGGCACGTCATTCGTGTTTCGTCGGTTGCATCACGTAGAGAATGGAAATACCTAAACGGCAATACCGGTCTTGACCGCCCCGCATTAGTGGTTCTAGAGATATCGTCGGCATTAACTTTACATTATAAGGTATTGCAAAAACCGCTGAAAAACTACGGTTAGGGGCGCACTTTGCGGCCTTAGAAACCGGTGACCGAATAACGTACCAGACACAACGAAAATTGCGTCACATAGATATTAGCAAATCCTACACAGTAAAGGTGGTCCCAACTTCCGCTTGTGCAGGGGTGCTTGCCAATCTTCGACACGAGGTACCCCATGTAACGGCAATTTCGCGCTATTTTGATCGTAAACGTTGCACACGTTCGAAAACGTTGATGCTGGAATGCCAGACGTGCGCCGAGGATCGCGTCAAATAGGGAATGGAGATACCTTAACAGCAATACCGGTCCCGACTGACACAACCTCCTCACGTGCAGGGATGTTTAGCTATCTTCGCCATGAGGTATCCCATGTAACGGCATTTTCGCGCCATTTTGATCGCCGGCACGTCAGTCAGACGTGCGCCAATGATCGTGTCAGGTAGGAAATGGAGATACCTAAACGGCAATACCGGTCCCGACCGCCCCGCATTTGTTGTAGCGGAGATATTGTCGGCAATAATCTTCATTATTAGGTATGGCAAAAACCGCTGAAAAACTAAGGTTTTGGACGCACTTTGCGGCCTCAGAAACTTGTGACCGAATAATGTCTAGACACACCGAAAATTGCGTCAAGTAGGTATTAGCAAACCTGAACAGCAAAGTGAGACTTAACTTTCGCACCTACAGGGATTCTTACTAAGATAATAAACGAGAAAGTTGGAAAACGGTGACGCCGGAATGTCAGACGTGCGCCGACGATCGCGTCACGTAGGGAATGGAGAAAGCTAAATCCCACAATAAAGGTACTCTTATTATCACAACAGTTTATAAAGTCGATTCTATTCATTATTATCTTGATCGATTTAAATGAATGAAAAATAAAGACGATCTGTTAATTGCAACAAACGGTATTTTATTTTTATAAAATTGCTTTTCACCCACGCTGAAGATACTTTTTGTCTGTTCCTTTAAATTCAATGAACATATCTAAGTCTCCCTGAAAAAAAACCACACACGCTAAAGCCAGTGAGCGAGGGCGATGACAGTGTTGTACTTTTCATTACTATTTTTGTCCGTTTTGTTGAAGAATAATTACATGATAGGTTCATTATCTACATCTATCTCCTCGGTTGTTGTACTTTTAACGAATATTTTACATCAAATTGCAATTAACTATATACTTAATCAGTCGTGCACGGAATCCTGGTTCCGCCATCAATTTGTCGACTTCATTAACAAGAAGACAATTTGAAATTCATCGTTTAATATCTTCTATTCTCGTAAATTTCCGAATGTCCATGAGCACATGAAATATTTGGTTTCGACAAAAGTCGCGCAATTGGAAGTAAGACATTTCTGAGACAATTGGAAAGGTTTAAAGGTATGTTCGATAATTATCGCGCATTTGTGATGTTGCGTGTAGGGATAAAGGTATAAAGTAAAGCCTAAAACATCTGCTTGTTGAGAAGTAATCACTTTTGTTGTAAATCTTAGGGGATTGCTAGTTCAAGTCCCATCTAACTTTTCCTTCTAGGTAGATTTTCAAGCGAGTTAATTCGCCTTATTCCAGAAGACCAGAATGCTTTGCGACAAAGGTGACTTCCGGTTTATTTCCGCATTCAATTACCTAGTTATCGATACGAGTGAAAGGAAGAGCATAATTGGCAAAATAGATTGATAGGTGAGTAAAACCTGTTAGGAACATCAGTTTATACTTTTTTCTATAAATTTCGACCGTTTTTTGTAAATGTCAATGAAGTTTTTGACGTTTATACCCAACTTCAGTACACATTTAAGTGGGTGGGGTAAAATAACAAACGACTCATAGTAGTTTTCAAAGACTTCAAATACATATTGATTGTTATGAAATATGCATTAAATTGTGGTTTGTTGAGTTTGTTATTAATTTAAATTAATAATATTTTGCAAATAGTGTGAAATTGTTAAAATATGCAACTTTAAAGCAGTCAAGTAAATGAAGCTTAAAGCATAATTAATGTGATTAAGAAGGGCATTTAAATACTGACTGCTGTGCTGTATATAAACAAATATTCAGGTCATAGAATAGCAGCTTATAAATAATGTACTAGTAAATTGTAACTATCTAAATTTCTGACTGATATTAAAGCTGCATTCTCACAGATTAAACATTTTGACAACTGTTTTATTTATTGTCTTCGAACGAGCCAATTTATGCAAACCTGCAAGAAAACCAGTAATATAAGACTGCTGACAAAACATCGGATCACAGATTTTCATATTTAAAAAAAAATATTTTAATGCATTTTTCTTAAACCGTTAGTAACGTTTTTAAAATTAGCCATAAAATTATAATTTTCAAATGGAGATATGAAAATCGGTGATCTGATTTTTTGTCAGCAGGCTTATATCACTGGTTTGCAGATATTTACGCAGAAATTGCCTCCTTCCAAGACAACAAATAAAAAAACAGTTGTCAAAACGGTAAATCTGTAAGAGTGCAGCTTTAGCAGTCTCTTTAGAGTGTTTTATATTTTTATTTTTCTGGCTAACTTGGATGATGATAAAAATATTCTATTTAATTTCAGAGATGTCCATTCCGGATGTTTCAGTCAGCCAAGTTGATGCTCAACAGGAGTAGGCAGTTGATACCATTAATCTGATAGCACCTGCTATATCAGTGGTTTTACAAGATATTTTTGTTCAAAACACAAGAGACTGGATTCGGTTCAAGAACAGAGATGAAGTAAATGAAGTGTGTCAAAATGAATGAAAACTTTCCTTGACTGCAAGGACTAAAGAAATGCACACAGTGACATAGATTTAAATGTTTGATACAAAAAGTAGACGTTTAGAACTTCAAATTATGACACAGGATGTGAAACAACACTTCATAGCCGATAACAGTCGAACAAGAGATTTTTCAAAAAGAAGAAAGATGGGTTTTTTAACCATTGGCAAATGAACCTTTAAAGGAATTATTGCATACCAAGGACAATTTATTTTGTTTTTGAATTATATAATGTTTAATGTTATTATTAAATTGTATAAAAAACGTTTTTATTAATATGATTGTCTATGATCTTCTTATTCCAATGACTGTTTAACTCCCATGGTTAATATTAAAAAGACATAAAATCGATTTGTGGGCAATAACTAGCCACCCGGTTAACTTAGTTTGTAGGAGCGCCGTGCTAGTATACCGGCAGCCCTTGGTTCAAGCGTTTTCCTATCATGTTATTTTAGAATTTTATATTCAATAAGCCCAGGTGTCGTTAGCGTACAGTAGGCCGAATATTTTCTTGGCCCCAATTCAAACAGCCTTGAGATTTAAATGAAACTTGGTACACATGCAAATTTTCAGAAACAGTAGGCTCATGTCCAGCAAGATCATACATAATATTTCAACACTTGAATGATTAAATACATCTGCTGCTATGTATTCACATTTCCATAACTAAGATTGTTCATCATTGTAAATATAGTGCTCAAGTTTAAAGCTGCATTCTCACAGACTGACCGTTTTGACCAAAAAATGTCTGAAAACCAGTGATATAAGAATGCTGATAGAAGATCAGGAAACATTTTTACATATCTTGACTGTTTTGACAAAAAAAAATGTCTGAAAACCAGTGATATAAGATTGCTGATAAAAGATCAGATAATGTTTTTACATATCTTTGTTTGAAAATTGATATTTATGGTTAGAAGCGTTACTAACGCTTTAAGAAAATGGAGTCTTTTGACAGTGTTTCAAACAACTGAGATCTGTCCTTTTGTGAATCATTTTATATGATTGACTGAATTGAAAGCAATGATACCAAAATCAATTAATCTGTGAGATTGCAGTTTTAAAGGTGCAGGTCCCTTAAGATCAGTTGGCAGGAGATCTCATCATATTTAATGAAGAATCATACATTCAATGATGCAATTCAACTTATTCATTTTGATTAGAATCATTATATTATGAACACCATGGGCTCTGATTTTTTTGATTTTTTTATGACAAATTTATCATATCTGTAGAAAATGTCTGATACTATCATACAAATTATAGCAAAACAAACAAAAAATGGTTGTACAGAATTAATATTTATTTAAATATCTATAAAAAGAGTTGTTCATATAATAAAACATTATGATGCACGTTTTAAATGTAAGTACAAGGACATAAAAAATATTTCATTTATATGATTATTGAATAATACTATCTCTTATGATAATAATAATAGTTATAAGTGTTAAATACTAAGCACTTAACATATTATACATGTATGCATATCAATAATAACAGTCAAAAAACAACAGTTCAACCAACAAAAGAGATCCAACAAGTACTAGCAATGGGAATCCAACCAATATGACCTGACAACCTACAGTAGCGGTTCAATCATCACTTCATTGCGCTCAAATCAGGCTCAACTAGATATCCATCCATTAAATACAGTCCAATCAACACTTGTGGTCAAACCAACACTTCTTGTCCATCCGTTAAAAGTTGTTCAACCAAAACATGTAAATCAACTGAGTATAGCTATCCCATAAACAATAGCTGTATATCCAACAGTGATTCAAATAACACTAGTTGTCCATCACACATTCTGTCCAACAAGCAGTCCAAACAACACTGATGGTCCAACCAACACTTCCGGTCCAACCATTTATAATTGTTCAACCAAAACGTATGGCCCATCCAATATAGTGCCCATTAAGTAATAGATGCCCAACCAACAATAGTGTTTCAACAGGCACTAGCTGTCCATCACGTTGCTACCAATCTAGCAGCCCAACCAATTGTAGTGAGGTTCTTAATTGATATAAATGATCTCAGAAGATAACATCCGCATATTTGAATCATATCTGTAAAGAAAGGAATGGAACATAAAAAGTATAATTTTTATAAAAAAGGTAAGTTACTCTCAGACTTAATTATGGATGGGTTTTAAGACAATCTGGACCCCGATTCAATTCCAGGCCTGGGTGTATGCGACTATTTGGGTGGCCATCATAATATTTAAACATAACTAACTAGTAACAATTCATTCAGAAGACTGCACAGGTGACAGCATGACATAATTACTCTTTCTAAGTAAAATGTTTATTACATAGTAATAAAATACACCGAGCAGTATCAATATCATAACCTATATTGATGATGATTTATATATGTTCATTCATAAGACTATTACATACAGTAGTTATACCTGGTAATGTATAGATTTCTCATTATAGATTATGACAGTCAGATAGTAAAACAGACTCATATATTATTTGTGTTAATTTTCAAAACAAATGTTTAAGAATAGGTGATAATTAGTTGTTGTTAATAATACTCCAATATTATAGTAACCGTCTTTTCTGAACCATCTACCCCACCCACCAGAATTAACTGTCCAGGTAAACAATCAAGCGATTTATTACTCATGACATTCAAATAATATCACAATAATGTAATATAAACTCATTAAAATGACAAATCTAATCAAAATAAATAAACTATAACAAACCTGGAATGATAATTAGTCCGTATTTATCGCTGTTATTATACTTCGTTATAACCCGGAAAGAAACCGGAAGTCACCCGGCCTCAAAGGATTTTGGTCTATTGGAAAGTCGAGAATGTTTCAATATGTTTGTTTCGTTGTTGTTTTGTTATTCAGATACTGACTCTAAATTGTGAACGTTCAGTACTTATATATTGACTCCGCACTCCGGATGACACGTTCTCGTTAAACTTAATCATTTTTAATGTCTTTCACTTGTGCTATTTAATCACATTTTCAATTACACTATGCAAGCCGCTGCCATATATTATGTGAGATATTATCCTGTATTGCACTATTTTTATCAAGCATGTTATATATCTTTAAATTTATCTCCCGAATTTCCTTAAGTCATATATCCTTTTTAAAATAATAAAATACAATCTCCATCAGGTATATACTACACATAAGAGTTATTATTCTTAAGAAAACAAACACACTACCAGACACTTGTCTGTTACATCACATCATCTCAGTTTTATATAACACGCGTGTCGACGTTATTTATCTTCCTTGAACAGACTCCTGCTGTTCCAGTGTTATTTCAGGTATCATAACGGAACAGATATACCAAGAGTAATTGAATTAGTAATGATATATTTTCCTGAGGGATAAAACAAGCTAATTTGTCTTTATAATAAGGTTATATCTCGTTTTGAAAACTAAGCGTATCAACTTTGTTAATCATTCTGATTTTCAGTTTGTTTGTTTATAAACCATGGTTAGGTGTGAAACTGACAAAAATACAGATTAGGCTCAGTTAACTTAAGAAGGTTCTATCAACAGCAAAAAAAACAACACATTTTTAACGCTTTTTTTATTTTTACGAGCCCAAATGGTTCGTGGTGCTTAATATATTCTCCAGCCAGATACACTGTTCGAAGTAGATTAAAACATAAAGTGACATTGCATATTCATACAGACAGCGACGGAGGTAGGTTTTTAAAGACAGTGACCGAGACAGATTCAAACAGATAATGACCGAGAAAAGATATATGCCGACGAAGACCGAGGCAGATTCATACAAACAATGACCCAGGCTGATTCATACAGACAGTGAGAGGGATATATTCATACAGACAGTGACGGATGTATAATCGAACAGACACAGACCGAGGCAGATTCATACAGACACAGACCGAGGAAGAGTCATACAGCTACAGACCGATGCAGATTCATACAGACATTGACCGAGGCAAATTCATACAGACAGTGACAGAGGCAGATTCATACAAACAGTGACAGAGGCATATTTCTACAGTAAATGAATTGTAAAGTGGAATGTTTTGATTTATGTTTGATTAACAAGGAACGTAGTGCCTTGTCATTTATTTTCAGTGCAGGTATTTACACCAACCAATAACGTCGTACTGTCTTTGTATTAGGGGCATACATGTCGTGTATGGCTTTTCGTAGTAGCTGTAGACGCGAACCTTACTGAACGCATTTTAGATTATTTAAGATAAGTGCTTTTCTCTGTAAACAGTTAGGTTACAAACGTCAAGCTATGGAAGTTCGGCGGGAATAGTTTCAAGTTGACCTTCTTAGCTTGATGTTTGATGATAATGTTAATATATGTAAATGCGGCAAGAACTAGTGATAATGTTACCTTATACATTGTCCTCATACTTAAAACTGTTATATGCTTCCTTAAGCTTCACAGGCCGTTGAAGAAAATATTATGGAACATTTTACAGAAAGCGGCGTACACGTAAAATGGGTTTTGGTTCGTGGCAAGTGTAGTTCATCAACCCTAATTGATATTTACACAGATACCATTGACTCCATTGAGAGGGTTTTATTACCCCTGTAGATGGACTAAGAGGGCAACATTCGAAAGGGGTCGGGGAAATGCGGGACAAAATAAAGATGGGACGCATGACGGACGACTAAAGCACGACAACGACAATTATAACCGTCACAATATCAAGACATTGTACAGTATTCTAGATGCTATGGTCACTCCATGGACGACAACATTTATAAGCGACACCATGGCGTCAGTCAGGTTCAGTCTTATGGTAACCATGGTGACGAATTGTATGGCCTAGGTTAAGACCGCGAACGAAGAGACGATTGCTTGGGCTTGTCGCCGCTAGGCCGGCAACTTGACCGCGCTAGGCCGGCAGCTTGACGCAACTCGGCCGGCAACTTGACACCGCTAGACCGGCAGCTTGACGCCGCTAGATCGTCAACTTAACGCCGCTAGACCTGCAATTGTCGCCGGCAATTTGGCGGCGAAATGACGTTACGTTCTCAGTTAGGCATATAATAAAATGAACAATTGCATTTAGTATAAGATCCCTGGAAACGTCACTCGATTCTAAACTAAAATAAACAATTATCCTCTAGTACATTATACCACATACATTTGAAATAATGGAGCGTTGTCACACAATTAAAGCTGCACATGCATTGCTAAAATAAAAGTGATAAATAGGGAATAAATATTGACTAGAAACAACAACACACTAACCGTGTGTTAAATGCGTTTACTTTTAATGGGAAAAATAATTAGTCGCAGAATTACACAATGCTTATAAGGGTGTTTAGCAGCGGCCATATTCCTGTGCTTTAGTATCATTTATTACAATACTTGTATCAAGCGTGTTTAACATCTCTCAGATTCTTTTCCTTAATTCCTTTAGTCATATATCATTTCTGCAACTAATCAAATGCAATCTCAATTAGGTATTGCTTACATATATGCAGTGTCAGTCTAACGTGTACTGGGGCATAAGATGACAATTTCTACACTGATATTGTCCATACCCTAGCTGCTGCTGTGTTGTTTCAGTTGTTAGCTATACTAAGACCGATTTCGCTGTGATAACTAAATTAGGGTTGATTTACTTTCCTGCGAGAAGAAACAAACTTGTATAACAAGCGTGCCAACAATATTTATCGATCTGATTTTAGTTTGTTTGTTGAAAAACCGTTGTTAGAAAATAACAAGACAATTATACATATTGGTTTCAGTTTACTAACAAAGGCGATATCAAGCCGGTTTATATAAGTAAACTGACTTAAAATAATTCTTTTCGCATACACATTGACATTATCACCGATATACTGTACATTTTTAAATATAGTCTTCGTTTTGTGATTGCCTGACGCCATTTGATTCACAATTCATTAACAATAATTTGCCTTTTGCCAATTTGGTAGACAAAGTGTATGTTCTAGTCTGATTTTGCTAAATGCAGTCATAAGTGTTCACAACCAACGGTATGTAATGCCAATGATTTAGATTCAGATTAATCTCTGGACGCCGTGTTTTGTTTATAATAACTATACCCATTGAGGTTAGCTACTTGTTATAGATATAAGACAAATTATATTGTATTTTTGTTGCCATATTAACGCTGACATAGAGGTGAAATACTTGAAGTTTTTTTTTGAAATATCGTTAAAACAACGTACACATCTTTTTCACACGACTTACTTAGTATCTTGGCTTTTCCAAATGTTAGTAACTATACAAATTTACAGTGACCTTTGCCGAATTGTACAGACAAAGACCGATACAGATTCGTACAGACAGTAACCGAGGCCGAATCGTACAGACTGTGACCGAGGTAGATTCCTAAAGACAATGGCCGAGGCAGATTCCTATAGACAATGACCGAGGCCGAATCGTATAGACAGTGACCTACGCCGAATCGTACAGACAGTGACCGAGGCAGATTTCTACAGTAAATGACCGAGGCAGATTCCTTTAGACAATGACCGAGGCCGAATCGTACAGACCGTGACCGAGGCAGATTCATAGAGACAGTAACCGATGTGCATTGCGCTTTAGCGACATTTCAACGGGGGAAGAACCCCACCTACATGCGCCTAATATATTCGTGAAGAAGATAACATATTCATAACATCATTCACAGGTTTTATCTTAAAAAGAATATACACGCAAAAATATGAATAACAAGTAATATTTGAAAAAAAAAAACTTAACTTGTGTCTCTTCAGAGATCAACATTGAGCGTTATGCTTTGTCATTTATTTTCAATATAAGCATTGTCATCAATAAATAACGGCGATGTACTGCCTTTACATTAAAGACATACATTTGGTTTAATGGTATTTCGTAGACTGTAGACGCGGACCTTAGTGAACGCACTTTAAGTTAAGTGCATTTATCTGTAAACGAACTGGCGGGAAAAGTTTCACGTTGACATTCTATAGCTTGATTTATTTATAAGCGCGTATGAAATAATATATCTAACCATATGTATGATCCTGATACTAAAATTTGTTATAAGTGTCTCTTACCTTATAATTTAATAGCAACGACTCCAGAAATCACCAAACAACTCAAACGCAAAGACAATTGAACAATGGTATTATACAGCTTAACACAAATAAAAAGGGTGGTCATTTAATCAATTTAGACTCATACTTTAGCGTATTTATAAAATACAATATTCAAACGCCAAGAAGACACCATCTTCCAGATCTACACGACTGGGTCACCTGACAAGGCTCATGGACCCGTGCGCAATCCATGCCACAGGTCGTTGAAGTACACATTATGGCATATTTGACAGAACGCGGCGTACACACTAAACAATGGGTTTTGGTTCGTGGCAAGCTCGGATTTTCAGGCCTAATGAATATTTACCCATCTTCTCCATTAAAAAGGTTTAATTCCGCCCGTATATGGACTAATAAGGCAGAGTTTTAGCGGTTCCGGGAATTTGAGGGAGCAGGAATGTGATGCAGTACGGCCGCCCCAAAAACGACAATGGCGATTATAACCGCCATCATATCAAAGACAATGGATAGTATTCTAGATAATGTGGCCATACCGCGGACGACAACATTTACAACGTCAACCATGTAAATTAACGTATAATGCCAGCTATACAGATAGATAGATTCTGCATGGTAAATGGTATGTACCGTAATCAAAAATGCATCCATTTTAATTTACGATTTGACCATTACTTTAACATATCCACATCTTTTTTTTTATCTCCTTTCTTAATACAAGCCTTCATTATCGGAGGCGATTGAGCAGGCAAACAATATGACTCTCTAGTTCAAGCGAATGTTCTGATTTTCAACCCACTGAATTTGACATTGCGTAATTATTTAGAAAATAACAATTCTCTGCAATCGTCTTTTCTTCGTATTTCTGTCATAATAAATTCAGGTGTAATTAGGTGTGCATTAGGTGTGCATGATTTGCTTTTGTATTGGCAATTTTCTGTTACACAGACAACCGCCTGCGATAAAACCAAACCGCTCGTTTGTTGCAGGTTTCAAACTTTGCCGGAAAACAACTTGCAAATATTCAAAAAGTAAAAAGTAAACACAAACAGTATAGTTATTGCTTAATAAATTTGAAACTTAAAAAGTGGTTCCGTCGAGGGATCGCGTTGTAATATAAAGTAATGTAATTGCACCAATCGGGAGCAAAAATGCAATTACTGAAAATGTTTGGCAGTAACATGTTACCAAGCCACGATTTATTGGGAATGATATAAACACAAAAAACATAACAGGTACAGTGCTAGTTAAAAGTAATGTGTGTAAAGATTCAGACGATTTAAGGTTTTTAAAGTTGTTTTTTTTTCTGAAAGAGTTAATAAGAAAATATATATACAAGAGCAAGAGTTGATATAAATTGTATATGGCATTGTATTTTAAATTCGGGAGTAAGAATAAGATGGTCAGCTTTAGGGAACACATTGAAAATCTTAAGGTTCTAATTATTTGTATGTCACTTAATAAATGTTTTTATCTTTTTTCTTTGTCAACAGTCTTATACCATGGCTTATCAGTCTAGATTAGCTCATTCTTAGAACAAGAATACAAAGTTGTCAAAACAGTCCATCTTTGAGAGGGCAGCTTAATTGTTGCATTACAACAATTTGATTCATCATTGTAATCATTATAAAATCAAATCCTACTGTTCCACAATTACAAAGACTTAGTTCACTGCAGTGCAAGTAATACCTCTAAAAAGCTTTCCACAACCTTACAAAAATAGCGATGCTATTAGTATTACACGAGAAACTACGTATCTGCTGAGTAGTTCACTAATATTAGTTGTATCAAGAATTTCATAAAAAAGTATGTACAAAGTACATCACGAATGCATATTAAAATAAAATAAAAAAAAACTTTGCTGTATACAATGCGACATGTATGTCTTTGAAAATTGCTCGATGGTTTTAACAAAATTTGCATTGCATTCCAAACAATTTATAAAATAAACAGGGCGGTACATTATTTATGCCGTTCTACGCGGGTCACGAATATAAACAACAGGTATTTGCACAAGGAAACATCTACAGCATGAATAACCATAGCAATTCAATAATTAATCATACCACTTAAACGTTTAACATTTCATGAGTGACAATCAAAAACTTACAACCAATCGAGTTAATGCTTAAGAAGGTGTCAAAGTCGCAGTTACGTTTCAGTAAGGCGCTTAGAAAAATGGCGACGATCGGAGGTGAAATAAGTATGTATGAGTATGACCCAATAATCTATTCAATGTTCCTGATAGATATACGTTTTCATAAAGGCATCACTTCGTACATTTGTTTCACATTTAAATATTGTTTAGATATCCATTCAATATGAAGTAATTTTAGAACTGTTTAGCATCGATTTATATTTTATAGATGTAACTACTTATTAACCGATTTACAGCTGTAACAATACTCTTAGTTTTTAGCCGTTTCTGAGCGATTGTGTATGCATACATTGTTGTAATTCTCTGAATTCTTTAGCTGTATTTTCAATAATATGCAAAAATGAACCAGTTAAAATATACATAGCTATACACCATCTCAGATTTTTTTGAAATGTTAAGATGTCATATGTATTTAAGCATTGACAGAGCGTACTATTTTGACCGCTTAACCATGTAATGATTTGTAGTAAAAATCTGATGTGCCTACTATGAACGTTGCCCTGAAGGGCCTCCTTTCAAAAACTACCCAACTTGTCTGTAAAATCACCTATATCTCAATTGTGTATAACGTTCGTGTCGATATTATTTATCTCTCTTTCCCAGACCCCAGCTGGTTTAGTGTTGTTCATGTTTTCATTATGCAACAGCTATACTAAGAGTAAATGAGTTAGTGTTGATTTATTTTTTTGAAGGAACGAACACGCAACATTGTATTTAACATCATGTTATGTCTCCGTTTATGTGTAACACTCGTATCAACACTGTATCTTTCTTTGTATTACACGAAAGTGATTGTAAAGTGTTATGTTGTGTTCTGTTAATTGGTCAACATGGACCTTTGTACTTTGCCATTTCTTTTCAGTCTACGCAAGGACATCAATAACCTACGGTAATGTACCGCACCAATGAGGGACATTCGTTTTGTGTAATGCTTTTCCGTAGTAGCTGTAGACGCGGACTTTACTGAACGCATTTTAGATATTAAGTGCTTTTCTCTGTAACCAAACTGGCGGTAAAAGATTCACGTTGACCTCCACAAGCTTAACATTTGTTGTTTATGTTTATTTATTATTAAGCACCGTAAGAAGTAATACCTACTAGGTTATCTTATAAATGACCCGTATACTTAAAATTGTGACTCGTTTCCATAACCTTGTTATTTGATATCACCAAATCCCGAAAACACTAAACAACTTAAACACATAGCTAATTCAGATATGTTATTGAACAGTTTATCAGTCGATGATACAGTTTCATCAATATAAATTAAAGTCTAAATATCGGCAGCTATACAACAAGCTATACTGTGTTTGTTAAAACAATGTGTTTGAATATAATTTCTTCTGTTACGGTTTGCTTGAGTTTACTTAAGAACCGCATTCGAAACATTATATTACATTATCGAAACATGCATCCATTTTTATTTACGATTTGACCAATATTTTAAGATAACCACATCATATTTGTTTTCATATTGCTCCGTTTTTAAACAGGTCTACATTATCGGAGGCATTTGAGTAGACAAATATATTGATTCTCTAATGGAACGAATGTTCTAATTTTTAACCAGTTAAACTTAACATTGCTTTATTATTCAGAAAATAATAATTTTCTGCAAACGTCTTTTCTTCGTATTTCTGTCAGAACTCATACATTTAGTTAGGTGTGTATGATTTGCTTTTATGAAAAAAAATATTCTATTACACAGCGGTAAAATGAAATCGCCTGTCATCTTTAGGTTTCAAACTGTGCCAGAAAACGGCTTCCACATACCTTCAATATTATATATTTACAATTTCAGAGTAGTCATATTGCTGAATAAATGTGACTTTTAATGCAATGTAAATGAAAGCTGGATTCACAACTTAAATTTAAAGTGACTGTTTTTTCAATCATACTTATTAAGATTCTAAAATCTGAACCTTAAATGAAGCTCCACCGAGAGCTCACGTTGAGTTCTAAAATAATGTATAACTGCACCGATCGAGGTCAATATCGACGAGATCAAACAATAAAGGAGTAACGACGTAAAAATCGTTCAAAACGTTTTAGGTTAAGGGCCATGACCTCAACCTGCGTTACGAAAACTAAATTAACAGGTTGGTAAAATAAATCCTCCAAAATTTGATAACACGCATTACGTTGTCAATATTTTTCGTTAAACATTTTATGTTATTGCTTTCAACGGTATTAAAGTTGTTTTTGATAATTTTTAATAGCCGCATTTCTTCAAACGTTTAATGTGTTGTTTTTTTTTCATCTAAACAAGCACGATACTTGTAATTTAAGCTACGTGAGGCATGGCGGATTCCGATTTTAACAGGTCATGAGTTGCTGTTCAGAGGATTGAAAAGGTTGTCAGCAGCCTGCAAGGGTTTCAGATGATCAGCGAGCGGTCTTTATCGGCGTGGGTTTGCACCCCACTTAAAACCAAAAGTAGTGTTTTTTTTATATTTTAATTGTAGTGTTTATTCCAATTTCCATGATATAATAAGTGTTTTCTAAAGTATTATTTCTAGTCCAAAATCATAAGCGAGTCTATTTAGATCAAATGTGTAAACCACAATAAATGCATTTAAAAAAACCTAGATTGTGCGTCTTTTGAGGTTATAAAATACCGCAAACAGACACATGTGTGTACATATATGTTGTTATTGGGAGGTCGTGGTGAAACCAATGACAACCGAACAGCCAGAAGCAACATCTGAAACGATTAATCAAACAAAAATCCAATATACAGAAGTCTTTCACGGGCTTCCATTGGAAAGTATAATGTAATTTACAGATCCAAAAGCCGTTTATGATATCAACATTTTCATGCAATCGGACCATTGTTAATAATGTCTTGGAAATTATTTCAAAGGCATTCATTGGAAATGTTACATTACACCATTGGTTACAAGTGTGCCAATATATGTATTTTTGATTGAACCAATAATGCGTGTTTTCAGTTCGCTATGGTCTTTATTTTAGCTCAAATGCTCTTGGCAAGTGTAACCTATTTCCAGAAAGAATATAATGCCTGCCTTATCCAATTTTTCATTTTGAAATGTGTTTCCATGGTAACATTAACAAAGTAAGTAGTTTGATATTTATTCAACTATCACTACGTTGCAAGGTCATAAGTTTGTCCTAAACAAGTCAGCTTTTGAAGCATTCATCCTTCTAATAATAATTAATTACTGTATAAAATGCTGTCGTTGCTTCTTCTGTTTTTAATAGCGTAGATACTGTACATATTTTTCAAAAACTGATAATAACAGGCTAATAACATGGCAAAAAGAAACGTTATTTATCATCTTCACGACATCATTCCGATTCAATAAATCGTCGCTTGGGCTACAGACTGTTCAAAGTGTGTTTATGAGTTAATTAGAGAAATTTGTCTGATATCGTCTTTCCATACTCCATCAATTAGTTAGACTAAGAACAGGTGCCCTTGACGACGAAATGGCTTTATGTTCTTATTTGGGCAGACAATAAAAAATGAAAAGACATGTTTGTTTCAGTATGCAAACGTGTTAACTTTTATTGTGAACACATTTCGTCGCAGTATACGATGACGGATAGGATATGGACATGCCATTAATACATAAAATTTACATTAACACTTCATTCCTTAACGAAGGTTGTTGTTTATCAAATTAACATTATTTCTGTATAAAGTTCAATGGCATTTCCCATCGAAATCGCGTGCATTTGTTTGATACTTCTGTCCTGTCATTGGGCGCAATAATACTTATGGGTGGGGCATCTTTACTACGGCACTATTTTTTCAATGAAATCGTAGTTAAATTATTGTCACTGCAAAACTAAAATCTGCAGTTAAGCAGTTAAAATAAAATAAGCATCGATAATTTGATTGATTTTAGTGTAGATCATGATTTCATTATGGATGGAACAGTTGTTGAAATATTGAATTACAATGATGGCGACTTATATCAGCATTTTAAATTGACATTTGTTAAAAATAAAGCATCTGCCAAAACATGAAATCGAGGAAATGAAACAATAACATATGGTAGTGCACCCAGTAAAGTCGGGAAAAAAAGCTCAGTTCAACACTAACTTAGTCTTCTCGCGTCCTCTTGCTTTTCTTCCGCGAAAATCCCATGATAAACACGTTACCCCACCAACCGCCACTGTCGTTTCATCCGATGCCATCTTCCAAGTAAATGACAATGCACTTGCTGACATGTCCAACACCGTGTTCCAACATGGTTCATTCACCAACTGATCCCTTAACATAACGTTTAACAAGTAAATGGACTGGAATTTCCCTCCAATTTGAATCTCGTGACTAACAAACGCTAGTACCGCGTATTATAGATATTTAGATATAATGACAACTTTGTAGGTGGCGATATTTTTGTTGTTTTATTGTTATTGATAATTTATCTCCAGTTGTATTTTTCTAGCTGTAATACAGTTATGATACGTTGATAAAATACACTTTTTCTTGAAAATATAAAAATAAACCCATGAATAAGGATCTCTTTTTCCTGCGCATTAATTGTGTTATGGATTAAGATAACTGCAGCTGAATTTACCGTAAATATAAGTATTAAAATTCGACATTTTGCACTTCATTGCACTTGCAATGGCATAGTTCAAAATGCAGTTTGAACAGCCATATTGCATAACATACCCTATTAAAAAGTCGAATTTCAATCCTTGAGAAGTATGCATATTAACGTTAATTAAAAACACATTATCATAATTGTGATTTAAACTATAGTTTCATTAAAATATTTTTCATTTAAGACTAAAATAATCAAATACAAAATTTATTTAAAATGGCATATGTTTACCAAATAACGTTGATAAGATTATGTTCACGTCTACCTGGATTAAACATGGCAATTAACATTGACCTTTCCCCTTTCTTTTTCCTGTAACTATGAAAAACATGGCTGTACCATGCATGTTGTTGTAGGTTAATATATGCGATATTGATCAAAACATTTCTCGAATAGACAAGAGCATCCGACATATGTTTAATTCCTGCATTCTGTCGAATTCAGTTAGCATTAACATTATAAATACGTAGTCAAACATTCAAGACATCTATGTACATTGATTCACCCGAGTTTCTAGAACTATTCATGATTTAGGTTAACACACCGATGCATAACCGCTGAAGTTTATAAAGCATTATTTATTCAATATGAGTTATCTTCCCTGTTTTGTATGTCAACCCGATACTTAGCAAGACATATACAGGTATGAACTCTGGATAATAAAAACATACGTGGAATATTTCCATGCTTAATTGTTATATAAGGATAAAATGAATAACTAGAATTTTATAGCTGCACTCTCACAGAATGACCGTTTTGACAACTTCTTTTATTTTTGTCTTCGAATTAGCAAATTTGAGCGTGAATGTCAGGAAACCAGTGATACAAAACTGTTGATAAAATATCAGATCGCTGTTTTTTATATTGAAGTTCGCAAATCAATATTTTATTGCTACAGAAGTTACTAACTTTTTATAAAAAATGATATATTCGGCATTTTTACAAACAATTGAGATCTGTTCTTTGGTAAGTTATCTTAAATGACTGGCATTGATACCAAAATCAGCTGATTCTGATTTTGACACAAACACTAACAAAATGTCAAAACTGTCAATCTATGAGAGTGAAGCTTTAAGATATACAACGTAGATTCATATTATATTGCCAAATTAAACGTTTAATGTGAACCAAATAATAAAAATTATCAATACTAATAAAGGTAAACAATTTGAGAATAGAAATGTCTCCAATGTCGAAATTCATTGAACGTTCGTACGATAAGAAAATGTACGTGGTTAAATAAATTTCAGGCGATCACAAGTGTCTATGTATTATCAGAACTAACACGAACATTGAATTGTTAGTATCAAGAATATGTCTCGTTAAAATGCTTTAAAGTATAACCGAAGAAGCACTTGTTCTCCCTTCTAAATAAAACAATACATTGGTTAAAACATAAGCGTGATTTTCTGTAAAAGACTTTGTAGTATGATTACCAACATTTGCCTATTGATCTTTGAAACGGATCACAAACAAATTACATTCACTAAGTATGCCAAGGTTATGTATGCTTCCCTTTTAGAGCAAGTTCGTTCCATGATTTTGCTTTAAAACATCAAAACGTATATTCTAGTTGACATATAGTAAAGGGTTGTTTTCGTTACAGGTTGGGAAATAATGTATAATTTTATTTTGCAATTGTGCTTTCTGGTGTAATTTATTCACTTATCTCCTTCCCCCGCTCCCCAACCCGGAACATAAGAAAGCTTACGCGAAACTATTTAGGAAAGACGGGCGAGCGCCGTGAACGTCAACTCCCTTTAATAGTGTATATGTAGCAGTAAGAAAACTACGGCATAAAATCGTGAACTAATTTGTAACACTATTATTTTTTAACTGTCATTGGATAACGTGAATATCCCCTGAGAAATACTTCCAGTTGACATAAAAAAACTCCAAGGTCTTGCCTTTCTTATTCTTGTAATTTCATAACGTCCCTGATAACAGTTTCTGGAATACAGTCAAACCTGTATTAAGTGGCCACCCTTGGGAAATTATCAAAGTGGCTGCTTAAGACAGGTGGCCACTTAATCCAGGTTTGACATTTCCGCCTCTTTAGCTTTATTCAAGGATGGAGTATGTATCTTAACGCTTTCGCTTAATATAAGAAATTGATTTGAGTCCTTCCACAGTTAAATTCCTTGGCAACACTTCTTGCACTACGGCTGTTTTCTCATAACTTTATACACTCGACACGTTCTTTTAGAGTCAAACGCTTTCGATTAGTCTTATTTTCAGCCATAATAATGGTTAACAAAAATATCAAGAAAAATGCATTTTAAATATCCGTTCGTAGAAATATGAATCCGCGCACTTCTAAAAATAATATTGAAGTGAATAAAAATCGTACCTGTTTCACGCCTTCGAATGACAATGCAAACTGTAAATTCATAATCACCGGTGTTTTTGTCGGTATTTAATAATTAACTTCGTAATTATTTAATTATCTTATTAATTGTGTCATTATTTGTGTCAATTCTGATCAAATGATGCAATATTCATTTTCATTGGATGACGGAGATACCCGAGGCTGTCGTTCTTTTCCGTAAACTTCTATACGGACATCCCAGCATAACTTGCATTTAAGTATAACAGAATTGTTAACCATGCGTTTTCAAGTTTGTTTATCTTGGGTGGCTCTTTCTACGGAGAAGTAGCTATTTAGCACAAATTGCATGTTGTATTTGGTCAACAGCTTACACATATCTGGTGTAAATCCTTGTTTGATTGAGATGTTATCAAGAATGTAAGAAATATATTTTCTCACAAAAAATGTTCGCTAATACATTTGTTTGGAAGCATTAACAACTTGTGTAAGAACATCAGTGTTCTTTTTTCGACGTGGGTGTCTAACTATACTGGAATAGTTTCCGACATATCCGATCTGGTAGAGATAGGCAGTCCTTGTATCTTTTTGGCTACGAAGTGTTGGAGACGGTTGATGGCTAAGGTGTCAACGTTAGTCATAGAGTTCCAGAGTTCGAAGCCGTGGAGAGCAATGGGAATTACAATTTATTTTGCAAAGACTTGTGGATACCAAGGGATTCACACCGAGAGGGTGGACACCCTGGCCCACCATTTAAAAAAAACAACATTTCTAGCATTCTGTAAGCGTTCTAAAATGTGTGTAGGTTTTTTAAGACTGCCCTCTTGGGAAGTGCCTAGGTGCGTTATTGATGTAACCTGTTTTATTTCTTGGTCTCCATAGATGAAGCATATTTGTGGGACTCGGCGGGCTTGAGTAAATACGACTACGTTAGATTTCTGGACATTGATATCAACGTGCCAACATTTACAGTAACTATACAGAATATCGACCATGCATTGCAGCTTATAAGGAGATAACGAGATGAGGCAGATGTCGTCGGCAAATGTTGGGCTACCGAAATTAACAGACATAAGACGAGAGCCATGCTTACTTATCTCTAAGTCTTGTAATAGGCTATCGAGATAAACGAGATAGTAAAAACTGGACAAGTCTCCCCCTTGACGCACGCCGCAAACTACGTCGAAGGTATCTGACATTAGGTCTTGACAGACACGTACGGAGCATTTGAGAGATTCATAAGAGGACTTGATGACCCTTAGTAGTTTACCTTTAAGGCCAAGTCGACCTAATTTGAGGAGTAATGCAGAGTTCCTCACTGTGTCAAAGGCGGCTTTCTCTTCAAGACATACAAGATATGCGTTGCTACCTTTGTATGTAGCATAGAAAATTGTTTCTTGGAGATTAAAGGATGTGGTAACACAACTTAGACCCTTTTGGAATCCGATTGTTGAGGGCTTGGGAAGGTGTTACTTGTTGACGACACATAAGAGTTGATCCGTTCGGCCATTACTTTTTCGAAAATTTTGCAAAAAATCGGGAGTAATGATATAGGTTTGCAGCTAGAAGGATCACATTTGTCTTTGCCTTTGCAGTTATATACAGGGATGATAACGCTGGTTTTCCTATCTTTTTGTATTTTCTCGTGCATCAGGACTAAATTGAATAGTAGTGTAAGCGCTTTTGTAACAGCAAGTCCGCCAAATATCACATGTCCATTCATTATACCATCCTGACCAGGGCTTTTTCTCTTCGCGAGGGATTTGATTATTTTGTTAACTTCATCTAAGCTTATTGGGGTGACGGTGTTGTTAGTGGTCTTACATGTAAGATAACACTGAAGTTCGAACAAATCATCTTCTGATAGGATGTCATGCTCATTTGGGTGACTTAAAACTTGTGAATAGTGGTTTTTGAATCCTTCAGTAACTCTGTCATATTTATAGATTGTGTCGTCTATTTTCAACTCTGAGCAAGTCTCAAAAGGTCGTTTGCTGTTTCGTTTTAAGAACTTCCAAAACATTCGATAGTATACTGCAGCTGTTCGATTAAGTTCGTCATATAATTGATTTTCATGGGATTCGCAACAATTCCGCTGTATTCTCCTGAGAGTGCGTTTGGCCTGTTTATTGTTTGTGAATGAGTCTGACATTGTACTACGGGGTCTGCCTTGAACAAACCATATTTGCCGAGCGCGTCGGGCCTGCGCATGCGCCGCTTTGACCTCTTCCGTCCAATACGGTTTGGCTTTTCGGTTAAACTTACTTACAGGGAGTTGTGAGGCGGCCTGTTTTAAAGCATTGCAAAGCAATGAGTTAATAAAATCAGGGGAGCATCCATCGGTGTTCTCGTTCGTGATGCTATTTAATTCGCTATTTAGTTGGCTTTGATAGTTCGATATGTGCCCCTGTGTGCATTTATTTCATGCTATACATGTTCTATGCACTGTGGGTTGTGAGTTTCTCCCTAGGTCGAGGTTTATAGAAAATAATATTGGCGCATATTCTGAGGTAAGAATGTCTTTTTCAGGTATAACCGTTAATGAGTGAAACATATCTAATGATGAGTTATGGACTAAGACATGATCTATTGTCGACTTCGTCGGGTGGTAAGTATATTCGTTAGTATTTCCTATGTGCTTTTTCAGCGACGTAAATTGGTGTTTAGCTATAAACTCTTTAAAAATACGGGATTTTGGAGTCGATGACTTCGGGCCTAATTGAGAGTTTATTTGCGCATTGAAATCTCCGGCCAATATTACATATCCGATCCGGGAGTAGAAGTTAAAGAGAGCAGCACAGACGTCTTTAAGGGTTTCCTTAAATAGTTCAATGTCACTACGAGATGGCATATTATATGCAGAAGAGATACGTCTGAACCTTTTTGTGAGAAATAATATCGACCGCTGATATTCTATCATTATATATGGTTGTGAATTTACTTATTTTACATCCAATATTGTTCTTAATCATAATTGCTGTCCCTCCCTTACCATATTTTAAGACATTAAAGTGGCCCAGCAATTCATCAATAGTGTAATATGAGGTATAATTCGGATGAAAGCTATCCAAAAAATGGGCTGAGTCAGGTAACAACTTATGCTCAGTAAGAAAGGCGATATCAATCGTATCGTTATCGAGTAACTTCGAGAGAGGGTTTGCTGATTAACCTTGAACATTCCATACTAAAATATTAAGTGACATAAATACGATGAATACAACAACAAAATGAGTTCTAAAAGAGTATGGCATTGTAAAATGATGCTTGTAAGACTGGATCTTGTCAGTATTTTGTCACTAAATATAACTGTTAGTCCCACTCATCAATATCGTGGTAGTCGTCTCTATCAGAGTATCATGGGCTGTTCCTGTCGTTGTCACGTGAGCTGGTGTCTTCGACTCTGTGTTGTCGTTTGTTGTAGGAGTCATCGTATTTGTGGTAATGCCGGTATGGCTGGTGCCTTTGGTGGTCACGACGTCGCTGACGGGACTCCTCCCGTTTACGCTCCCACTCCTGTTTGCTGATCCACCGAGGCCAAGTTACATTTTCGGGCCAAAAGGAGTTAGCTTAAACTGTTTCTTCGTCTTCCGGATATATGTTTAGTCGTGCGGACGAACCATGACGTCCACGAAATAGTGTAAGACGTTTCACCCGAACTTTCTTATCTGTCATGTAATCATGGATATCTTGTTCGACGACGTCTGAGTCAATATTCCCCAAGAAGTATGAAGTTGTCTGGCGGTGTTTCACGGCGATGAATCGATTGTTTGGGTGGGGAGTTGTATCGCTTGGTTCCGGCGTAGGATGTCTTGTAAAGTTTATTCTACATTCCTCGCTTCGATTTTCAGACCTTTGTTTTGAGCAAGAATTGACAGTGATTCGGTTATTTGCCGTTGTAGCTCAATAAGTATATTACAAGGTGGTATGCTCTTTCGGATCGATATGGCTTGCGTTTGCATTGTTATCGGCATTCGTTTTCATTTGTTCGGTAGAAATCGTTTCCATGCTGGGAGCTGTAATATGCGTTTTCATATGGTTTTGAGCTTAAGCATTTGAGTCGTTTAAATTCGCACGGGAGATGGAGAACTAACGACCTCGCTGTACATGATTGGCTGATAGTCCTTTTTCGGTATGTTGACGTTTGTATGCGGTACATTGATTTGTGAGTCTACGAATCGCTTGTTTATAGTTATGACTGCTGACTCAAGCGTATCCATGTCACTTTGGAGTTTAGTTACAATTGCACTTCCAGCCAAAGGCAGAGAGGCAAGAATACTGTTTAAAGTTCCTTGAAACCGGCGAAATGCTATCGCCATATTGCAGACGTCTGTTCGCGTCTGCTGAATTATGACGGAATCTTCAGTTTGTTTGCGCGTTATGTCTTCAACACTCGACTGGATACTGAACAAAACTGCATAAATATCTGGTTTAATAAAGTCATTTTCAGTGCCATTTTCGATAACTTCGGCCGCCTGAGTCACTGTCGATGGACATGTAAAAACGTCATTTATTTCGCCTGATCGTTTGCCGTCAATGAAAATTTGAATAACGTAACAATCGTTAGCACAATTTTGTTCTTTGCTTGCAGCGGACGAATTTTTCCTGTTAGCAAGTCTTGTTTCGGGACACCCTAGAGTTCCACGAGCCCTCTCAGTGAGTCTTTCGCGATAGGCATTTATGTTGATGTAGTTTTGTTGGCAAATCCTCATAAATTCATCTACATATGATTATTTTAGTAAATTAGAAGTTATTATCTAGTTCCTGGTAGAAACGTTGTGGCAGAATAGAGGGTTGTGATAATTCGACTTCGTTGTTGCATACTTCATCGTAGTCGTCATCGTCGAGGCTCGAGTTCATTTTACTTTCGTGCATTTCTTTTTTGATACGGAGTATACTTGCATTTATTAAGCGCTTCGGGTCAGTTTCATCAGAATCGCTAGCCGACTCCATAATTGTTAATACGTAATCCCTTTTGGGAACGTTCGTATATATATATATATATATATATAGAGAGAGAGAGAGAGAGAGAGAGAGAGGGATAGATATATAGTTTGAGAGATCAAGCGAGTGGTCAGTTAATTGGGCATTGCCATTAACGGTAAATCAAACCAGTCATGCGTGACGATCCAAGCTTCAGAGGTTTGTGAGAATCGCTCACTCTCTCCATGACAACTTTGACCTCTAAAACATAGCTTTTTTATTCATATTTTGAAGACAAAGCGTATATAGTTTGATGTCAAGAAGTCAATTTAGCCTTTAAAATTCTTCACGAAACTTGAGATATATGTTTGTCTACTCACAATAGTCCTAATATCCTTTTTTTTAAAAGTGGTCAACATTATATTTTGTCAAATTAAAAGGCAGTATTAATCAAAATTTCCAATACATTTATTTCAGTAGATAAGAAGTTAACCACTATTGATTTTAATCAGGTGAAGCGGTAGAAATAAGCAGTGGCCGGTCCGACTAGTGGTTAGATCTAACAATATAATCTAGGTCACCGATTGATAAAAAATAACAATATTTAACCATTACATTACAGTCACACATGATGTCAAAATCTAAAATAAAAATCTCCTAGTAAATTACCGTGATTGTACCAACGTACACAACGGGTTGTTCCTTCGGTATCAGACATCATAAATTTAGTTTCTGTTTTGATATATTAGAAACACCGCATCTTTATGTAACGGCATAACGGCGTTAAATGATATTCTGATATATATATATTCATAACAAACTCAATACAATATACTCGTACATAATAAACCAAATGGTTTGTTAATATATGTTTGTTATTGATATTGAAATGGCTTTCCATTAAAGCTTTGCAGTAAATCAAATACATTCTGTAAATGTACTTCTTTTCCAGTATGATATAATTGTCATGAATATGTTTCATAAATATCTATCATTTACTTTTTGTGATATCTCTAAGCGACTCTAATGTAGTGGGTACGTATAATGTCTCGAAAAAGCTCTCTGTCTAAGTTAATTATGCGACAATATGAAATAATTGTGTGTTTTTTCATACAAAAAAAGACCGAATATGTGCGATACATGCACATGAAATAATAAACTAAAAAGCAAAAGTCATAATGTAACGGTCTTAGTTCCATATAGAGCTTTTGATAATGTTAATATTTTCATATAGAGCTCTTTGGTTATGGTACTAGTTCCATATATAACTCTTTGGTAATCGCTCTAGTTCAATATTGAGCTCTTTGGTAATGGTCCTAGTTCATAAGGAACTATTTGGTAATGATCCTAATTTTATATAGAGCTCTTGAGTACTGGTCCTAGTCCCATATGGAGCTCTTTTGTAATCACCCTAGTTCCAAATAGCGCTCTTTGATACTCGTCCTAGTTATATTAAGCTCTTTGTTCATCGTCTTATTTCCATATAGAACACTTTGATAATGGTCCTAGTGACATATAGAGCTCTTTTGTAACGGGCCTTATTCATTTAAACCCTTTTTGTAATGGTCATTGTTCCATGTATAGCTCGTTGGTTATGGTTCAAGTTCAATATAAAGCTCTTAGGTAGTCGCCCAAGTTACACATAAAGTTCCTTTGTAATTATCCTAGTGGAAATCACCCTTGTTCCAAATAGAGCTCTTTTATAATGGTCCGAGTTCCATATAGAGATATTTGGTTACGGTCCTAGCTCAATATAGAGCTCTTTGGGAATGGTTCAAGGTCTGTATAGAGCTTTCTGGTAATGGCCCTAGTTCCATATAGAGCTCTTCGGTAACTGTCCTAGTTAAATATGGAGTTTTCTTCTGGCTTTTCAACTACTGTGTATATTTTGTTACAGGTTCAGGTGAGGTGTACACATGTTTCAAGACAAAGTTTTGGGGTTCTACGCATAATGGTTATATACCATTGATATAATTTAGAATAAAAAGTTTTGTTCGCTGATCAATGGTTGTTTAACAAAATTACCATCATTTCATATTAGAGGATGGATTTAAGATACAAAGTCATGTTCTCCATTTCCTATACTAATGGCCTTTTATGCATTTCCTGACCAAACATCACTCTATCATAGTAACTCGGGTAAACGTTTTCACGGTTCAGTTTTCTGTAAATTTGTTGAAACTGCGTACATGTGCCATCATCTTGCTGGAGGAATCGCTATCGATAAAATATATCCTGATAATAATTCCCGATGCAATGCTACTGAAATATAGACGTATTAAAGTCGGATGTTTCTGACAATCCTGTATTTTGTTTACTACGGTATTATTGACAACAATTTTATATCGAGTGTCTTCAAAATAGTACTGCACTTAAAACCATGTTCCTGTTTAGTGATTGCCAGGGGAGCCTGAGGTGACATCATGACACTGCGAGGAGAGTCAGACAAATGCATAAAACTCACTTTAATTCACAATGTAATATACATTTCCTCCTTTCCCTGTTAATTCCGTGACAACACACCAAAAGAAACGTTAACGTAATATAAGCGCTCAAAATATATTTTCATTATCTAATTTAAACACTATAAACTTCCCCATACTCAGTTAAATTGACAACGTTTCAGTGGTTTCCTTCTCAGTTGATATATTCATGATGCAAAGTTTTCGTTGGATTTATTTAGCAAAAAGCGACCATCACCAATAAAGGCTGACAAAACACGCACAGCATATTCGTCATAGGTCAACCGGATTACCAGTATTTCGTGAAATAAAGGCTGACATTGATATCAGTGACTATCTTATTGAGTTTGATAACTTAAGCACGTGTAAGCTTTTTCCAAAATGAATATATAGAAACACAAAATTAAAAGATGATTTAGGGGAGTACTGAGGCGTAATTGAAATGGCAAATATGTAAAAGGAAGTATTTAGAAGATGAATATAATTGTTTGGTTGGGTGTGATGTATATAACGATTTTAACGATTTATGGAGCGAGAATGACACTTCTGATTATATAAATATAATAAGCGTTCACACAATTATTCCACTGCTTAATTAGAAAAATATATGACTGCTGACAAAAGATCAGATCGCAAAGCTTCATATTAACGCTTAAATATTGATGGTTTATGGCAAAAAGCGTTCGTAACACTTCGTAACACTAAATGATTATTTCCGCAGTTTTTCAAACAATTGATATTTGTTATTTTGTGAGTTATCTTATGTGATTGCATTGAAGGCTTTGGTGCTAAAATCAGATGATTCTGAGATAAAATAAATTAAGAAAAGTTAAAACTGTCAATCTGTTAGAGCGCAGCTTTTATAGACTACAAACTATGAAACAATTATATTTAAGGTCAAAATCTAAATAATATTAATGTTTGGCTTGTTATCATTTTACCAGTTAATACAACCTACCTCATTTCCAAAAGCAACTAAACCAACTTAAAACGTTAGAATACACAAACGGTTCCAGTTCTATAATGACAAATAATGACATAGATTACATAGATGACGTACCCTAGCTATAACCAAGACATACGCTGGACATACGTAAAATACGTTAAAGATAGGTTACTCATACGTCGAGATACGATGGTATAATGTTGTACCGTACAGTCAACTGATCTCTCATATATCTGACGTATCTTCAACGCATATTGGCGTATTCAGACGTTATTAGACGTATGTCCAACCTTCATCAGAGAAGATGGAGGATCCCTTCGACAAGAATACCAACTAGTCTTTCACCAATCTCAGTTGGACATTAACGTACTCCCTTGCGCAGTGTGTTTTGCGGAAACTTGGTAAACCTCGTTTCCGCAAAAAAAAACCTATGTTCGGGTCGGAATGAACCTATCTTACACTCTTGGCCATGGAAGACACTTCGGTGGGAGAAATTCGATGTGACCATTAGCATTGTCTAAAGAGTATCTCCTTGGTCGTATGCACATTAAAAGCAGAATGTTTTCAAAGTTTACTCTGCGAATTCTGCATGGCCATTTAAAGAAATACCACATCAATATGACGAAAAGAATCATGATATGTGTAGAATTATCGGAGGGACAAGCATTTGAAGATGATCCCAATATTTTTACTATATCAAATTACTAGTCAATATACAGTCCACACTCGCATCAGCATAGTTTTATCAGTTGATCACAGGATAAGCTTAATACGGTCAATAAATTAAGAGTTCATTGGAAGACAAGTACTCTGCTGTTTAAACTAGTCTATGGGTACTCAACGTCGAAATTGCACAACAATTTATTTATAATTCCATTATTTAAATGTAATAAAGAACTGTTGACGTTAATAGACATTCATACTATTTCCGTCGGACTCTATAAATCATACGTATATGACGGAATGACAACTGTAACATATTACGTTAAAGATGCGCTATTACTCCCAAATAAGATTTATCACAATTAATATAAATGTTAAAATATACCGGACAGGATAAATACATGTCGAAAACACTGGTTATTATCAAGGATACCGAGTTGATAGTGAAAGTAACTTGCAGAAAACACGGTATTTCTACCTTATGAGACGATAGTAGATCACTTTAAATCTTTTAGCATTCACCAATCATTTAATATTTTTGGGTTTTCAGCTTTTAAATTCACGATTAGAATATTGTTATCAGAAATTAATATTTTCCATAAAATAGTTAAAGATTTATTACTCAAAATGTATGTTTGTTTTAAATGTGAATGTATTGATTTTGAGTAAAAGTGTCACTTTAATTTTGATAGTTCATCTTGTGCACGGACGGATTTCTCTGATCCGAAGCCTTTTATAAAAAGTGGTTGGCCGATTATTGGCGGTAGTCGATAAATCATCACCGCGGGCTAAGCATAAAATATCGGCGACGACTTTTTGGCGGTATCAATTGATCGAATAATGTTTGATTTTTATTGCTCTGTTTTTTGAAAGTTTGACATAAAGTTGCTTGTTGTTTGTTGAAAAAGTTACAAACTACACAATTATTTCATTCCTGTGTAGTATTTGTCTGTTCTGATACTCGTCTTGTCGCCATAAGTTACCAATATAGTTAGGCAATTATGATGTCCGATACTCAGGTATGGAATACCTGGTGGATACCTAGTGACCAAACTGTTTTGGCATCATTTGAAATAGTACAGTAATAATAAGCTTTTTAAGAGCAGAAAATATTGCGAACAAGATCATTTGGACTAAAAATTGAATTAATACATCAAATAGCACTAATTCTTCAACAAAAAACAGTCGATCCCGGAAATAGAGAATTAAAGCAATATTTTACATTAAACATTTTACATTAGGTTGACATTACTTTGCGGACAAATGAAAGGGTCGCATTAGAATCCTCGTTTATCATGGAAAGATGCACTCTTGCTACCAAATAAGCAGTACCGCAAATAAAAAAAAATCTTATAATTTATCAAAAAATGATAAATTGATATCAAAAACAATGGTTTCTTATGAAATATACCGTGTTTAATTTGAAAACAAGTTGCAGAAAACACGTTGTTTCTACCTTATCAGTTAGTTGACTCACAAGCCATTGATAAGTGTGCGTTTATAGCTATCAAATATGCCGCTCATGTGTACGTGATGTGGGATGGCTGCATCCGAGTCTGCATTCCTAGAGCTGTCGACGTCCGGGTACTCTGTAACAGTCTGCCCCAAATCCCAAAAGCAATTGACGGCGGATTTCTCGCTTTGACAAAAGCAATTTCGCAGCATAATTTATGTGTTTAGAATCAGTCAATGATGTTGATATATACTGGCACTGGTCCGAACCAGGGTTTGACTCCATAGGATCCATTTTAAATAAATGCTCCCTAATGTCATGCAGAGAGATATTCTGCCTAAGTTTTATCAATAACGAGAACAATCTGTTTTATTGACGACAAGGAACAAAACAAACGCCTAATTGTTCAGGACACCCGAAGGACCACCTGCACAGTCGCTTTGTTTTTGCCAATATATAGCCATGAAAAATCCGGCTAGAAAGCGTCACAATAATGCACAAATAATCTAATGGAGTGTTTAACTCAAAACCAAAATTTAATGAAAGCCACGCATATAATTTGTGATGTAATAAACCTCTTTATATTTTACTCCATTTAATAGCGAAGTGGAATGGAGTGGAGTCTGGGGACAAACTGAATAAACGTTAAACGTTTCACGTTCGCCTTTCATGTTTGTTATGCTGAAAAGCTATTACGCGATCAAAGAGCAATTCATAAGATGTCGTTTTAGAACCGTACGTTTACGGACTCATGTATACTTTGGAGATTAAAGGTTAAAGCTGCACTCTCACAGATTTACCATTTCGAAAACATTTTTATTTTTTGTCTTCGAACGAGGCAATTTTTGCAAAAATCCATGGAAACCAGTTACATTAGACTGCTGACAAAAAATAAGATCGCAGATCTTTATATTTAAGTTCATAAATTGATATTTTATACATTTTTCTTAAACCTTTTGTAACGGTTTAAGCCATAAAACATTATATTTTGAACGGAAATATGCAAATCTGCGATCTGATCTTTTGTCAACAGTCTTATATCACTAGTTTGCAGATATTTACGCAAAAAATTACCCTTTCCAAGACAAAAAATAAAAAAAAGTTATAGAAATGGTAAATTTTGTGAGAGTGCAGTTTTTAGTGGAAGTACCTGTGTTACTATTTGTTTTAAAACAGCAACGGTTGTCAAAAAAATGAAAAAAAATATTGCATCTGCAAATATAGATTGGGACATATTAAAAATATCTAACAGCACATTAGGAAAATGATTATCTTGGTTTTCCAAATGTTTTTTTAGGCTGAGTTCTCGAAGATTTGCTTTTGTACAAAATCAACATTATCGAAAATAAATGCTCGAACATAAATAGATTCGAGTCATAACAATTGTTTATTATCTTTTCAAAAGTCTCACTTCGTAATACGAACTTTCCGCAGAAATCCGACAACAATTTACTGATAAATAAACGAAAATACCCCACTTTGATAATCAAATACACGTCAAGCGTGGTCTTCCCTTTCAATCTAGAAAATGAAATGTCTACAAGCGAATTCGATCGATTTCTGACAATGAAATAGACTGCATTCCCATATAATATGAAACGAATTTGAACCATTGAAACATGTTTCAATACACTGTTAATCAAAATATTATTGTGTATACATCGTTGACATAAACTATTCAGTTTGCAATTGGCGACCTGTGTAATTCAGTCAATGTATTCATACTGGGTTCAATTTTTTTTTTACCATTTATTAAGTGTTATAATTTGGAATGTAAATGCATTAATCAAAGTTTATTGATCAACGTTTATAAACTGTTTGGAATGAAACACATGTGAACAATACACTTTCAAAAGTATATTGGAGAACTTCTTCTCCACAAGCCGGGGTAGGAATGACAGTCTTTGACATAGTTGGTGATTATGTGCGTGAAGGGCGTTTTATGTGTAACGGGTCAGAACAGTGGTTTGGAAATGGGGAAAATAGGAAAATAAATTAAAATACGAGTAAATGTATGGAAGTGTTAAAAAAGGGTTTGACTCGTTATTATAGATGAACTTTATTTTTGGTGTATAACGCAAAAAAAAGGCTTTCGATAATTCTTGTCTGCTACCTATCTATAAAAAAGAAGATATTAAGCCAGTTTCTCTGCTACCAGATATGAAATGATTAACTATAAATACTATACTGTTCTTAACCTCTACATGGATATGACATTAAAAGTAATAATAATAGCCCTTCTTATGTTAATGTTCAAAGTCCAGTTTAAAGTACAATTTAATCAAACTATGATGAAGTAAGATTACCTTTATGACTTGACTGTAACATCTCCATTTGTCGGGCACCATGTTATGCATTCATGACGTCGACGAATGGCATTGACGTCCGTCAACTTCAGTATATTGATCATTTCACCAATCGAAAACGAGCCAGCGTCTCGATTTAAAATTTATATATTGTCTGTGTCTGTGTCTGTTTGTCATTAGCCGTGTGCCTTTCGTTCAGTATCTGGTTGTCCTTAGCCGTGTACCTCTTAATAAGCAACTGTTTTCCCCTAAGCCATATGTCTATAAATACGGTATTGACATATAAATAGGCTGGCTAATGGGCTTGTCCCTTTCGATTCATAGTATCTTACTATATAATAGATGTACTGGGCAGTTTGTTAACGAAAAGCAGATGCGCAACACCTTACCTCAATCGGTGTTATCAAAGCCATTCATTTAGAAATCAATAAACTAAAACCGCTTTATGATTTCATTGTATTCTGACAACAACACAAAAAAACCTGAATTACCTATGTTTACGTCTATTTATTACCAAAAATAGATTAGATTTAATAACATTTAAATAAAACTACAGAATACATCCGCATCGTGGATGTCTTTGGTCGAAACCCAATCAATGACATATCAAAAATACTTTAGACAAATAAAGTTTTAAACGGATATCTTTTGCAAGCACACGACAAACTCTTACTGTAACATTAGCAAAGAATAGACAGCGGCTACCTCCGTTTCCATTACAGGTGTGTTCTCTGAGTGTCAAGGGAGATCACAGCGTAGAAGATTGCGATAACAGATTGTTTGAAATGAAGTAATAAGTTTTTTAAGAGAAATGCCTTCGTTGTTTCGGTCTTTGATTCCGAATTACCGAAGTAGATATATGGCTAAAAGACCATTAGGAGCAAATTTGTAAATGTGATAAATTGCTTAGGAAATGAATTATCTGATGTTGTCTTCAACCACAATTCAAGAAATAAACAGATTAACATTATGTGCTACACTTTCTTTAAATGAATTGCATATCAAACAGTGTATTCATTTGTTTAAATATGTGCTGTTTCTAAGTGGTAATGTGTGGAAACCTTTCATTACCCAGGCAAGGAATAGAGCTGGCTATTATGTATGTGTAAGCTGACATATATTAATTGTGATCAAAGTAATATTTAGACTTTTCTTTGATTATACTTGAATTCGAATATTAGTGCGCTATTAAAGGATATGGCTTAAGTATTTGTACAACATAAAAAAATAATCCAAAAGTAAAAGGTAGTTGCAAAAAGAATGTATTATTGTATGGAAGAAACTTTTGGGTATTAATATTGCTTGAATTGATAGTTTGTGTATTGTCTGACGAGTTAGTACAGTGTTGTAATGTACACAATTTTATTAGGACTTTCGTCTTAAACCATTTTACCCGAGTTTAAATCTATGCATGTGGCCTGGCATGAAAATGGCAGATCAAAGTGTGAAGGAGAAAGTTGAATATGCAGGGTATTTCATTATAACTCATTTGATGGTAGCTTACCTAAAGCTAACAAGGGATGTAAAATTATTTCCCTTACACCATAAACTTCAATCTATGTGTTGTGTTACTGTCAAATTACCGCATTTGGTGTTTTTATCATAAAATGGGCCATGTGACATCTTTTTAAACTAAGTTCATTCATTTGATCATTTTACGACAGAGCTATAGATTTAATGAGTCAGTCAGTTGTGAATGTAAGCGTTAGTAGCAATTACATAACGGGGACTGGTTATATACGGTGTACGGTATAGTATCCTTGTATACGAGTTTGATCCACGATCGGAGTTTTTATCTATTGTGTGTTTTAAATAAACCATTAACATTTACATTTACAATACAGATTCCCACATCTTCTAATTTCTTTTTTACGTTTAGTTAAGTGATTTATAAATAGTTTAGCGAAAGGACATACAAACAAAATATTATACATTGTGTCTTTGAATAGAATGTCTATGATCAACAGCACAAGACGTACATCTTAAGACGAAATTGTATTCGTCTTTTATATCATTTAGATTGCAAAGAGTTCACTATCGTTTCTTGCAATTCTATAATTGATATATTTATTTGTTGTACAAATGATTGGGCCGGAGGCCATATATCATTATAAATATCTCTCTATCTAATATCTCCAAACTTAAACATTCAAGAGAGTCGTTACTTTGAAAGAACTTGTCTGTTCTGATTATTGCATAACTTATGAATATAGCTTGACTCTGCATATGTACATTTAATCGTTAAATTTAAACTCGTACATGTATAGCAAACATACTCTCCAGCCGGAAATAGACATATACTGTAAGCTGTGTTCAGCAAAGGTACACGTGCGAACATTTTCACCGATTTAGTGAAAAACCAAGTTAACATAAAAACTTAAAAAAAGTTGTAAATCAACTATAACAATATAAAACAAAATTTTAAAGAATGATTACATTATTTTCTATTAAATATTTGATAGAATACAACAATACGTGTTGAGTGAAAAGTGAAAGAAGTAATTAATTGTCTCATTTATCGTTCAATATACAACCGAAACCGACCATGCCCTCTTTATACAAATGATGTATTTGTAATCTTATTCAAGTTGAGACTCCTCTTACAAAATTCTCGTTGAGATTGTTGTCAGCCCTCGTACCTTCTAAATTCCCAAACCTCTTATCCATATTTAAGTAGTGATATAGCATAGGCATCAAAAAATTATAAATCGTTTTAATAATTGTAGATTGTATACCATAAATGATACCGTTATTTGAAATATTAACCTTTCCATGCAAAACTGAGCTTAATGCATTTATTTATGTCTACTATATACATCACTATTGCACCTTTGTCAGATGTATGCTATCTATATCATAGTGTTTTATTATCAGATTGTGTTCATACATATTACACACGGTTTCTTTTAAATTGACCTCAGCAATAGCTTTACATTTGCAAGAAATTCCGGTTTTCTTGTTGTGTTATTGCATGTATAAAGTTTAAAATCCAAATTAACATCCCTTTGATGCGTACTAGATCAATAAAACTGCTAGATAATTCTAGACCTATTCAAAGTGTTTCTGCTGTAGTGACGTTCATTAGAAAAAAGAAAATTATAGCAAAGTATCACAATTATTTACGAAAACAGTGGAGTGGCAATTATATTTTAAGGTTTTTATTCATAATTCTGATTTTCACCAACCCATTTTTTTATTCATTGTTAGAGCGGCTTTCTTTCCGTCTTATTGGTTACTATTCAAATAATCACTAAAATAATTACTGATGTTATATAATAGATACAATACTGAAGTGTTAGAACAAACTGAAAATAAACAGAGGAGCCATGCTTTACATGTTTTACTTTTACGGTGTTTACGACGCAAGCCATTATTAAGGCAATCCAGCTCAGGCCATAATTATATAGTTTTGCACTTTTGAAACACAAAATGGCATTGTATGTCCTCTGCAATCAAACATAATTCATGCCTGTCCCTGCAAGAAATGTTCAATGAAATAGCAATTAGTTCTGAAACTCTTTTGAACATTGCAAATGTTCTTGAACTCACCTTCATGTTCTTGAACCAGGTTTAACAAGAGTATTTTTTTATTAAACGGCGAGGAACGTGAGATCTCGAGAAAAAGGTTATATGAAGATTTTAGAACTGAGATGCTTGATTTTGTTTACTTATTTGCTAGATATTGATTGTTAATAAAATGTGTACATTGCAATGATAATATATTTGTACATACATGAGAAAAACAAAACAAATCATTGACACTTTCCAACAAAATGATAATGAAATTTGCTTCTGAAAGCATTCGCTTCATAAATATTTATGCGCAACCCGAAGATGACCTTCATCTGCATGCACGTCAGTAAACGTATTGTTTAGCATCTGTATGCAACATTTTTATTAAAATAGTTTTTATGTATCCAACATTTGAACATATGAAACAACTGCAAAATCCCCCATAAATTGGAATCCATTCATGTTACATGATGATACATCCTTGATACGTTCATGGTGCATGTGTTACAATAGGAGGGGATGTTTTATATCTAATCACATTGCTACGCCTGCTACGTGTAACACCTATGAACACTTGAACGGAACGGAATTCCATGAATGTTTCAGGGAATAACCCCCTTGTTACACCTTTTTTACACCCTTGTAACACCCTTGTAACAACAGAGTTACCTTCATGTTCTATTTGAGAAAAAAGTCCGAAATTGCATTAAAAACGAAAAAATGCTAAAAGATATTTCTTCAAGGTCAGCATGCTACATTTGTTTGTTCTGATATAGTTTCATAACAATACCAATATTAATACAACACATCAAAGACGTCACGAAAAGTTTTGAAATATGACTCAAAGGAAGCAGATGCCGTTCACCAATATACAAAGTTTGAGGTACCTGGATACGAGCCCTTTTTTGTTATTGATTTCGGATCGGATTTTCAGGTCACACAACCTTGACTTTTGACATCAAACAAGCTAGGGTGCTGGTCGAATTTTGGGGACCTCTACCAAGTTCGAGGTTAAAAGGCCTAAGCGTTTTTTTTTTTAGTTTTTGATAGGAAACTGCGTATTTTATGGTTTCGGGCACAGCGACTTTGACGTTTGACCTACTGACCACAAAATCAATAGAGTTCATCTGCTGGTCATGACCAAGGTGCCTACATGATTCAAGTTCCTTGAGTCATATTGATCGGACACAGATGTATAGCTTAAGGCTACAACCAGCCTGACCTTTGATCCACTGAACTCAAAATTAGTATGGTTCATCTGCGGCTGGTCATGAACAATCATACTACCCAGTTTAAGGTTCCGAACCCAAAGCGTTGTTCAGATATTAAATGTGAAACATTTCCAACTGACTGTCACCACGTCCTTGGCATTTTACTAACTGATCTCAAAACCAATAGTTTTTATATAATGGAAATGAAGTGCCTATCAAGACTGTTTATTCTATATTGATCAGAAACCAATTGTCAGCTGAATGTAATATTAAAATCCACGAATACCATTGAACAATTATATTTTATTCATTTGAGTGTTGACACCACAGACAGAACCGGTCGGATACGCAAATACAGACACCGGTTCATAATTGCTGTTGTGACACGTGTCAATGAGATTTAAAGCGAGGCGAAAAAAGAGGGATCGGGCGATTAATACTAATTTTAATTTTAATATTTTAACTAAGAAGTAAGTCGTTTAAATATTTATGTTAACACAATAGTAATACTAACACTGCTTATTTCATATAATATTTCCCTTGAAAGCTAATTATACTAATTTGAAGAAAATGTTGATAACGAGACAATGATACGGCAATGCTTCTTGCATTGTTTGGTGACATACACTTCCTAGATGTAACGAATTGTCATTTAATTTCAAGTTTGCTCATTTATTAAAATAAGCAAAACATTCTCCGAAACTTATGCTTGATTTATAATAAATCGGGTCCTAAGGTTTGCAAAACTTTTACGAAAACAGTGGCGTACAAGATTGAGGATATCATATAAATTACCCATTAGATGTGCCCAACAGTATGTTAAAACGTCCTAAGACACATCTTTAAGTATCCTTTATTTTTAATAAGTTTATCCAATTGTTGACTATTCGTTTTTGATCATGTAACCCTCCAACAAGGTATTTCAAACTGACATCCACGCGACGTCAACCAACTCGGGGTTTGTAAATGCACCAATTTCGTGCCATATTCGAAATATTATCGATTCAAGCATTAGATAAATGGAATTTAAAATAGATTATTACTCAGGATCATTCAAACAAAGTTTAAAAATTAGGTTATAGTACAGTGCAACGACATCAAATGGCCGGTTTTAAACAACACTTTTAGAAGAACCAATGAGCATGTTTAGAGCCTGATGTTTTTGAAAATGTGGTTTTAGGACCGATCATTTACCGTTCTTACACTTCTAAATCCAATTCCTTTAGCTGTTCAAGACAGTTTCGTGAAATTCTCGCAGAGGTTATTATTAGAAATATACTTAGAATGGCTCAAATCCTTCACCTCGATCACACCATTTCTGTGAACGAATTTCCCAGACAAGAATTGCCTCCCATTTACGTTTAGCATTTAATATAACAAATACTTAATATAACATGCACTGTCACCCTATATGTTTGACGAGTTATGGTTTCTACTATTACGGAAACGTCGCACTAATGATGATTTAAAAGTGCATAACGTGTTTGTTAGTCTGAAAGCATCGACAAATTACGCCACTTATGGCAACAGTTCCGTTTACTTTACCATCATGCAAAAGAAAACGACATCAGAAAACAAACAAAACTCATAAATTTAGACGACAGTCATAAATCCCGGCGACAACAAAACATTCCATCGCTATTCTGGACAGCAACCGTCCATCGTGCATGCTTTTAGCAGACAAATCAATTCCATTACGATGTCTTGCCAATTTCATTGTCCATGCAAGATACATTGACTGTCCTCGCTACAAGTCTCATGAGATTATCAATGCTAATACATTTCTCCGATAAAACATGAAACACGATCCTCAATGATCCTGATTTTATCGGTCATGGTTAATAGGTTTCGATTATTCTTCATGTTTCATTGATCCCAGTGGACGAATCATATAAAACGTTATATGACTATAAAAAAGCAGCATGAAAGTCATGTTCAATAGAGGCTGATATCTGTCATATCGCTCTGTCGTGGTGGCGTGTTTCAATAGGAAAAAACAAATTCAAGCTACACGCAGTGTTGCTTCCCTTACATTACGGTAGTCAATATCACCATGCAATTCACGTGACCAAGTAAACTTAAATCATCAAACCGGTAAAAGTTGTAAATAATCTTAAATATTAAATATTTTAGTTTTTGTTTTTTTTTGTATTTTAACTACAATGCACAGCGATAATTGATATTTGATAAAAGAACATTCAATAAAAAAGAGACGAAAACACATTTATAGAAAGTAGTTTCTACAGCTGAAATCTTGTTAAAGTTGCTTTTACCGACAAATAACTGTCAAACATGTCAGGGGAGATCACTGCGTATGAGATTGCGAGGAAACAAGAGCGACAATACAACAGTTCACAGGCGCATTAACAACATCACACAGAGAGGAAAACCTGCATTCTGGTAAGTTACCATATTGTTTTGTTTAAATTGCATTAATATGCAATTAAATAAAAGTCTATAATGAGGTTTTAGTTGATACTTTTTATTGCTTAAAATTTTTGTTTGATTGATACGTGTACTCAGTATTGGTTTTCCAACACGGCACTAGAAGGGGTAGGCTTATGGTGAATCATTTTCACCTCAGAAAATTGGCACACACAAATTCAGATTTTTACTTGAAATTTGTGTGATGGTAAAAAAATTCGAGCCTTATGATGCAAAATTATTCAAAATATGTTTTATATCGGCTTTATACACTTGATTGGGAATAGGTTTAGAATGTGTTGTCTGGCTATGTTTGCTGACTTTCAGATACTTGATTAATATTATACCGCATATCTAACCTTCACAAATATTAAACCACGTATTTTGTATCGGTGTGAGGAAACAATTGTGTCACGTGACACAAAGATAAAAACGTATAAACAGAGTATGGCAGAAGTTGGGCAAAAGTATTAGCAACCTGAATACCAAGTTACCCTTGAATGTCTGAAACATTCTAAGTGTAATTGCAGTATTAAAGTGCTAATAACTCTGATGACATTACACCAGGGCGATATATAACATTGATTCCGTTTTTCTTTCTTTAAAACATAACATTTTAACCTGAAGTTAGTGACGAGGCTGTCAGTATTGTCGTTGATGCCTCTGGCTCAGTGCCTGTGGAAAATACCTACCTGTTCTTTTTAGGTCCGGTTAATGACAGGGAAAACAACCAGGCCTGTCGATCTTGCTGTTGCAAACGATGCTGAACACAGCCACAAAAAACAACAACAAGCAGATATTCTTCTTTTCCTTTTTTGGCACGTGATCAAAAGAATCTGACACTCGTCATCATATAAAACCAGATTTTATTCAATTTTACTCAACTCGCCCCGAAAGTAGTTTAGTTAACTCATCAAGATAGCTAACTAACATATTTTTTCAACTTATTGAATAAAATTGTGTCTTATATGACGACTCGTGACAGACCCTATATTAATACTCTAAACATGTAAACTGTAAAATGTTTGATTGCTGGGTGGTTTTTAATATATTTTTTATCTTTATATTTAGTCATGCATTAAGGCCTAAATGTTTTCAGTCATTTTAGAGACATCAGAGCACTGATATTCTACTAATGGATTTAAGTTAATTCTAAGTTTGGTTATTAATTACGGTCCTTGGATTTGTCCATGTATTCAACAGTGTATAGTTCAACCCGCAATCGCCTTGAAATTCAAAACATTGACATTAAAACGTCTGCCCATCAAAGGGAAATAAATAAAACACATGTCATTTGAGTTTTCTAATGATTCCTACAAATCTCAAACACGTTGATTATCTTTATTATGGACTGAATTTGCAGAAACAAAAGTAACATCAGCAACACCCTCATTCAACGTATTAAAACACTCAACATACTTAGTGAATAACTGTCAACAAAGTTCATGAGGTGTATTTTTAGGATGTGATTTGTGAATGATCGGTCAGATTATGCAATTTTTAAACAAATTTTTAAGAAGTATTATATAATTGGTTAAAAACTAAATGTTAAATCTGATCTTTGTGCTTCTCTGCATATTTAAAATGAATTATAGTTTAATGTTGCAAAACATTGATCAATTAATACATTATAATTATGTATATATACTAGTGTTGGCTTGATAATGTACTACAACCTATTATTCATCTATAGGCACTCAACATCGACGGTAATCTATTATGACCATCAATAATGGTCGATTTCCAAACTTGTATTTATTTTTACTTCAACAAATGCATATTTACTTATCATAAGTTGAGGCATAGAAACCTACATATCCAAAAGTTTGCTTTGAAATCACACAGATACGATCAATGAAATTATCATTTTGTCATTGAATGTGTTGTTTATTCCCATATTAAGAAAATGATAAAGCAAACAAGTTTATGAAATAAAAATAAATAGAGAATATTGTGTAGGTTGGTTACTCTGAGGGGTTTTATCATATCGAGACCGAAGGTCGATTGCAATGTTTCTTCACACAATCATTTAGAAGTGATTCAGTCCCATAGATCAAGGTATTTCAAAAAGAACAACCGTTTACTTTGCATAAGCATTTTAATTGGTCGACACGCGTATTAGACTATTTACGTGACTCGGAATAAAAACATTTGTGCAATTCGGATATTTTTCGGTTTTATAAAAATTGTCTAAATCTTTCAATTATATAGACAGAAAATAATACAGACAAATTCAACGATCATGCCACTATTTAGTATTGAAACGCACTCATGAAAATCGATTATTAACGTCCATTTCATTTAGTATCCAGCACTAATATATACCTATACTATGAAAGGCTGAATCAACATCATTCTTTTTAAAGTCTGTCTTAACTCTTGGAGGTATAGAAGTCTTACAAGTCGCTAGTTGAAAGACCGCTATATCGATCAGGGAGGGATAGAGTATTAGAGAGAGGAGGGCGACAGAGACTGCGCCGCTTTCCAGTAGTGATGAGCGACAGAAGAATCGGTAAAGACAAAGATACCGAACAAAACTAAATAGAGGAAATCATACATTTACTAACGTTCGGAACGGCAGAACAACAGTTGCTTCCAGCTTAATAACATTATTAACTCTGAAAGTGTGTGGCTGCGTGAATTTACTGCTGGGAATTCAGAGAATTAAAGCATTTTGAATGATATCGTGAGTTGTTTTGAAAAACTTAGAATGTCATAAGCTCTTCATGAACTTTAGACTTATGATAGTACATTGAACACAAACGGGACACATAAATGCTTAAAGTTCAAGACATTTCGAATTGCATCGTGATATTGATGGTAGTAGAATCAACAATTCTCTGAACGTAAATAATAGTTACAACAAGTTGGTGTCAAATGCTTTTAACGTCTAAGTTGTTTGAGGAAATTTAGCGCTGGACTGATGCAAAGGCTGGACAATACAAATACACACTAATGTGAATTAGTATTGCTGGGTTCAAAAGAAAAGCTTTACAATAAAAAATAAAGGGATTGAATAAACAACATATTCTGAAACCTACTCGTAACGTCGCCTGACCTTTTGAGATACCGGTAAGTGAATTTATGTTTATATATTGCACTTGCAATTGTGAACGAACACCTACACATATTTTCAAAATGATTCTATGGAAAGTTTGATAAAAACAGAATTTTTTTTAAGCATTTTAATAATTTTAATCCCCTTTTTGTTTATATAAGCTAAAAAAGAAGTGTTAAAATCAAGCCAGTGCTTGAAAAAGTTCCTTAAAAATCGGTATACGACACTTTAAGCTTGATTGTTCCTGCCAAAACAGTTCGTAAAGAACCATTGTAGCAAAAGTAAACCGCCAAATGTACATTACTGCTCAGAATTAATATAATGTACTGATCAACAACTACTTTAGACTCTATTACGGAAGATTAACATGGGAACCACATATTATTGATCAAACTCAACACTTTTAATCTGACCAAATTACGACCCCAGCAAGGCGCTAAATCTAAAACCGGGAAAGTATTAAATCGGTTAATAGCTTTATCTTACTCTCACTTAAAATAAGGTTATGTTCAAACCAACAACAGAGATAATTATTTAAAGCTCTTTGATTTTTTCATCGCGTAAATCAAGTCATAAAGTGTTTATATAACGTTAATGATATAAACACTAGACAAATGTCTAAGTGCAGTAGGATTTTTGTTCAGGTAATAGTTAAACTTTTTATTTTCTCTCGCTCTTAAAACAACAACAAAATATACCGCTAATTGTTCGCAGCAAGGAACGCGGAGACCCATAAAAATGTGACACATAACACATATCTGTGTTGACGTCTTAATTCTTATTAACACGGTCTACAGAACTATTAAATATGGTACTTTCACATCATGGAATAAAAGTTGTGTATGTAGGTTATAGAATGAAGAAGAAATGATGGGGACGCAGACATGCACATTAAACATTAAACACCACTCTAGACATTCTTAGAAAAGAAACAGTATTGTGTATACTAACTTAATTAAAGAACACGTCAATGCTATTTTATTCCATGAAATGGCTAAGTATCTTCCATGGCCGAAAGTGTAAGTTAGGTTCATCCCGGCCCGAGCGTAGGGTTTTGGTGGAAACGAGGTTTACCGATATGACCTATACAATTTAAATGTAACATTCAATCTAAGGAATTAAACGTTAAAAACAGTGTGAGAATATGCATACAGTATTAATGAATTGTCAATTTATCAATAAGGCCTAAAAAAAATATGTCTGTTTCGGGTAACCCGACCCTACCTATAAAATTGCGCCGACCCTAACTATTTTTTTCCGTTTCTGAGCAAAAAAAATATTCGTTAGCGAATAGAGAGTTACGAAGGGCGGATAAATGCAGATTTTAATCAAAATTATTATTTATATGATAAAACAAAGTCAGGCAATGACAGTAATGTAGGAAAGACTGCCATGTGCAAAAAAGCACTCTGAACTTACGACAGATTTTGAAAAAAAAAATCAAAAAAAAATCACGACCTACCCTACCTAGAAATTTTGGGAAGGTTACCCTAAACAAACAATTTTTTTGGCCTAATAATGCAATGGTTATAAAAGTGAAGAAATTAGAAGCGCTAATATTTATTAAAAGCTAGGATTAAAGCCTAATGTTTCCAACATCATAAGACATTAGACAAACTTTAAAACATCAATTATTGTTAGCTGAAATTAATATTTTTATTAGATTTTGCACATTCTGATTTGTTTTATTGTTTTCCCAATCATATGAAAGCCCGTGTTTTGGCTGTAACAATAAAACCATGTGCATTACAGGGACAAGCCTACTATGTTTTATCAATTTTAACAAGGATCCTGGAACTACTTCAAGAGAGACATACGACCTTTTGTTTTCCGTATTTAAAACAAATGACGTGCAACTGACCATGTAAATGTTGTAAAAATTGGTTTTAATTATAGACCGGGTTTATCATCTAACTTATATAACGTTATGTTGCTTATATCAATGCGGTTTTTTTTCAATTGCTTGGAAAGTACCCCCCAAATAGGGTATTGTCAATGTCATGCTACTGCGCTGGAAAAAAGGAGCTCTTTCCAAGCAAAAGTATAATTATATAATAATGAACTTTCATCTTGTTTTACAAGCAAACCGTTGTAGTGTATGTCACGCTCCATTTTCATATCCATATTTTACACTATGAACCATTTCATAGTGAAGAATTCTTTCTGGTTTTGAAGAACCTCTTCATGTGAAATTTTTCTAGCCAGCATGTATATATATTTCCATTTCCGATCTGGTCACAATTATGATGTCTTGTCTAAGACGCTATAGTGTCCGTGACATAGCCAGCAGATTTTCGCCTTTTTGCACTTATTTTCGTTAACCTGAACTTTTCATATCCTATGTCTTGATAATGTGAATAGCCAAAAAATCATAACCCAAGCATTATTAATTAGTACGCCATATTGAATATAAGTTTTTTTATCTAATTGAAATATATTCAAAAACGCAATAGACTGAGAGTTATAATCAAAAATAAATATATTGAAATTCACAAAATGATTCACACAGCAATAAACAATACTAACATAATCCTTATCATTTTTGATTTATAGGGATAGTGAATTAAAATATCACAGTCTTTGCAAAATTAATGATAACTTCTAACACATTTTACGTGTTGAATTAAAATCAATTTAGATTGCGAAAAAAGAAAGTCGGGTATATAGCTTCAGATGTTAAATTAGTACCATTGGGTGAAACTTATTTCTTACCAATGGCGATTATACATATTATACATATATAAAAATATTGTTAATATAAATTGTTGGGTTACCAGCCTCTCCATGGTTGCATACTTTGTTTTATAACATTTCAATCTCTAAATTTCAAAACAGAGATAGAACTGCCAGTTGAAAGATAGCATGTTTTACCAATACAGCACCCTTTTTATTACGCGTGCAATCAACATAAAACTTTTACGGATGCCGTAGTTGGCAGATTATATCATTTCCTAATAAATCTAAAATTTGACAAGCATTTTAGAGCAAATTCTTATCTTACCTCTGGGTAAATGACATCGCAACATTTTCCTAAAACGGTACGGTGTACGGCCCGGGTTTTGTAAAAAAAAACCACAGCCTTTAATTGCACCGCTTAACTATGTTAATTTTAAAAATATATTAATATAAACTATATTCATATTTTTTTAAAACAAATGCATGCAAAAGTTTGATACCGAATAACTGCTTTAATGTGATGGTTTACTTTTATTTAAAAGATATGACTGGCTATTATTTACTACACGATAGTTCAAATCTAACTGACGAAACGAAGCTTTTGGTTATATGTTTAAGGATTTATACATCGAGTTTCTCTTAATCCGTGCTCACAGCCATTTCATTTTACTTAATGAGGCCTGCAAAAATGCATTTGAAATGCAAAATATCCTATGTATAATCTTAATAAGAAAATGTAAAAACATAAAACATATTATTTAAAAACTGGTTTCCATTTACAAATGCAGCCATACATAAAATCATTGTATTCCCGCAACGAGTTCGTAGCTCCAGCTTCCAGCTTTGTGACTTCAACAACTATTCCAGCGTAAAACCGCTAATGGATTGTACATGCGCTGGTAGTTCTATATTATAGCTTTCCTATTTTACGTATTGTCACTTGTTGCAAATTAAATTAACACGTACATGTATGGACTGTATTTCATATTATCATGTGTATCACTCCCTGAGAGTTCAGTTGGTTATAGTTTCGTTTTGTATGCAAACAATGCATCGATACAACGAACACTGTCACTAGACACTTTGATTATACGGCTTTACAGGAATACGTACCAATAGTATGAACTATTCATTTTTCCGTTAATGGCTTTTGCTATGATCCAGTCCGAAAGAGGAACGTCAAATGATCACACCAAGAGCATATGATTTCGCTATTCATAAAGTGATCCGTACAATAAAATGTAATTTGCAATAAAGACATGAAGCCAAGCTTTAGTATATTTTATTCTGTATAAATCAGAAATCTTGTAAATGTAAAAGGTTTATTTGTTCTGTGTTTTCATTCGGGAGGGTGTATTCGACACAAGTGGATTGTTTCACAGACGCTAATTTACTTGACCGAAAATATAGTAAAAAGGTAAAAAACAACACTTTGCCAAAATCCTTTTTATGCTCTTTATAAAACAATGGTAAATTAGGGTTATACATACTGCGTTCTCATCCGGATGGCTTGGTTTGATTCGAGTCGTTTTTGCTGTTTCATGATCATCCAATATCACCTTATAATAAAAGTGTTATTTAAATGACTCTCTATATTGTTTCCAGACGTCATTTCAACATCGCCCAATCATACGTTTTATATCGTAACTTCGGAAAAGTGGAATTCGCACGTATTGCACTAGAGTGCAATATGGACTACCGTTATTTGCGATATGTATTGTGTGTGGATGTATGATTGATATTAAAATTAATAAAATGATTATAATTAATATTGGGTCTAATTCGGAATTCAGTATTAATAAACTGGTGCATGCAATAGAACCTTTTACATCACATTGCCGGACAAAAGGGGTATTAATATCATAAAATGATTCGTTTTACATAGTTCCTAGACGCGATTATTGTTGTTGTTTTATAAGCTTTGGTGGTATGAAAAACAAACCAATACTTATGGAGTATGCAATTTCCCTCATAAAAAAATGCTGAGATTTTATTTCTTGTATTTTCGAGATTGCTACATCGCGAAGCCCTATAAATTGTAGAAAGATATTCAACAGTCGGTTTTTATCATAAAATGTGATGGTAATCTCGAGTTTTACAATGCAACATTTGAGTCTTGTAAGAATTGTGTCCTCTTTTTTATAGACTGGTATAATGTGTCACGAAATCGTGGAAACAAATGTGTATATTTCCGTTGAACCGTATGAGGTTTCTATAAAAATAGAGTATTGATAAATGGTCTGAGATTGAATCCTTATTCCTCAACATAGAGAAATTAAAAACACAAAGTCGGATATGCAAAACCTAATGTAGAAAGATGTCACGAAGCCTTAATTTTTAATTAAGTAACCGACGTCTTTTTCAGTAACGAAAGAATTGCATTTAACACGAAATCGTCTACGATCTTTGAGAAATATTCGCACTGATGATTGTTTGTACAATTTTAGAAATTAAGAATACACAAGAAAAAATCCATTTAAAAAAAATATTGCGTCTGAATGGAGTTGATTTTTAAACTTTCGACTTCTGGACTTGTTTCTGTAATTTATCAAATGAACATGGTATTACGTTTTCTTGATTAGGGCAAAAAACGCCAACAGAAATGGAATTTATAATTTGACTCTTTGATTTGCAATAAACTCAAATCACTGACTTTCCTACGTTACACAAAATGCTCAGGAAGAGCTATACATTGCGGAAAGAGTATTACCAAAGAACACCAAAGAAAGCTTTTCGGCTTTAAAAGGTTATATTTGTTTTGCTATCGCGTTATCCTTTCCTTTAAAATATTCTTTATTACAGTATAACTATACACAGCCATTGAAATAATTAAAAATGCCAGATGACTAATCGAGCTCGTCCCTATAGGTTCCACTGTCCAAAGTTTTCTGTTGACTTGTTGCACGAGTCACATTCATGTCCACTGTATAACATTTACTGCCGCAAAAACAACATGAAGCTGTTCACACATGTAGAAGTGGGGACCTTATTCTTTGAGCTAGGCTACCACATAAATGTACATCATGAATACCGCCATCAGCATTAATGATCCACGTTTACGTACAACAAAACAATATTGTGTCATGTTATTCAATTGTTTAAAAACGTAAAGCTATTATTTTCATATCTGTTCTATAATACAAATTCAAGGTCGAGCTGCACCATATCGTTTCTAGTGTGTAATCCCAAATGTCAGTAGAGAAATCACTGTGGTTGTTTTTGCACTCAAATTGTCTCTTAATTCTTAAATCTTAAATGAATGCATATCATTTTAGTTGCATTCGTATTCCGATGAACGGAACATCTTAATACATTTGATTATATGAAGTTGCGCAAACAGTAATGAGTCGTTTTGTGAGCAGTTGCATGCAACTAACAAGTGCATTGTTAGCAGAGCTAATGACGTTATTGCTTTAAGAATGTTTATCTGTTAAGCTATGTACAGATATTTAGCTTCTTAATATACTTCTTTCATTTTAACTGCAGAATCAGAGATTCAAGTTTTAGAAAAGGTCCCATGGCACAACATATTCGTTACAATATGCATCGTCAATAGAATCAGGAAGCTCGAATTTCCCCTGTTGCATAATTATCACGTTACTTTAAAGATTCTTATTGATAGAATCAATGACACAAACTTGCAGCTCATTTTTCAACTGAAATCGGACGAAAAAAGAAACTAGTTTTCAATACTTCAACGCCATAAAAACGTTTGTTATAGTATAAAATTAAAGTTAAAAATATCATTAGTTTATTCCATCTAGTCACGGTCGAGTTCATTGTTCAGTACTTAAGGACTTTAGTCCATACGTCTGACATGACCGATGCCCAAGAAGTTTAATTAAACAATAAGATGCTTTAGCACTATTAAATGTAACAAATTTCTTTCTTTTCATGTGAAATATGTGTTTTTTTTATATTGATAAACGTACGATCGTAGTTTCGCTGGTTTAAATGATGCAAAATTAGAGCAACCTCAAAATCAATGTTTTAGAAAATGCACACTTATTGTTTCTGCTTCTTTTTATACAGTCATCTTATTCTTCAAAAGTGATGACGAATACAAAGACAAGTATAGTAGTAACACATTAAAGCCATATTGTATTTTAAAACGCAAAATATTTCCTTTTAGGCTTTTGGAAGGCTACAACAGTTTAAGCAAAGTAAACGAAATTCTCTTGGTTATCATTCCGCAAACGTCGCCTTGAATTTTGCAAAAAAACGTTCTTTTTTCAGGATTATATCTTTCAATAACATTCATAGAGGGAAAACCGATGTCACTTACACCCGGACAAACAAAATGGAAACATCTGTTGTTTTTTTTTGTTTTTTTGCATCACTCTCCTATTTTTCCTCGGCCAAAATCCAACGAACAAAGCGTTACATTCGTGGACTTGAGCGTATAAATAAAATCACATTATATCCAGACAAGCCATTTTTAGATAATTGCATGCATAATTTTCCTTACACAATTTAACAAAATGGTCAAACCGATTTGTCGTCAGATATTATAAGTAATAATTCATTTATTACTGGTTTGTAGTATGTAAAACAGTATTTGCCTTAAGCAGAGTGCAACTATTATTCGGAACAAATGCCTGGTATTTTTATTTCCTGCAATTTTCGAGATTGCTTTATCGCGAATCCCAATAAAAACTTGTAGAAACATATGAAACAGCCGTTTTATCACAAATGCTGACCGTATAACGAAACATATAAGTTTGCATGATTTTTGTCGCAATGTGTCTCACGATCCAGACTACAAGCCTTTATCCTTTCGCTAAAAAGGGTTTGTTTTCATCTTAAAGCTGACAAATGAATATCATGATAAATGATATCCGACATTTAATCTGCGTAAGAACAAGCTAAGCCGGACGTGCAGGGGCTATAGCCAATACTTCATTGCAAACTAGATTAAATACGTTACTCCTCAACGGTCGCTTTTCGACAAATGGACCCTGGGTTACAATAAATATGAGTTAGAAGATATTTGCACATATATGTGTTTTTTCACACAGGGTGAGAATTTGAAGCAATGTAATGATTTCATTTGTGAACACACGTGTTTCAACTTGACATTATCGAGCTGTCTCAGAATGTTACAATTTAAATGAAACATTTGTTGTTTCTATATTTCTGAATGACTTTTGTAAGGTAACAGAAATAATTGTTTGATTTCAATCATTTATAAGTCTTTTCGAACCATTGTTTCATCAATTTTCTTATTAGCGAGAAGGCTTTCTTTGAACTACATTTTCCTGAATTTCCATCTTTTAATTGCCTGTATTGCTGGATTTGACTGCAGAAGATAAACCAATGTTTATGACATTGCATAGTTATGCAGTTATCCTATATCGATGTAGCGAAATAGCGAGAGTATAGTCACGCAATGTTGCAACATTTTGATGTGTCTTTGTTTCGTAGATTTATGTAATTTCATTACGAAAATTACAAAAGATAAATATTTGACATTTCACAGCAGTATTCTATGGGAAAAGAAACAAAGGAATTATCGTTTGATTATCAAATATATCATACATACATCAACAGAATGGTGCAGGATAGGTGGCGCTGCATAATGGTAAGACGCTAAGAAACACCCCTAGATACTTGAAAATGTCACTACAATATGTAGATTCAGTGTGTCTTTCGGCCGCTTCTTTTATCGGATATAAATGAGTATTTCAAAAAGTTTTTAACTCAGAAACGGACCACAGATACATATATTACCAGCAAAAACCAATAAAAACAAGAATCAATAATGCAATCAAGCGGTATTATTTTTTTTCCATTTATTTGAATTATCATAACAACAAAAAACAATGAAAATTACAGGGACAATCCTAGGGTTTAAGATGTTTTAATTAATTGAGATAATTGCACGTTTGTTTCAATCCCTTTAACAAAATTGTTTATTTCCTAATGTTTTAGCAGTATTTAGAGGACTATAAATTTAGTAGAGTGCAAACGTCATTTGCAATAAATCGTTCGGATTTTATTTCTCGTAATTTTTGAGATTGCTACATCGCGAAGCCATATCAATCACTGGAGAAAGATAAAAACCGGGTGCTTTCAACGCAGAATGTGCTCTTAATCTCGATGTTACAATGCAACATATGAGATATGTGCGGATTGGGTCTATAATGCCCTGATTGATACTCTTATGCATTAAAACACACGAGAAACTAATGTGTACTCTTTCGCGAAAGATAATTGATTTCTTCAAACAACAAAAACGAAATAGAGTATCTTGATAAATGATCTTAGATATTGAATCCTATTACATCCGAGCATAAACTGCATCATTTGCAAATTCTAAACAGCTGTCGGCACTACCGAGTTTTTCAAAGGAGATAGAAACAAAACACTCGAATATGTATAGTTATTTACATGCACGTTTGTTTTGACTTTGACGAAATAGAAAGATTCTATCACGTTTGAACCACTCAAGTCAAATAATACATATACATGTATGGTTTATCAATCACAGTAAATACTTTATTTTAATTCCATACAGTGTCACTCACATTGTAATATTACACTATATTAAAGACAAATCGGGCTAGATCATCACGAATAGCAGGGATAGCAACAGATTAAATCACATTTTCTCACCAAGTTTGTGTTCTTCAAATCACAGTTTTCTATGCCCTACCTTTATTAATTTCCGCTGGAAGACAAAACCCATCGCTTTATAGGTAGACAAGCAGACAGATCAATGCTGATTAGGAGCACAAACACTTATGAAAATGATGGTGCCATTCAAATAATGGAATCGTCGTAAGCAATTTTTACTACACCATTAACTCTGTCCTCGAATGGTGTAATCTTCTTGTTGAGGGAGAGATTGAGTGTATACAACTAGAAATAAAAAAAACGTAATTTACAAAGTGTTTTTTAAAAGATGTTACAAATCATACGACTTTTGCATAAAACAATGACACAAGGCAAACGTATTTTCCCCAAACTTCTTAAGATTTTGAAATCTCTTATTTCTTTAGACAAAGAAATTGGTTAACCTTGATATTACATTGCATAGAGTATTTTTTCATGATTTTCATTCTTTATTGTTCTAAATATTCCATACTGTTTCCTTTTTAGCCTAAGGACATCCGAACGATAAAAAATAACAAATTAAGACGTTGTTTGTATAATGCATTTATTTTAATAGTAACCTAGAGTATAAAAATAAGTTTGTTTCTGTTATGTTTCCCGATGCGGCATTTAAATTAACTTCCTGTTTGTTTTCTCAATTTGTTGTAGTGTATGATGTTTTCGCCTGTCTCATTACAATCCTGTGTGTTCTTTCTTTTAAATTCATGGTAAAAAATCACGTGACTTTAAGAGGTTATGGCATGGGTCACCACGGGTCAATCACAATGTCAAGTAATACATAAGTGACGTTTATTTCCAAATAATTTCTAATTAACTTTTTTTGACAAAACACATACGAAAATATTTTTAATAATGCAATCCTTAGCGAAAATTTTAACTTGACAGAATTCTGTAGAAAGATGTTAGTGTGATGTTGTAATAGCTCGTTTGACAATTATTGTAAAATCAGTAAACTTAAAGCTGCACTTTCACAGATTTACCGTTTTGACAAATATTTTATTTTTTTATTTTTGAATGAGCGACTACAATCTATGCCTGGTTGGGGAATTTGTTGTAAATCAAGCTTTATAGATGTTGTTTCGTGCCGTTGTGCAATATTAAAATGACATTTCCCCCTGTTGTCATGGCAATAAGACTAAACATTTGATTTTTTTTAAATTTATTCTTGTAGAGCACGCGATATTAAATTGCTTCCTGAAAATTTAGTTCAAAAACACCCATTTACAGCCATTTGCCCATGTAATGTACTTCAGTACAAATACTGAAAAGGAACCAGTTCCTTCGGGCCAAACATACTGAAAATTACGCTTACCTGCGCGATGTTTAGCAATAAATGTTCTACACCAAATGTCGTCAAGCTCTTCCGGTCAAAAGGTTTTTAACCCAATTCGGCGGCTAATATTTCCGCGGCATTTTAGAATATTCCTGAAGCCTTTTCTGAAGGAAATTTCGAATACATCTCTATCAAAAACATTTAATGTTTCGTAACTGCATCTTGAATCTTGTGAATACGTGTATTTTTTTAATTATATGCATAAGGCTACGGCCTGGGGTCAAAACGATCCAGTTACCGTAAATGCCCGGTCCTGGCCCACTTTTGACATCAGCGACGGTTCCTCATACAAACGTCGCGTGCATTTGACGGCGTATAATACTGTGTGCCCTTAATCATGTGATATTTTTATAAGTATGTCTAGATGATCTTTCGGGTCTATAAGTCGACGTTTCAGGACAGTATGTCTAAATGTCAAGTCCGTAAGTCACAAAATTGACTTAGCTAAGTCGAAATTTCGACAATTAAATCGAAATGTCGACATACGTGGGAGTATTTTCCTTTTATTACACATATGCGCTTACGAAGTTTTGAAAAAAGTGCAAATTTGAATTACAATCCTTGATACACTAACTTTTTATTTTTATAATGTCCTACTGCTTTCTATGTCAGTTAGAAAACAAATCTGCTAGATGATGTAAATTCTATAAAACGCTTTTATACGGCAATTTAACAGCTTCCAATTATTCAAATTATACATACTGATCCCACGTCCAGTTATCACTCTTCACAAAACAATGCACTGATATCCAATGTTGTCCTATCGCATTAAGCTTATAGGTCCACACACGGAAGTACAATACAACAAGTATATATAATTCAACATACATGCTGATATCTTGTAACTCGACAGCAGGAGTTATCTAATAGGATACGTGATACGCATCTATGTATTATTAATAAGAAAGTCTGCTTCTAGGTTAACGAAAAACACTTTTGATGCGGGCTAAATAATTGTTAATGGATTCTCTACCCATCTTAGACATAAAATAATGCGGCCTACATTAATAGTAAGGGTAACTCTATCTGGCATTGATATAAATCTTTGACATGAATAAGTGTTTATAGTTCTTTTTCATCATTGATAGTAAAAACTGCGGCACATTGTTTTGTTAGTTACTTACGCTTGCATTCACGTTGGCCTAAATAATTGTTTATGGTTATCTTTTTCTATCATTGACAGAAAATACTGCGTTATATTGTTAGTTTGGTAATATTCCTGACATTAACTAAAGCCCAAATAATTTGTTATGGTTACTCTACCGTGGACAGAAAACACGGCTGCATACTGTCGTTAACTGCACCTGGCATTGATTAAAACTCTTTGGCATCAATAAAAAATAAAATGTTTAAAGCTACTGTACCCACCATTATCAAAAAAATATACGGCATAAAAGTATTGGTATTGTTTCTCTTCCTGGCTTTGATAAAAACACTAATGTTACTCTCGCCATTTGTAACAAAAATCATCGTGGCCTTAAACATTGATCATAGCTGCACTACCCATTATTGATAAAAAACAAATGTGACCTTCTTGATGGTTCATGAACACTTTTCCCATTAACGCTACAAAACACCGTGACCTTTATGATAGATAATAGCAACACTACCAAATATTGCTACAAAACACCGTGAACTTTTTGATAGTTAAGGCAACACTACCCATTAATGCTACAAAACACCGTTACCTTTATGATAGTTGATGGCAACACTACCCAGTAGTGCTACAAAACACCGTGACCTTTTTGATAGTTACTGGCAACACTACCCATTAATGCTACAAAACACCGTGACCTTTATGATAGTTGATGGCAACACTACCCAGTATTGCTACAAAACACCGTGACCTTTATGATAGATAATAGCAATACTACCAAATATTGCTACAAAACACCGTGACCTTTTTGATAGTTAAGGCAACACTACCCATTAATGCTACAAATCACCGTGACCTTTTTGATAGTTAAGGCAACACTACCCATTAATGCTACAAAACACCGTGACCTTTATGATAGTTAATGGCTACACTACCCATTCTTGCTACAAAACACCGTGACCTTTATGATAGTTAATGGCAACACTACCCATTCTTGCTACAAAACACAGTGACCTTTATGGAAGTTTATAGCTACACTTCCCATTATTGCTACAAAACAAAGTGACCTATATGATAATAAATAGCAACACTACCAAGTATTGATACAAAACACCGTGACCTTTATGATAGTTAAGGCAACACTAACCATTATTGCTACAATACACCGTGACCTTTATGACAGTTAATGGCTACACTACCCATTCTTGCTACAAAACACCGTGACCTTTATGATAGTTAATGGCAACACTACCCATTCTTGCTACAAAACACAGTGACCTTTATGGAAGTTTATAGCTACACTTCCCATTATTGCTACAAAACACCGTGACCTTTATGGAAGTTTATGGCTACAATACCCATTATTGCTACAAAACACCGTGACCTTTATGAAAGTTCATGGCTACACTTCCCATTATTGCTACAAAACACCGTGACCTTTATGGAAGCTCATGGCTACACTATCCATTATTGCTACAAAACACCGTGACCTTTATGTAAGTTCATGGCTACACTTCCCATTATTGCTACAAAACACCGTGACCTTTATGGAAGTTCATGGCTACACTTCCCATTATTGCTACAAAACACCGTGACCTTTATATAGGTTCATGGCTACACAACCCATTATTGCTACAAAACACCGTGATCTTTATGGAAGTTCTTGGCTACACTACCCATTATTGATACAAAACACCGTGACCTTTATGGAAGTTCATGGCTACACTACCCATTATTGCTACAAAACACCGTGACCTTTATATAGGTTTATGGCTACACTAACCATTATTGCTACAAAACACCGTGACCTTTATGGAAGTTCATGGCTACACTACCCATTTTTGATACAAAACACCGTGACCTTTATATAGGTTCATGGCTACACTACCCATTATTGCTACAAAACACCGTGACCTTTATGGAAGTTCTTGGCTACACTACCCATTATTGCTACAAAACACCGTGACCTTTTTGGAAGTTCATGGCTACACTACCCATTATTGCTACAAAACAACGTGACCTTTATGTAAGTTAATGGCAACACTACCCATTTTTGCTACAAAACACTGTGACCTTTATGTAAGTTCTTGGCTACACTATCCATTATTGATACAAAACACCGTGACCTTTATGTAAGTTAATGGCAACACTACCCATTATTACTACAAAACATCGTGACATAAATTATAGTTCATAGTTACTCTACCCATTATTGCTACATAACACCGTGACATAAATAATAGTTTATAGTTACTCTACAAATTTACTGCTACAAAACACGTGGCCTTATTAAGAGTTTATGTTAACGGTTCCTATTATAAGTACAAACACCGTACCTTTATACTTGTTTATGGTTACTCTACACATTATTGCTACGGAAACAACGTGGCCTTAATAATAGTTTATGGTTACTATACGCATGATTGCTACAAATTCCTTGGCCTGATTAATGGTTAAGGGTTTAGCTACACATTTATTGCTACAAAACACAATGATCTTACTAATTGTTTATGGTTACTCTACACATTATTGAAAAAAATGCCGTGGTCATAATAATAGTTAATGGCTACACTACCCGTTATTGCTACATAACACCTTGGCCTAAATAATAGTTCATATTTACTATTCCCATTATTACTACAAAACACCTTGGCCTTAATAATAGTTTATGTTTCCTTTTCCAATTATTGCTACAAACACCGTGGCGTCAATAGTTAATGGTTTCTTTACCCATTATTGCTACAAAACACCGTGGCCTTAATGATAGTTTATGGCTTCTCTACCTATTAGTGGTACAGAGCATAGTGGCCTATATAGCAGTTCATTGTCACTTTACCCATTTTTGATACAAAACACTAGCTATATGTAGATATAGATTTCGCGCTAGCAGACAAACTATTTCTAATCTAAATGCTAATTACAATTTACTTCATAATCATTTGAGTTAAAAGTAAATATAACTGTTCATGTCCAATATCATTTCCATATCAATTTTGCATGTATACACATGTCACAAATAAAGACGGTTAGATATACATCACTTCCAACTTCCAACGACGTTTCCAAAAAAGTTATAACCCTTCTTTGCTTTCAACGAAATTAATCCTCTATGGTGTAAATACCGCTTTTTTTCTACAATTATAATTCCATTAGGATAATGTTCATAAAATATACTTGATCAAATGGAGTCTCATTTTATGTCGGTTCAGCTGGTACGGAAACAAACGGTAGCATTTATCGAGGGATAATTACTCCCTGGCGAAAATCAGGATGTGTTTAAGTTGATAGAATTGACGTATGATTTGATTTTAAAATCGGTGAATCAGAAAGTAGGGCAAGCTGCGACAAGACAGAACAAGACAAATGACAAGAGATCTTTAAATATTTAATGAACGTTATCGGTGTCTGTTGCCATAGCTGAATTATTTATCAATACTCCTTCCGCCGTTTACATATAAAATACAATGAAAACTAATGGGACAAGTCCAGTAGCCAACAGGTTTTACGACAACTTTGTTTAAAGGCGCAAAGTAAACGCCCAACAAACCTTTCAACATGTAACACAACACGTACAAAACAACACGAACAGACCACGTAAAAACAATATGGAGAGACCACGTACAAAACCACACGATCAGATCAAGTAAAAATAACAGGGAGAGACAACGTACAAAACCACACAAACAGACCAAGTAAAAACAACAGGGAGAGACCACGTACAAAACCACACAAACAGACCAAGTAAAAACAACAGGGAGAGACCACGTTCAAAACCACACGAACAGACCAAGTAAAAACAACGGGGAGATACCACGTACAAAACCACACGAACATACCAAGTAAAAAGAACAGGGAGAGACCACGTACAAAACAACACGAACAGACCAAGTAAAAACAACAGGGAGAGACCACGTACAAAACCACACGAACAGATCAAGTAAAAATAACAGGGAGATACCACGTACAAAACAACACGAAAATACCAAGTAAAAACAACAGGGAGAGACCACGTACAAAACCACACGATCAGATCAAGTAAAAATAACAGGCAGAGACCACGTACAAAACCACACGAAGAGACAAAGTAAAAACAACAGGGAAAGACCACGTACAAAATAACACGAACAGACCGAGTGAAAACAACAGGGAGAGACCACATACAAACAACGCAGATAGACTGCAGACAGAACAAAACAGACGGACGACATACAAAACAATACAGACATACCACACACAGAACAATACAGACATACCACATACAGAACAACACAGACATGCCACATACAGAACAACACAGACAGACCACATACAGAACAAAACGTGCATGCCACATACAAAACAACACGGACAGACAACATACAAAACAACACAGACAGATCGCATACAAACAACACATACAGACAACATACAAAACAACACAGACATACCACATACAAACAACACATACAGACCACATCCAAAACGACTTATACAGACTACATACAAAACAACACAGACATATCACATACAGAACAACACAGACACACCACATACATAACAACACAAACAGATCATATAGAAAACAACACAGACACACCACATACATAACAACACAAACAGATCATATAGAAAACAACACAGACAGACCACATACAGAACAACACAGACAGACCATATACAAAACAATAAAGACATACCACATACAAAACAACACAGACAGATCACATACAAAACAACACAGACAGACCACATACAGAACAAAACAGGCAGACCATATACAACAAAACACAGACAAATCACATACAGAACAACACAGAAAGTGCATATACAGAACAACACAGACAAACCACATATAAACAACACATACAGACCACATACAAAACAACTCAGGCAGACCATATACAACAAAACACAGACAGATCACATACAACACAACACAGACATATCACTTAGAAAACAACACAGACAGATCACATACAGAACAACACAGACATACCACAAAAATAACAGCACAGAAATACCATGTACAAACCAAAACGGACATACCATATGCAAAACAACACGTACAAAACACATGTTTCAAGATACATTTAAAAGCAGATAGTGAGTCACTGTTCTGTATTTGTCAGGAAAACAATGGCTCACTATAGGGTTAAACTAGTATATGAGTACTTAACCTCACCCAACACATATTCCGGCATGAAGTTAAGGGTAATTAAGTATAAATTCATACCTTAATAATGAAGGCGCTGAAAGCGTTTAAAGGCTGAAGGAGACGTGTGATTTATTGTTTATATTTATATTCATAAATTAAATCCAAAAAATATGTTGAGTGGCCCTTACCTGTAACCGATAAGTGCCTGTCATTTTAATACAATAAGCTAGTTTGATAAAAGTAACTGATTCACCTATATGTACTAGGATAACTGATACACCTATATGTACTAGGATAACTGATACACCTATATGTACTAGGATAACTGATACACCTATATGTACTAGGATAACTGATACACCTATATGTACTAGGATAACTGATACACCTATATGTACTAGGATAACTGATACACCTATATGTACTAGGATAACTGATTCACCTATATGTACTAGGATAACTGATACACCTATATGTACTAGGATAACTGATACACCTATATGTACTAGGATAACTGATACACCTATATGTACTAGGATAACTGATACACCTATATGTACTAGGATAACTGATACACCTATATGTACTAGGATAACCGATACACCTATATGTACTAGGATAACTGATATACCTATATGTACTAGGATAACTGATATACCTATATGTACTAGGATAACTGATACACCTATATGTACTAGGATAACTGATATACCTATATGTACTAGGATAACTGATACACCTATATGTACTAGGATAACTGATACACCTATATGTACTAGGATAACTGATACACCTATATGTACTAGGATAACCGATACACCTATATGTACTAGGATAACTGATATACCTATATGTACTAGGATAACTGATACACCTATATGTACTAGGATATTTGATACACCTATATGTACTAGGATAACCGATACACCTATATGTACTAGGATAACCGATACACCTATATGTACTAGGATAACTGATACACCTATATGTACTAGGATAACTGATACACCTATATGTACTAGGATAACTGATATACCTATATGTACTAGGATAACTGATACACCTATATGTACTAGGATATTTGAACATTGCCTTCATCGCGTTGATTGCTTGTGTAAAGTTAATTAAATGATATCCGGTATTAGGTGAGGACGTTTTGACTATTTGTGGAAAATAATGTGAGGCAGGGTATTTAAGTCATTTCATTTCAATTACCTGCTTAAATATCTATAATTATTAATTTCCTTTGGTTCCTCACCAAGATTTATTTAAGATTTCACGGTTTGCTTTCAATTTAACATTAACATTACATTCTTTTAAAAGCATTTAAAGTGGTCTTTTAATTCGCACTATTTTGAAGCGCATACCATCATACGTTCCATTTTGTACCACTACTGTTTAAAACTATGTGTTAATCATGTCAGTCGATTTGTAGTATAGAAAATGAACTTAATTTAATGGTTTATATTGATTTACAATAGTTGTAGCCCGGAACTATAAACATTCTGGTATTCCCCAGCTGATCTTCAGATAAAAACAACATTGTACTGTTTTCATAGACACTCGTTACTTCAGTAATAATTTAATCAAAGATCCGTTACATGCAATTTAAAAGTGTAGGTATATAACGTTTAACTTATACCACCAGGGTGAGGCCCAATGTTGACATAAAAACATTTGCTACAATAAAAAATCTGTTTCAAATATAGCAATATTTTATTATAAATTCGTGTACAAATTCAAATATCCACTTCACGTTATCAATGGAGTGTTGTTTTACATGTATGTCAAACAATTTAAAAAAAAAAGAAAAGGCAACGGTAAGAGTGCTTTATAATTAGGACAACCTTCTTTGCTACAGTTATGATTTTTTTGGATAAAAATACTTTCAACCACAACCATTTAAAACTACATTGAGTAGGATACTTAAAGCATTGCCAAGTTGTCAATTTATAATTGCGCCCTTGGGTCTTTTTATTATATCGAGCATGTCTTCACTTTCAATATGTTTTGTCAATTTCGTATGAAAACAAATTCATATGAGCACTTTTGGCCATGCATATATTTTTGTGTTGTTTGCTTGCACGTGTATATTTGTTGAAAATATTCACCTGGGAATGCAGTTTTTGTATAAACGTAACATTTCTTTTTTGATTGTTCAGTTTTGAAATTGAATTATATTTGAAGTATCTGTGATATCGACCGGAGCGTGTGTCATATTTTCCAAATAACATAAAGTTTCTCTAGCAAACTTTGTTATTGATTGGCGTACTTTTAACACATTTGCCAAGTTTTGACCTATTTCTTTATTAAATATGTTTTGCCTATTTAATATTTTATGAAATATTTGCTGTACTATTATGCACCAGTCAATTGTAACCACGCCCCACCCAGGTCCGGGGAATAGCGGGGACTTTGACTTTCGGTCCAGCCAAGCCCGGGCAAAGTCCCCGCCCTGCGGGGATGAACTGCTCGTGAAACCCCCGCCAAATCCCCCCACACCCAAGGGAATCTAGGTAAGGTACTTTCCCCGCTATGTTTGGCGCGAAGACAATACCACCGCATTCACCCGGCACTGCGGGGCCACCTGGAAGGTAAAAACAGGCCCATTTCCCCGGCTCTCCCCGGTATACCCCCGGACCTGGGGGGGGGCGTGGTTACAATTGACTGGTGCATTATAA